>NC_139901.1:2275000-2702815 GCF_905171665.1 Trachurus trachurus | reverse complement strand
AACATGGACAAAGAGGTAACCACTCCTACAATGGGTCCGGAATTGAAGGGCAGACTTGTCAACTTGCTAGTGCAGAGCAATGGGCATCTGCCAAAGGGGATTAATGAAACTCTTCAAGGACTGGGTTCACAAGAGAGCCCACATTTCTACACGATCCATCAGCATTTAACATCTGCTTTAAGCTCTACTACAGTATTTATAATGTGAACATGTACCTTAAAGACAGTGCCACGCCTGAACAGGGACTTGAACCCTGGACCCTCAGATTAAAAGTCTGATGCTCTACCGACTGAGCTATCCAGGCTTCATAGAGATGTTTTATCTTGTAAGAAATTCGGCTGGGTTCAAAACTCCTTTTGAAACATGGACAAAGAGGTAACCACTCCTACAATGGTTCCGGAATTGAAGGGCAGACTTGTCAACTTGCTAGTGTAGAGCAATGGGCATTTGCCACAGGGGATTAATGAAACTCTTTAAGGACTGGGTTCACAAGAGAGCCCATATTTCTACTCGATCCATCAGCATGTAACATCTGCTTTAAGCTCTACTACAGTATTTATAATGTGAACACATACCTTAAGGACAGTGCTCCGCCTGAACAGGGACTTGAACCCTGGACCCTCAGATTAAAAGTCTGATGCTCTACCGACTGAGCTATCCAGGCTTCATAGAGATGTTTTATCTTGTAAGAAATGCGGCTGGGTTCAAAACCTCTATGGAAACATGGACAAATAGGTAACCACTCCTACAATGGTTCCGGAATTGAAGGGCAGACTTGTCAACTTGCTAGTGTAGAGCAATGGGCATCTGCCACAGGGGATTAATGAAACTCTTCAATGGGTTCACAAGAGAGCCCACATTTCTACACGATCCATCAGCATGTAACGTCTGATTTCAGCTCTACTTCAGTGTTTATAATGTGAACATGTACCTTAAAGATAGTGCCACGCCTGAACAGGGACTTGAACCCTGGACCCTCAGATTAAAAGTCTGATGCTCTACCGACTGAGCTATCCAGGCTTCATAGAGATGTTTTATCTTGTAAGAAATTCGGCTGGGTTCAAAACTCCTTTTGAAACATGGACAAAGAGGTAACCACTCCTACAATGGTTCCGGAATTGAAGGGCAGACTTGTCAACTTGCTAGTGCAGAGCAATGGGCATCTGCCACAAGGGATTAATGAAACTCTTCAAGGACTGGGTTCACAAGAGAGCGCACATTTCTACACGATCCATCAGCATGTAACGTTTGATTTCAGCTCTACTTCAGTGTTTATAATGTGAACACGTACCTTGAAGATAGTGCCACGCCTGAACAGGGACTTGAACCCTGGACCCTCAGATTAAAAGTCTGATGCTCTACCGACTGAGCTATCCAGGCTTCATAGAGATGTTTTATCTTGTAAGAAATTCGGCTGGGTTCAAAACCTCTTTTGAAACATAGACAAAGAGGTAACCACTCCTACAATGGTTCCGGAATTGAAGGGCAGACTTTTCAACTTGCTAGTGTAGAGCAATGGGCATCTGCCACAGAGGATTAATGAAACTCTTCAAGGACTGGTTTCACAAGAGAGCCCACATTTCTACACGATCCATCAGCATGTAACATCTGCTTTAAGCTCTACTACAGTATTTATAATGTGAACATGTACCTTAAAGACAGTGCCACGCCTGAACAGGGACTTGAACCCTGGACCCTCAGATTAAAAGTCTGATGCTCTACCGACTGAGCTATCCAGGCTTCATAGAGATGTTTTATCTTGTAAGAAATTCGGCTGGGTTCTAAACCTCTTTTGAAACATGGACAAAGAGGTAACCACTCCTACAATGGGTCCGGAATTGAAGGGCAGACTTGTCAACTTGCTAGTGCAGAGCAATGGGCATCTGCCAAAGGGGATTAATGAAACTCTTCAAGGACTGGGTTCACAAGAGAGCCCACATTTCTACACGATCCATCAGCATTTAACATCTGCTTTAAGCTCTACTACAGTATTTATAATGTGAACATGTACCTTAAAGACAGTGCCACGCCTGAACAGGGACTTGAACCCTGGACCCTCAGATTAAAAGTCTGATGCTCTACCGACTGAGCTATCCAGGCTTCATAGAGATGTTTTATCTTGTAAGAAATTCGGCTGGGTTCAAAACTCCTTTTGAAACATGGACAAAGAGGTAACCACTCCTACAATGGTTCCGGAATTGAAGGGCAGACTTGTCAACTTGCTAGTGTAGAGCAATGGGCATCTGCCACAGGGGATTAATGAAACTCTTCAAGGACTGGGTTCACAAGAGAGCCCACATTTCTACACGATCCATTAGCATGAAACATCTGATTTCAGCTCTACTTCAGTGTTTATAATGTGAACACGTACCTTAAAGATAGTGCCACGCCTGAACAGGGACTTGAACCCTGGACCCTCAGATTAAAAGTCTGATGCTCTACCGACTGAGCTATCCAGGCTTCATAGAGATGTTTTATCTTGTAAGAAATGCGGCTGGGTTCAAAACCTCTATGGAAACATGGACAAATATGTAACCACTCCTACAATGGTTCCGGAATTGAAGGGCAGACTTGTCAACTTGCTAGTGTAGAGCAATGGGCATCTGCCACAAGGGATTAATGAAACTCTTAAATGGGTTCACAAGAGAGCCCACATTTCTACACGATCCATCAGCATGTAACGTCTGATTTCAGCTCTACTTCAGTGTTTATAATGTGAACACGTACCTTAAAGATAGTGCCACGCCTGAACAGGGACTTGAACCCTGGACCCTCAGATTAAAAGTCTGATGCTCTACCGACTGAGCTATCCAGGCTTCATAGAGATGTTTTATCTTGTAAGAAATTCGGCTGGGTTCAAAACCTCTTTTGAAACATGGACAAAGAAGTAACCACACCTACAATGGGTCCGGAATTGAAGGGCAGACTTGTCAACTTGCTAGTGCAGAGCAATGGGCATCTGCCACAGGGGATTAATGAAACTCTTCAAGGACTGGGTTCACAAGAGAGCCCACATTTCTACACGATCCATCAGCATGTAACATCTGATTTCAGCTCTACTTCAGTGTTTATAATGAGAACACGTACCTTGAAGATAGTGCCACGCCTGAACAGGGACTTGAACCCTGGACCCTCAGATTAAAAGTCTGATGCTCTACCGACTGAGCTATCCAGGCTTCATAGAGATGTTTTATCTTGTAAGAAATTCGGCTGGGTTCAAAACCTCTATGGAAACATGGACAAATAGGTAACCACTCCTACAATGGTTCCGGAATTGAAGGTCAGACTTGTCAACTTGCTAGTGTAGAGCAATGGGCATCTGCCACAGGGGATTAATGAAACTCTTCAATGGGTTCACAAGAGAGCCCACATTTCTACACGATCCATCAGCATGTAACGTCTGATTTCAGCTCTACTTCAGTGTTTATAATGTAAACACGTACCTTAAAGATAGTGCCACGCCTGAACAGGGACTTGAACCCTGGACCCTCAGATTAAAAGTCTGATGCTCTACCGACTGAGCTATCCAGGCTTCATAGAGATGTTTTATCTTGTATGAAATTCGGCTGGGTTCAAAACTCTTTGAAACATGGACAAAGAGGTAACCACTCTTATAATGGTTCCGGAATTGAAGGGCAGACTTGTCAACTTGCTAGTGTAGAGCAATGGGCATTTGCCACAGGGGATTAATGAAACTCTTTAAGGACTGGGTTCACAAGAGAGCCCATATTTCTACTCGATCCATCAGCATGTAACATCTGCTTTAAGCTCTACTACAGTATTTATAATGTGAACACATACCTTAAGGACAGTGCTCCGCCTGAACAGGGACTTGAACCCTGGACCCTCAGATTAAAAGTCTGATGCTCTACCGACTGAGCTATCCAGGCTTCATAGAGATGTTTTATCTTGTAAGAAATGCGGCTGGGTTCAAAACCTCTATGGAAACATGGACAAATAGGTAACCACTCCTACAATGGTTCCGGAATTGAAGGGCAGACTTGTCAACTTGCTAGTGTAGAGCAATGGGCATTTGCCACAGGGGATTAATGAAACTCTTCAAGGACTGGGTTCACAAGAGAGCCCATATTTCAACACGATCCATCAGCATGTAACATCTGCTTTAAGCTCTACTACAGTATTTATAATGTGAACACATACCTTAAGGACAGTGCTCCGCCTGAACAGGGACTTGAACCCTGGACCCTCAGATTAAAAGTCTGATGCTCTACCGACTGAGCTATCCAGGCTTCATAGAGATGTTTTATCTTGTAAGAAATTCGGCTGGGTTCAAAACCTCTTTTGAAACATGGACAAAGAGGTAACCACACCTACAATGGGTCCGGAATTGAAGGGCAGACTTGTCAACTTGCTAGTGCAGAGCAATGGGCATCTGCCACAAGGGATTAATGAAACTCTTCAAGGACTGGGTTCACAAGAGAGCCCACATTTCTACACGATCCATCAGCATGTAACGTCTGATTTCAGCTCTACTTCAGTGTTTATAATGTGAACACATACCTTAAAGATAGTGCCACGCCTGAACAGGGACTTGAACCCTGGACCCTCAGATTAAAAGTCTGATGCTCTACCGACTGAGCTATCCAGGCTTCATAGAGATGTTTTATCTTGTAAGAAATTCGGCTGGGTTCAAAACCTCTTTTGAAACATGGACAAAGAGGTAACCACACCTACAATGGGTCCGGAATTGAAGGGCAGACTTGTCAACTTGCTAGTGCAGAGCAATGGGCATCTGCCACAAGGGATTAATGAAACTCTTCAAGGACTGGGTTCACAAGAGAGCCCACATTTCTACACGATCCATCAGCATGTAACATCTGATTTCAGCTCTACTTCAGTGTTTATAATGTGAACATATACCTTAAGGACAGTGCTACGCCTGAACAGGGACTTGAACCCTGGACCCTCAGATTAAAAGTCTGATGCTCTACCAACTGAGCTAGCCAGGCTTCATAGAGATAGTTTATCTTGTAAGAAATTCGGCTGGGTTCAAAACTCCTGTTGAAACATGGACAAAGAGGTAACCACACCTACAATGGGTCCGGAATTGGAGGGCAGACTTGTCAACTTGCTAGTGTAGAGCAATGGGCATCTGCCACAGGGGATTAATGAAACTCTTAAAGGACTGGGTTCACAAGAGAGCCCACATTTCTACACAATCCATCAGCATGTAACATCTGCTTTAAGCTCTACTACAGTATGTATATTGTGAACATGTACCTTAAAGACAGTGCCACGCCTGAACAGGGACTTGAACCCTGGACCCTCAGATTAAAAGTCTGATGCTCTACCGACTGAGCTATCCAGGCTTCATAGAGATGTTTTATCTTGTAAGAAATTCTGCTGGGTTCAAAACTCCTTTTGAAACATGGACAAAGAGGTAACCACAGCTACAATGGGTCCGGAATTGAAGGGCAGACTTGTCAACTTGCTAGAGCAGAGCAATGGGCATCTGCCACAGGGGATTAATGAAACTCTTCAATGGGTTCACAAGAGAGCCCACATTTCTACACGATCCATCAGCATGTAACGTCTGATTTCAGCTCTACTTCAGTGTTTATAATGTGAACATGTACCTTAAAGATAGTGCCACGCCTGAACAGGGACTTGAACCCTGGACCCTCAGATTAAAAGTCTGATGCTCTACCGACTGAGCTATCCAGGCTTCATAGAGATGTTTTATCTTGTAAGAAATTCGGCTGGGTTCAAAACCTCTTTTGAAACATGGACAAAGAGGTAACCACTCCTACAATGGTTCCGGAATTGAAGGGCAGACTTGTCAACTTGCTAGTGTAGAGCAATGGGCATCTGCCACAGGGGATTAATGAAACTCTTCAATGGGTTCACAAGAGAGCCCACATTTCTACACGATCCATCAGCATGTAACATCTGATTTCAGCTCTACTTCAGTGTTTATAATGTGAACACGTACCTTAAAGATAGTGCCACGCCTGAACAGGGACTTGAACCCTGGACCCTCAGATTAAAAGTCTGATGCTCTACCGACTGAGCTATCCAGGCTTCATAGAGATGTTTTATCTAGTAAGAAATTCGGCTGGGTTCAAAACCTCTTTTGAAACATGGACAAAGAGGTAACCACACCTACAATGGGTCCGGAATTGAAGGGCAGACTTGTCAACTTGCTAGTGCAGAGCAATGGGCATCTGCCACAAGGGATTAATGAAACTCTTCAAGGACTGGGTTCACAAGAGAGCCCACATTTCTACACGATCCATTAGCATGAAACATCTGATTTCAGCTCTACTTCAGTGTTTATAATGTGAACACGTACCTTAAAGATAGTGCCACGCCTGAACAGGGACTTGAACCCTGGACCCTCAGATTAAAAGTCTGATGCTCTACCGACTGAGCTATCCAGGCTTCATAGAGATGTTTTATCTTGTAAGATATTCGGCTGGGTTCAAAACTCCTTTTGAAACATAGACAAAGAGGTAACCACTCCTACAATGGTTCCGGAATTGAAGGGCAGACTTGTCAACTTGCTAGTGTAGAGCAATGGGCATCTGCCACAGGGGATTAATGAAACTCTTCAAGGACTGGGTTCACAAGAGAGCCCACATTTCTACACGATCCATCAGCATGTAACATCGGCTTTAAGCTCTACTATAGTATTTATAATGTGAACACATACCTTAAGGACAGTGCTCCGCCTGAACAGGGACTTGAACCCTGGACCCTCAGATTAAAAGTCTGATGCTCTACCGACTGAGCTATCCAGGCTTCAAAGAGATGTTTTATCTTGTAAGAAATTCGGCTGGGTTCAAAACCTCTTTTGAAACATGGACAAAGAGGTAACCACACCTACAATGGGTCCGGAATTGAAGGGCAGACTTGTCAACTTGCTAGTGCAGAGCAATGGGCATCTGCCACAAGGGATTAATGAAACTCTTCAAGGACTGGGTTCACAAGAGAGCCCACATTTCTACACGATCCATCAGCATGTAACATCTGATTTCAGCTCTACTTCAGTGTTTATAATGTGAACACGTACCTTAAAGATAGTGCCACGCCTGAACAGGGACTTGAACCCTGGACCCTCAGATTAAAAGTCTGATGCTCTACCGACTGAGCTATACAGGCTTCATAGAGATGTTTTATCTTTTAAGAAATTCGGCTGGGTTCAAAACCTCTTTTGAAACATAGACAAAGAGGTAACCACTCCTACAATGGTTCCGGAATTGAAGGGCAGACTTGTCAACTTGCTAGTGTAGAGCAATGGGCATCTGCCACAGGGGATTAATGAAACTCTTCAAGGACTGGGTTCACAAGAGAGCCCACATTTCTACACGATCCATCAGCATGTAACATCGGCTTTAAGCTCTACTATAGTATTTATAATGTGAACACATACCTTAAGGACAGTGCTCCGCCTGAACAGGGACTTGAACCCTGGACCCTCAGATTAAAAGTCTGATGCTCTACCGACTGAGCTATCCAGGCTTCAAAGAGATGTTTTATCTTGTAAGAAATTCGGCTGGGTTCAAAACCTCTTTTGAAACATGGACAAAGAGGTAACCACACCTACAATGGGTCCGGAATTGAAGGGCAGACTTGTCAACTTGCTTTTGCAGAGCAATGGGCATCTGCCACAGGGGATTAATGAAACTCTTCAAGGACTGGGTTCACAAGAGAGCCCACATTTCTACACGATCCATCAGCATGTAACATCGGCTTTAAGCTCTACTACAGTATTTATAATGTGAACACATACCTTAAGGACAGTGCTCCGCCTGAACAGGGACTTGAACCCTGGACCCTCAGATTAAAAGTCTGATGCTCTACCGACTGAGCTATCCAGGCTTCATAGAGATGTTTTATCTTGTAAGAAATTCGGCTGGGTTCAGAACCTCTTTTGAAACATGGACAAAGAGGTAACCACACCTACAATGGTTCCGGAATTGAAGGGCAGACTTGTCAACTTGCTAGTGCAGAGCAATGGGCATCTGCCACAGGGGATTAATGAAACTCTTCAAGGACTGGGTTCACAAGAGAGCGCACATTTCTACACGATCCATCAGCATGTAACGTTTGATTTCAGCTCTACTTCAGTGTTTATAATGTGAACACGTACCTTAAAGATAGTGCCACGCCTGAACAGGGACTTGAACCCTGGACCCTCAGATTAAAAGTCTGATGCTCTACCGACTGAGCTATCCAGGCTTCATAGAGATGTTTTATCTTGTAAGAAATTCGGCTGGGTTCAAAACCTCTTTTGAAACATAGACAAAGAGGTAACCACTCCTACAATGGTTCCGGAATTGAAGGGAAGACTTTTCAACTTGCTAGTGTAGAGCAATGGGCATCTGCCACAGAGGATTAATGAAACTCTTCAAGGACTGGTTTCACAAGAGAGCCCACATTTCTACACGATCCATCAGCATGTAACATCTGCTTTAAGCTCTACTACAGTATTTATAATGTGAACATGTACCTTAAAGACAGTGCCACGCCTGAACAGGGACTTGAACCCTGGACCCTCAGATTAAAAGTCTGATGCTCTACCGACTGAGCTATCCAGGCTTCATAGAGATGTTTTATCTTGTAAGAAATTCGGCTGGGTTCTAAACCTCTTTTGAAACATGGACAAAGAGGTAACCACTCCTACAATGGGTCCGGAATTGAAGGGCAGACTTGTCAACTTGCTAGTGTAGAGCAATGGGCATCTGCCAAAGGGGATTAATGAAACTCTTCAAGGACTGGGTTCACAAGAGAGCCCACATTTCTACACGATCCATCAGCATTTAACATCTGCTTTAAGCTCTACTACAGTATTTATAATGTGAACATGTACCTTAAAGACAGTGCCACGCCTGAACAGGGACTTGAACCCTGGACCCTCAGATTAAAAGTCTGATGCTCTACCGACTGAGCTATCCAGGCTTCATAGAGATGTTTTATCTTGTAAGAAATTCGGCTGGGTTCAAAACTCCTTTTGAAACATGGACAGAGAGGTAACCACTCCTACAATGGTTCCGGAATTGAAGGGCAGACTTGTCAACTTGCTAGTGTAGAGCAATGGGCATCTGCCACAGGGGATTAATGAAACTCTTCAATGGGTTCACGAGAGCCCACATTTCTACACGATCCATCAGCATGTAACGTCTGATTTCAGCTCTACTTCAGTGTTTATAATGTGAACACGTACCTTAAAGATAGTGCCACGCCTGAACAGGGACTTGAACCCTGGACCCTCAGATTAAAAGTCTGATGCTCTACCGACTGAGCTATCCAGGCTTCAAAGAGATGTTTTATCTTGTAAGAAATTCGGCTGGGTTCAAAACCTCTTTTGAAACATGGACAAAGAGGTAACCACACCTACAATGGGTCCGGAATTGAAGGGCAGACTTGTCAACTTGCTTTTGCAGAGCAATGGGCATCTGCCACAGGGGATTAATGAAACTCTTCAAGGACTGGGTTCACAAGAGAGCCCACATTTCTACACGATCCATCAGCATGTAACATCGGCTTTAAGCTCTACTACAGTATTTATAATGTGAACACATACCTTAAGGACAGTGCTCCGCCTGAACAGGGACTTGAACCCTGGACCCTCAGATTAAAAGTCTGATGCTCTACCGACTGAGCTATCCAGGCTTCATAGAGATGTTTTATCTTGTAAAAAATGCGGCTGGGTTCAAAACCTCTATGGAAACATGGACAGAGAGGTAACCACTTCTACAATGGTTCCGGAATTGAAGGGCAGACTTGTCAACTTGCTAGTGTAGAGCAATGGGCATCTGCCACAGGGGATTAATGAAACTCTTCAAGGACTGGGTTCACAAGAGAGCCCACATTTCTACACGATCCATTAGCATGAAACATCTGATTTCAGCTCTACTTCAGTGTTTATAATGTGAACACGTACCTTAAAGATAGTGCCACGCCTGAACAGGGACTTGAACCCTGGACCCTCAGATTAAAAGTCTGATGCTCTACCGACTGAGCTATCCAGGCTTCATAGAGATGTTTTATCTTGTAAGATATTCGGCTGGGTTCAAAACTCCTTTTGAAACATAGACAAAGAGGTAACCACTCCTACAATGGTTCCGGAATTGAAGGGCAGACTTGTCAACTTGCTAGTGTAGAGCAATGGGCATCTGCCACAGGGGATTAATGAAACTCTTCAAGGACTGGGTTCACAAGAGAGCCCACATTTCTACACGATCCATCAGCATGTAACATCGGCTTTAAGCTCTACTATAGTATTTATAATGTGAACACATACCTTAAGGACAGTGCTCCGCCTGAACAGGGACTTGAACCCTGGACCCTCAGATTAAAAGTCTGATGCTCTACCGACTGAGCTATCCAGGCTTCAAAGAGATGTTTTATCTTGTAAGAAATTCGGCTGGGTTCAAAACCTCTTTTGAAACATGGACAAAGAGGTAACCACACCTACAATGGGTCCGGAATTTAAGGGCAGACTTGTCAACTTGCTTTTGCAGAGCAATGGGCATCTGCCACAGGGGATTAATGAAACTCTTCAAGGACTGGGTTCACAAGAGAGCCCACATTTCTACACGATCCATCAGCATGTAACATCGGCTTTAAGCTCTACTACAGTATTTATAATGTGAACACATACCTTAAGGACAGTGCTCCGCCTGAACAGGGACTTGAACCCTGGACCCTCAGATTAAAAGTCTGATGCTCTACCGACTGAGCTATCCAGGCTTCATAGAGATGTTTTATCTTGTAAGAAATTCGGCTGGGTTCAAAACCTCTTTTGAAACATGGACAAAGAGGTAACCACACCTACAATGGGTCCGGAATTGAAGGGCAGACTTGTCAACTTGCTTTTGCAGAGCAATGGGCATCTGCCACAGGGGATTAATGAAACTCTTCAAGGACTGGGTTCACAAGAGAGCCCACATTTCTACACGATCCATCAGCATGTAACATCGGCTTTAAGCTCTACTACAGTATTTATAATGTGAACACATACCTTAAGGACAGTGCTCCGCCTGAACAGGGACTTGAACCCTGGACCCTCAGATTAAAAGTCTGATGCTCTACCGACTGAGCTATCCAGGCTTCATAGAGATGTTTTATCTTGTAAAAAATGCGGCTGGGTTCAAAACCTCTATGGAAACATGGACAGAGAGGTAACCACTTCTACAATGGTTCCGGAATTGAAGGGCAGACTTGTCAACTTGCTAGTGTAGAGCAATGGGCATCTGCCACAGGGGATTAATGAAACTCTTCAAGGACTGGGTTCACAAGAGAGCCCACATTTCTACACGATCCATTAGCATGAAACATCTGATTTCAGCTCTACTTCAGTGTTTATAATGTGAACACGTACCTTAAAGATAGTGCCACGCCTGAACAGGGACTTGAACCCTGGACCCTCAGATTAAAAGTCTGATGCTCTACCGACTGAGCTATCCAGGCTTCATAGAGATGTTTTATCTTGTAAGATATTCGGCTGGGTTCAAAACTCCTTTTGAAACATAGACAAAGAGGTAACCACTCCTACAATGGTTCCGGAATTGAAGGGCAGACTTGTCAACTTGCTAGTGTAGAGCAATGGGCATCTGCCACAGGGGATTAATGAAACTCTTCAAGGACTGGGTTCACAAGAGAGCCCACATTTCTACACGATCCATCAGCATGTAACATCGGCTTTAAGCTCTACTATAGTATTTATAATGTGAACACATACCTTAAGGACAGTGCTCCGCCTGAACAGGGACTTGAACCCTGGACCCTCAGATTAAAAGTCTGATGCTCTACCGACTGAGCTATCCAGGCTTCAAAGAGATGTTTTATCTTGTAAGAAATTCGGCTGGGTTCAAAACCTCTTTTGAAACATGGACAAAGAGGTAACCACACCTACAATGGGTCCGGAATTTAAGGGCAGACTTGTCAACTTGCTTTTGCAGAGCAATGGGCATCTGCCACAGGGGATTAATGAAACTCTTCAAGGACTGGGTTCACAAGAGAGCCCACATTTCTACACGATCCATCAGCATGTAACATCGGCTTTAAGCTCTACTACAGTATTTATAATGTGAACACATACCTTAAGGACAGTGCTCCGCCTGAACAGGGACTTGAACCCTGGACCCTCAGATTAAAAGTCTGATGCTCTACCGACTGAGCTATCCAGGCTTCATAGAGATGTTTTATCTTGTAAAAAATGCGGCTGGGTTCAAAACCTCTATGGAAACATGGCCAGAGAGGTAACCACTTCTACAATGGTTCCGGAATTGAAGGGCAGACTTGTCAACTTGCTAGTGTAGGGCAATGGGCATCTGCCACAGGAGATTAATGAAACTCTTCAAGGACTGGGTTCACAAGAGAGCCCACATTTCTACACGATCCATCAGCATGTAACATCTGCTTTAAGCTCTACTACAGTATTTATAATGTGAACATGTACCTTAAAGACAGTGCCACGCCTGAACAGGGACTTGAACCCTGGACCCTCAGATTAAAAGTCTGATGCTCTACCGACTGAGCTATCCAGGCTTCAAAGAGATGTTTTATCTTGTAAGAAATTCGGCTGGGTTCTAAACCTCTTTTGAAACATGGACAAAGAGGTAACCACACCTACAATGGGTCCGGAATTGAAGGGCAGACTTGTCAACTTGCTAGTGCAGAGCAATGGGCATCTGCCACAGGGGATTAATGAAACTCTTCAAGGACTGGGTTCACAAGAGAGCCCACATTTCTACACGATCCATCAGCATGTAACATCTGCTTTAAGCTCTACTACAGTATTTATAATGTGAACATGTACCTTAAAGACAGTGCCACGCCTGAACAGGGACTTGAACCCTGGACCCTCAGATTAAAAGTCTGATGCTCTACCGACTGAGCTATCCAGGCTTCATAGAGATGTTTTATCTTGTAAGAAATTCGGCTGGGTTCAAAACTCCTTTTGAAACATGGACAAAGAGGTAACCACTCCTACAATGGTTCCGGAATTGAAGGGCAGACTTGTCAACTTGCTAGTGTAGAGCAATGGGCATCTGCCACAGGGGATTAATGAAACTCTTCAAGGACTGGGTTCACAAGAGAGCCCACATTTCTACACGATCCATTAGCATGAAACATCTGATTTCAGCTCTACTTCAGTGTTTATAATGTGAACACGTACCTTAAAGATAGTGCCACGCCTGAAAAGGGACTTGAACCCTGGACCCTCAGATTAAAAGTCTGATGCTCTACCGACTGAGCTATCCAGGCTTCATAGAGATGTTTTATCTTGTAAGAAATTCGGCTGGGTTCAAAACTCCTTTTGAAACATGGACAAAGATGTAACCACACCTACAATGGGTCCGGAATTGAAGGGCAGACTTGTCAACTTGCTAGTGCAGAGCAATGGGCATCTGCCACAGGGGATTAATGAAACTCTTCAAGGACTGGGTTCACAAGAGAGCGCACATTTCTACACGATCCATCAGCATGTAACGTTTGATTTCAGCTCTACTTCAGTGTTTATAATGTGAACACGTACCTTGAAGATAGTGCCACGCCTGAACAGGGACTTGAACCCTGGACCCTCAGATTAAAAGTCTGATGCTCTACCGACTGAGCTATCCAGGCTTCATAGAGATGTTTTATCTTGTAAGAAATTCGGCTGGGTTCAAAACCTCTTTTGAAACATAGACAAAGAGGTAACCACTCCTACAATGGTTCCGGAATTGAAGGGCAGACTTTTCAACTTGCTAGTGTAGAGCAATGGGCATCTGCCACAGAGGATTAATGAAACTCTTCAAGGACTGGTTTCACAAGAGAGCCCACATTTCTACACGATCCATCAGCATGTAACATCTGCTTTAAGCTCTACTACAGTATTTATAATGTGAACATGTACCTTAAAGACAGTGCCACGCCTGAACAGGGACTTGAACCCTGGACCCTCAGATTAAAAGTCTGATGCTCTACCGACTGAGCTATCCAGGCTTCATAGAGATGTTTTATCTTGTAAGAAATTCGGCTGGGTTCTAAACCTCTTTTGAAACATGGACAAAGAGGTAACCACTCCTACAATGGGTCCGGAATTGAAGGGCAGACTTGTCAACTTGCTAGTGTAGAGCAATGGGCATCTGCCAAAGGGGATTAATGAAACTCTTCAAGGACTGGGTTCACAAGAGAGCCCACATTTCTACACGATCCATCAGCATTTAACATCTGCTTTAAGCTCTACTTCAGTGTTTATAATGTGAACACGTACCTTAAAGATAGTGCCACGCCTGAACAGGGACTTGAACCCTGGACCCTCAGATTAAAAGTCTGATGCTCTACCGACTGAGCTATCCAGGCTTCATAGAGATGTTTTATCTTGTAAGAAATTCGGCTGGGTTCAAAACCTCTTTTGAAACATGGACAAAGAGGTAACCACACCTACAATGGGTCCGGAATTGAAGGGCAGACTTGTCAACTTGCTAGTGCAGAGCAATGGGCATCTGCCACAGGGGATTAATGAAACTCTTCAATGGGTTCACGAGAGCCCACATTTCTACACGATCCATCAGCATGTAACGTCTGATTTCAGCTCTACTTCAGTGTTTATAATGTGAACACGTACCTTAAAGATAGTGCCACGCCTGAACAGGGACTTGAACCCTGGACCCTCAGATTAAAAGTCTGATGCTCTACCGACTGAGCTATCCAGGCTTCATAGAGATGTTTTATCTTGTAAGAAATTCGGCTGGGTTCAAAACCTCTTTTGAAACATGGACAAAGAGGTAACCACACCTACAATGGGTCCGGAATTGAAGGGCAGACTTGTCAACTTGCTAGTGCAGAGCAATGGGCATCTGCCACAGGGGATTAATGAAACTCTTCAAGGACTGGGTTCACAAGAGAGCCCACATTTCTACACGATCCATCAGCATGTAACGTCTGATTTCAGCTCTACTTCAGTGTTTATAATGTGAACACGTACCTTGAAGATAGTGCCACGCCTGAACAGGGACTTGAACCCTGGACCCTCAGATTAAAAGTCTGATGCTCTACCGACTGAGCTATCCAGGCTTCATAGAGATGTTTTATCTTGTAAGAAATGCGGCTGGGTTCAAAACCTCTATGGAAACATGGACAAATATGTAACCACTCCTACAATGGTTCCGGAATTGAAGGGCAGACTTGTCAACTTGCTAGTGTAGAGCAATGGGCATCTGCCACAGGGGATTAATGAAACTCTTCAATGGGTTCACAAGAGAGCCCACATTTCTACACGATCCATCAGCATGTAACGTCTGATTTCAGCTCTACTTCAGTGTTTATAATGTGAACACGTACCTTAAAGATAGTGCCACGCCTGAACAGGGACTTGAACCCTGGACCCTCAGATTAAAAGTCTGATGCTCTACCGACTGAGCTATCCAGGCTTCATAGAGATGTTTTATCTTGTAAGAAATTCGGCTGGGTTCAAAACCTCTTTTGAAACATGGACAAAGAGGTAACCACACCTACAATGGGTCCGGAATTGAAGGGCAGACTTGTCAACTTGCTAGTGCAGAGCAATGGGCATCTGCCACAGGGGATTAATGAAACTCTTCAAGGACTGGGTTCACAAGAGAGCCCACATTTCTACACGATCCATCAGCATGTAACGTCTGATTTCAGCTCTACTTCAGTGTTTATAATGTGAACACGTACCTTGAAGATAGTGCCACGCCTGAACAGGGACTTGAACCCTGGACCCTCAGATTAAAAGTCTGATGCTCTACTGACTGAGCTATCCAGGCTTCATAGAGATGTTTTATCTTGTAAAAAATGCGGCTGGGTTCAAAACCTCTATGGAAACATGGACAAAGAGGTAACCACTTCTACAATGGTTCCGGAATTGAAGGGCAGACTTGTCAACTTGCTAGTGTAGGGCAATGGGCATCTGCCACAGGGGATTAATGAAACTCTTCAATGGGTTCACGAGAGCCCACATTTCTACACGATCCATCAGCATGTAACGTCTGATTTCAGCTCTACTTCAGTGTTTATAATGTGAACATGTACCTTAAAGATAGTGCCACGCCTGAACAGGGACTTGAACCCTGGACCCTCAGATTAAAAGTCTGATGCTCTACCGACTGAGCTATCCAGGCTTCATAGAGATGTTTTATCTTGTAAGAAATTCGGCTGGGTTCTAAACCTCTTTTGAAACATGGACAAAGAGGTAACCACACCTACAATGGGTCCGGAATTGAAGGGCAGACTTGTCAACTTGCTAGTGCAGAGCAATGGGCATCTGCCACAGAGGATTAATGAAACTCTTCAAGGACTGGTTTCACAAGAGAGCCCACATTTCTACACGATCCATCAGCATGTAACATCTGCTTTAAGCTCTACTACAGTATTTATAATGTGAACATGTACCTTAAAGACAGTGCCACGCCTGAACAGGGACTTGAACCCTGGACCCTCAGATTAAAAGTCTGATGCTCTACCGACTGAGCTATCCAGGCTTCATAGAGATGTTTTATCTTGTAAAAAATGCGGCTGGGTTCAAAACCTCTATGGAAACATGGACAAAGAGGTAACCACTTCTACAATGGTTCCGGAATTGACCCTTCGCGTAAGCCCTGCCCCCTTGGTTACTGTTGCTACGGCGGGCAAGCTTTCACTCCCAGCCATGCTCCTGGCAATATTTGGTATCGATTTCAAAGGAAATATCAGCAAATGTCTGGATAAACTGTTCTGAGATAGAGAGAAAAAGTCACAAAGATCATTCATAGTTTTCAGTGACGTGACTCGCACAGGAGGATAAAACATCTGTTCAACGACACGACTGGACAATGTACAGAGCAGCAGTAAGGGCTGGCCATTTTACCGTCTATCAACCCACGAAGACTTAGGTCATCTCACTGGTTGTCAAACTGCAAGTTTTTGGGCGATTGTGAACCACATACAGCTTTCGCTGCTTTCTTTTTTTCTCCCACCGCTGTATCAGTCAGTGAAAGCAGTCCCTGCCTGGAGGATCCCTCGCCTAAAAGCCCAGGTAAAAGCCCTAAAAGTACAGCTGTCATTTCGGAGGTGAACATATGGTTATCCCCATATTTACACTTGCTCAAGTCGAAAAAAAAAGTCCGCTCGTATCTGAACATCTCTATATTGATGCTGCCGCTGCCGCCGTAGTAGCAGCAGCAACAACAACATCCTTCTCTACAAACAAATGTTTTTCGTCCTAGTCTCAAAATGTGTCCACAAAAGCAAACGTAATGACTCACTGCGGAAAGCTTGCCAGGCCTATAGTTACGGTTGCTAACGTAGGATTGGACAATAGCCATTTGTGGGAGGAGTTGGCGAAGGGTCAATTGAAGGGCAGACTTGTCAACTTGCTAGTGTAGGGCAATGGGCATCTGCCACAGGGGATTAATGAAACTCTTCAATGGGTTCACGAGAGCCCACATTTCTACACGATCCATCAGCATGTAACGTCTGATTTCAGCTCTACTTCAGTGTTTATAATGTGAACACGTACCTTAAAGATAGTGCCACGCCTGAACAGGGACTTGAACCCTGGACCCTCAGATTAAAAGTCTGATGCTCTACCGACTGAGCTATCCAGGCTTCAAAGATATGTTTTATCTTGTAAGAAATTCGGCTGGGTTCTAAACCTCTTTTGAAACATGGACAAAGAGGTAACCACTCCTACAATAGGTCCGGAATTGAAGGGCAGACTTGTCAACTTGCTAGTGTAGAGCAATGGGCATCTGCCACAGGGGATTAATGAAACTCTTCAAGGACTGGGTTCACAAGAGAGCCCACATTTCTACACGATCCATTAGCATGAAACATCTGATTTCAGCTCTACTTCAGTGTTTATAATGTGAACACGTACCTTAAAGATAGTGCCACGCCTGAACAGGGACTTGAACCCTGGACCATCAGATTAAAAGTCTGATGCTCTACTGACTGAGCTATCCAGGCTTCAAAGAGATGTTTTATCTTGTAAGAAATTCGGCTGCGTTCTAAACCTCTTTTGAAACATGGACAAAGAGGTAACCACTCCTACAATGGGTCCGGAATTGAAGGGCAGACTTGTCAACTTGCTAGTGTAGAGCAATGGGCATCTGCCACAGGGGATTAATGAAACTCTTCAAGGACTGGGTTCACAAGAGAGTCGCCATTTCTACACGATCCATCAGCATTTAATGTCTGATTTCAGCTCTACTTCAGTGTTTATAATGTGAACACGTACCTTAAAGATAGTGCCACGCCTGAACAGGGACTTGAACCCTGGACCCTCAGATTAAAAGTCTGATGCTCTACCGACTGAGCTATCCAGGCTTCAAAGATATGTTTTATCTTGTAAGAAATTCGGCTGGGTTCTAAACCTCTTTTGAAACATGGACAAAGAGGTAACCACTCCTACAATAGGTCCGGAATTGAAGGGCAGACTTGTCAACTTGCTAGTGTAGAGCAATGGGCATCTGCCACAGGGGATTAATGAAACTCTTCAAGGACTGGGTTCACAAGAGAGGCCACATTTCTACACGATCCATCAGCACTAAAATGAGGGAGCACCTGAGTTATTTTTCCCAAAGAATTAGATTCTATTTGTGGTGCTGGCAAATAGGGGTCTTAAATGTATGAAACTATAGCCTACATTATATCAAATAAATATTACATTCATTTAAATGATTTCACAATAACAAAATATTTGGATGTGGATCACTTCAGCCAGCCTATTCTCTGCACCAACAACAATCCTTTCTCTCGCGGATGCTCATGTTTTCACTATTCTATTGAAAAATTATTCCACCAGCCGTTCTGTATAAAACGTACGAACAGAACAAGGAATGGAGAGCATCGCTGTTCCGCCGTTAAACCAGCTGCGGAGGAGGTCGTCACAGAGCCGACTAGACGTCTGTATAAGAGGGAGAGCCCCATGTAAACAACAATGTATACCAGGGGTAGGCAACCTTTGTGACATGGAGTGCCAATTTGAAATTTTCTTGTCAATGAGTGTGCCACTACATTAAAACAGTGTGACAAAAAATACAAAAACAACATGCCAGACCCAGTTATGTTGTTTTTGTATATATGGATAGATAAAATCATTTAACTCATTGAGTGCCAACCACGTAATTTCTCGTTTTTCGTTCCCATGCGTTGAGTGCCAAAAACGAGATTTTTCGTTTTTTGCTTTTTTTTTTAATTATTAAACTAGACACTTTAATACACATTATATGTAAATTTGGGGACTCTACGACGAGCAGAACTGAAATAGATGACGATCAAAGTCACATGACAGCTCATGATCTGGAAGTTTTTTATCATAACTCAGCTTCTGCAAACGGAGTTCTGCATGCAGATGCAGCAGCTGCTCTGCTCTCACCTGCGCTGCTGCTCCAGCTGCTCGAGCTGCTTGGAGCAGAAACAGGAAGCTCTCAGCCGACTGTCCCGCCCGGTCTTCATCTGGAGCAACACCGTGTCCTCCCCAAAGTCCTCCCGCAGTAAAATCTGATGGTCTCTGGGCCAAAGCAGACCGGTACCACCGACCCGTACCACAGACGGACCGCGACCACCGGCGGGACCGGTGTTCCGGAGCCGCTGTGGCCGACTGACCCTCACGTTCCGTGGCGAGAGGCTGTGACACGGCACGGTGCGTCTGTGTTATTGTTGTTTAGTGGCGCCCCCCCGCCCCCGATGGTGGTTTTGTGAATAGAACAACAATTGTTGTGTATATTTATCTTATACGAGCCCTTTGATCCAGAAATGCGAGTGTCAGAAGAGCGACAGACACAAACAGCGCACCTTTCATAAAAGACGCTCTATCTCCTTTTCTAGAAAAAAAGGAGGGATTTTGGTGAAACCCAGCCATGTTTAGCTTGAGTTTTCTCAGGAACGGAGGCACGTAGAAACAAACGGTTTGTGGCCATTTGAAGCATAAAGTTAAAACTTTCAATTGAGCTACAGTATGTGTTGGTGGCAATAATAATGAATACACTATGGCTCTACATAAAAAGTCAAAAATGGTCTAAATTGCCGGTACACTTGAGTAAAACTTTGGAAAGGAGCGTGGCACTCAATGAGTTAATATAGCCCACATCTAATCATATTTTGAAGATATTTTCTCATTATTCACAACACCGCTTTTCAAAAACTTAGCCTATTATATTATATTGAAGTGGGAGGAAAATGCTGAAACAGAGACTACAGTGCATCCAGAATATCACTCAGAATGAAACAGTCACAACATTTCACAGACCTGGCTGGACAATCTGGACACTGTGAGTGACAAACAAGCAGCCAATCATTTAACAGCTGTGTAGTTGGGTTGCAGCGTCATCGTCAGGTTTATTGATAACAGAACAGCTGGGGTGAGAACGTGAGGCTGAAGGAGAGGAGATTAAAAGGGGACACGTAGCTCGTCGGTACGGTAACAGTGCGTCTGGCCCAACAATAAAGCAGCAGCGGCGTTAATGACGCAGCGTCAGGCCGCTCACCGGCCTTGATTGAATCTCTGATTAAATACGCAGAGCAGCGGGCGTCTTGCATTCAGCGCTGCAGCGACCCTGGGTTCGATTCCCCCAGTGACGTGCGGTAACCTCCAGGACAGGGGAGGCAGGCGATCACAGACGACTGGGGGGACGGGGGGGCGGGGGTATTCAGCACATCAGCTTATCACGCAAGAAAGTCACAACAAACAGGTTTTGCACAATGGTTTGCAAAATGTGTGCAACACCTTCTCATCACAATCCACGCCATCTAACGTTACAGTAACTTACACACATCAGCTGTTATTAAAACACAACTCATCAATAACAGGATCACGACAATGGACCAGGACCACCACTCACATTACACAACAAACCGTTAAGAATTAATCCACACTCAAACCGAAGCAACAATAATGTTAACTGTACTCAACAAGCTATTATTACAAGGTTTACACCATATATGACAGACAACCAGGTGTGTGTGTGTGTGTGTGTGTGTGCCTGTGTAAGAGAGGGAGGGAGGGAGGGAGAGAAAGTAACTACGTAAAAGCTGTTAGCTGTTAGCTGTTAGCTACCGTAGCTCAGGCGTCGGTCTCCCGTCAGGTAAAAGCAGCTGTTTATTCCTCAAATGAAGCTCATGGAGTTGTTGAGCCTCTCCGGTACAGTTATCCATCACTGCAGTTGAATTAGCCGCTAAACTGCTGGACGCTAAAACCGAGGGGGCGTCTGTTTGTTTACAATTCACGAAGGCAACGTGAACGTACGTGCCGCTCACACTTTAGAGTTACGCAAAGGGACGCAGCGTAGCCCTTGTCTCGCTCCAGCTGTCCTTTCAAAATAAAATGCGCAGAAAGCCCAAAAAAAAAAAAAAACTCTGACTCGTGAGCTGGTAGCGGTGTGCCAGCGTGCCAATGATTATGCCGCCGCGTGCCAACCGTGGCACGCGTGCCTAGGGTTGCCGACCCCTGATGTATACAATGCCAGCATAATGAGGGGTTGGAAATATAATGGGATCGCTGTTTTAAACGGGCTTCAGTGTGTAGGAGAGGAGGGACAGTTCACAGACAGGTTTCGCTGTCAATGTGTGTGTGACAGAGAGAGAGCAGGTCAAGGAGGGGCTGCGTCAATAGGTGCGCTGCGCGCAGCTCTGCAGGGAAGTAAGATGTTACATGCGGGCAAAAAATAGAAAATCAACGTGTCGTCTGCTTAACGCTGCGGTTTGTGGGTGGTCTGTGCAGGCATATTTTAACTTCTTCTTTCCTGTTTTACTGGCGGTCGGCGGTTAGCGCGGCGGTCGGCGCAGCAGTCAGCGTGAATGAAAATTGCTAAAGCAACGTTAGAACTGGTTCCATCCGATTCTCGTTTCTCGTCACCCAACTCTAATCTTATGTACATACAGTTTGGTGACGTGCATTTGTCAAAGGGAGTTAATAGGAGTCTTGAAAAGGACTGGGCTCTACACAATTCTTACACCACTAGCATATTCTTTAAATTCACCAATTGTACCTGAATGCAAAGGTCACATTTGTGAGTGGCTTTAAGCTCACAAAGATTCAAAATTTGAATTGCAGACATTTCAACTTGCCAAACACACCACCAGGCAATCCATTTAGACTCTAAAACCCATTAAGGCATAAGAAAGACAATCAAACAAGGCACATCAGTATTAAAATCTACCAACTCTTTGATGGTGATGGAGGTGGGGATTTCGGTCCAAAGGCGGGCGAATTTAACAGGGGTCACAAGCTCCTGAGGGTCTCGGTCAACATGGGCATGGAGCATGAGGCGACAGAAGGAGGCTCGTAGGTCAAAGGGTAGTGTCTCATCCATCATGCACAGGAAGATGAGCTCCACATCCAGCTGCTTGGAGATCTCATCTATGGCCAAATACTGACGGTCCAAGCACATCCGGGCAAAGAGCTTCAGCTGGTACCTGACAAGGTCAAGACAGTATACAGTGTAATAATGTCCTGTACAACTTTGGCACAGTTTTAAGTTTAAAGCAAGATTAGTTAATTATAAAAGTTGTCAGCAACATTGGTATTCTCAAATCTTGTAGAAAACTGTTCCAGTGCATTCACTGACAAGTTAATGGTGGAATCTTTAATAGATGTTGACATTCATGAACCCAGAGGATTACACTCCTGTGTGTTTTTCTACCTGTAATAGGTAAGGACATTCTCATCATGAGCATTCCCCTGCCTCGCCTCCTGAGCCAGCTGTCTGATGCCCTTCTCCTGTCTCTCATTGGTCTTATCTGTCCACACCAGCCACACCTACATATAGAGAAATATTTACAATGGCAATAGAAATATAGCAGGTAGAGAGTATTTGCTATGGGTTAGTCATTTTCTCTTCTTCTTTGTTAGTTGTTGTGTTCCAATTCAGGGGCTAAAACAACACAATTGTTGCATTTTTCCTTTGGGTCTTTTGTGGTCCCAAGCGGTCCAAAGTTGTAAACACATGCCATGCGCGAGCCAATTGTCCTCTCATTGGTCAGAAATCTTACGGAGGAGGTTACCCAGGAAAAACAAAAACCATGGAATAGAGTTCTCAACAGGCCTGAAAATTAAAACCCACCCCGGCCCAACCCGCGGTTAAAGCCCGGACTCGACCCAATCCAAGTTATTTTACATAATCGGCCTGAATACATGCCGAATCCAGCCCAAAAAAATAAGGAGGCCGGTGCCCGACCTGACCTAAGTCATCCTATATATTTTCATCCAGAGGTCTGGTCGGGCTGGCCCAGCCCCTTGAGAACCATAGAACATCAGCTTGTTGCGTGTTGTGGGTTAGGTGTTGTGTCGGTTGCTGAATTGATTACATCTCACTGCAAACAAACCATTCCAGGGCTCGAATGGAAACAAACCAAGACCACCCCTTCTTGGCAATGTCGGCGTGCTTGTTTTAGCTGGCATCCCTTGCGGGATTGCTGTTTTCTCATATGCCCAAACGAACAGATCTTTGGGGTTAAACGCTCCCTCTCTCTGAACAACTGCTCCAAACGAGCTAGGTCTGAATACACCCTTAAATAGGCAAACTTACCTCATCCTCATCTCCATAATCATCCATTGTCATGTACTCTCCCTGAACACCACCATGGGGTGCCTCTTTTGGGACACGACGTCTACAGATTTCAAAAAGAAAAAGAGCAGAAGTTTTAGTGCCTCATGCTGACATGAAAAACAGTAAAAAAAAAAAAACTGTACGAGTCCGAGGTAAAATTGCTATTGTAATTTAAAATTTTGAATTATTTTTGTGAATCATGCTCATGCTAAAATAAAGTCTGGATTATTTAAAATCTAACGTTTGTTCTGATCACCTGGAAGAAAGCAATGAAAATCATGTAAAACATTTGGGACCACTAGACTAGGACTACTGTCACTAAAGACATCCCCAACCACTCTGTCCTCACTCTGTCTTGATGAGAATATCCTGGTTTTTGGGGTCCAGTACACATTTACAGATGAGCTCCTGAGTGACTGGGATGGCAACGTTGTTGGACACGCACAGGTCTGACAGATAGTCCAGAAACCTGCGCAAACACAAACACATTAAGCTTAGTACAGTACAGGAAGCAAACAACCATAATAACAACATGATCTCTCTCTAGCCTCATTCTTTGTTTACCTAGGCTCTCGGTTCTTGCGGACAAGGCTGACGAAGGTCTCCACCTCAGTCTTGGTGATGTGTTTCTCCAGCAGTTTGCGGTTGTTGTGCAGCAGGGCGGTAATGGTGTCCTCAGCTAGGATGTCATAACCAATCTGACTCTGCATTACACCAAACTGTTTTGCTATGTGCTCCTGGTGGGGGGGTAGATGAGAGAACAGGCATAATCAACCAAACCTATTTCTTTTTCTTCTTTTCTGTCTTTTGTGGCAATGGAGTAGCAATATAGAATCACTGAAGTGCGCCTCCAAATGGCACTTCTTGACAATTACCCTGAAGTCAGGGCGAGATTCAATTGGTTCAACAGTAGACTACAGTGTCATCAGCATAAAACCGTAAAGGATTGTATTGAATAATGAGGTTCCTCCTCACCTGGTTCTTGCGATAGTCTTCCTGGGAGTGTCGGAGGACTCTATAGCATAGTCTCAGCATGTACTGGTAGGGAGCATTTTTCTGGTCAGCCAGCTCCTCCAGACACAGCAGGGGACCCTCCCCTCCCCCCCGGTCCTTAAAAGGAGCCTTAATGATGCCAAAGATCTAAACACACAGTAACACACAAGGTGTTAGTCACTGAATTTTGCTTTTTGCTTTTGTTTAAATCCCAGTGTAAAGTTCGGATCAAACCTGTTTGAGGATGTTCTGTTCTCTCATCAGTTTCTGTCGCTCTCGATTGGCTTTGGTCATGACGACATCAATGACTGGCTGACCACTATTAATGACATCGGCCACAAAGAAAACCACATCCTCCAGCAGCTTGATGGCAAATCTGAGAAACATAAACATCCATAGATATTAACTTTTCCACAGCCGCTGTCTCGTCCCCTCTTTATGATCTTGCTCGTGCTCCCATGAATATCTCTTTAATCAGTGCTTAGCATTTGGAAATAATTCAGTCAATATTCACCTGCAATGGGAGAAACATTTTCGTCAAAAATCCTGGTTCTTCACATTTGTGGATATAAAACAAGCTTTCAAACTCACACATAGTCACAGCAGTTGTACTCATAACATACACACATAGTGTTGTACCTCCGGTCATTCTGGCTGATGAAGCCCTGGTTGAACTGGTCCACCACAGTGCTCAACATTGCACTGGCATCATTGGCAAAGTCCAGATCTCTGATCTCCATCACAGGAACTGAGACAATGGCAAAGGCCTCCTTATCTTCTTTAGTGGGACATGTTCCTAACTGCAGGATGAGGATATGGGATGTTTACATACACTTTACACACTGAAGGAACTTACAAATATTCATGGTCTACAGAGGATGCGTCATGATAACTGTTGATCCTCATCATCAACAACTGTTTGACAGCTATCCCTTAATTTTTTTTTCTTTTTTTGATGGCAATGTACCTGTATTGTTTTCTGACTTCTGTACTTGTTTTCACTTTAAAACAATAAAAAGTTGTTCTCTAGCACCATCACAGGTCAGGCTGTGGCTACCTGTTCATTTCATGTATTTATTATATTATTTCACCAAGCACTCACCATGAGTCTGATGGGTCTCTCCTCATCAATGTCGATAGGGACGTTGGTGCTCTGGATCCAGGTGTTGGTACACAGATGTCTCAGCCGTACATATGAGTTTCTGGAAGACAAGCAGCTCGGTTGAGACTATTCACGCTCTTTGTATGATCTGAGGCAGTGTTTGTGTGTGTCTGATCTCTGCTTAAGAGAACATCTGCATCTGGTTTTTCCTACCGTGGCACAAATGAATCAGTTTTCTGTAACGTGGTCGGGTCCAGCTCGAACAGTGAGGCAATGTCGTTCCCATGAGGCACTGCCACCAGCTTGTACTTGATCCTCTCGCCGTGGGAGCGCTTGTTGCTATGACTACCATCCATCTACAGAGAGGTCAGAGGCCAGGGTAAGGTTGAGGAGGCTCTGTACCTCAAATAGAGGTATTACTGATTATTTTTCTTTCTTTTTTTTAATTTAACCTTTATTTAACCAGGCTGAATCATTAAGAACGAGTTCTTATTTACAATGATGGCCCGACAAGAGGCACAAGCTTCTTGAGGGGAGGGGAGTACAGTATTCAAACTGTACAGCTGGACTCACCGAGGAGGAGAGGTCTGGACTGTCCCCTTTATAACCTGGATTCTCCTAGAACAACAGCAGACACCACGGTTTAAAGATACTTCAAAGGAAACCACAAAGAAGAGTAAATACTTGCCATCCATCCATCCATCCATCCATCCATCCATCCATCCATCCATCCAACCAACCAACCATCCATCCATCCATCCAACCAACCATCCATCCATCCAACCATCCATCCATCCATCCACCCATCCATCCAACCAACCAAGCATCCATCCATCCATCCAACCAACCATCCAGCCATCCATCCATCCATCCACCCATCCATCCATCCATCCAACCAACCATCCAGCCATCCATCCATCCATCCACCCATCCATCCATCCATCCATCCATCCATCCATCCAACCAACCAAGCATCCATCCATCCAACCAACCAAGCATCCATCCATCCATCCATCCATCCATCCATCCATCCAACTAACCAAACATCCATCCATCCATCCAACCAAGCATCCATCCATCCATCCATCCATCCATCCATCCAACCAACCAAGCATCCATCCATCCATCCATCCATCCATCCAACCAACCAAGAATCCATCCATCCATCCATCCATCCATCCATCCATCCATCCATCCATCCATCCAACCAACCAAGCATCCATCCATCCATCCATCCATCCATCCATCCATCCATCCATCCAACCAACCAAGAATCCATCCAGCCATCCATCCATCCATCCATCCATCCAACCAACCAAGCATCCATCCATCCATCCATCCATCCATCCATCCATCCATCCATCCATAACTAAATTAGTAAAAGTTATTGAAAATATTTTTCTAAACAAAACAACACATTTATTTTTTAAGTACAAAATCACTGCCACAGTGATTAAGTGGCAGAAATAATCAGATATTCTTTCATGTCTACCAAGTACATTATTTTGGTCAATCCACAATTATCATCCAGTCCTTTGTGCATTCATCCATCCATCCAGCATTGCCGTGGTTACCTCAGCAGCTAGGTAGTTGCCAGTGGCCAGATGTTTGAATCTATAGAGGCTGTTCCAGTGTCCCGCCCCCCCACGACAGGGGTCATGATGGACAACCTGACAGACCAATCAGAACACAAACAAATCTTGACACCATTTCAGAGGAAATGTCCTGTGTTAGTGTGTACTTGTGTGTATGTGTGCGTGTGTTTACCTCAACCTCCCACAGAGCGTTGGAGCTGGTTGCTGAGGTTGCTGACTGCCTCAACGTGGTTCGCAGGAAAACGTGAAGTTTGCTCTTGTACTCATCGCAAGTCAAAAACTTCTCTTGTTCAGCGTGAAACAAACGCACCACGTCGCCCTGAGAGAGAGAGGGAGTTAGGGTTAGAGAGACAATTAAAGAAGCAATAAAGGACAATTCAAGAAGTACTTGTAGTTTCTGCTCAATATAATAGGTGCCCCTATTACTAAAATATAATAGGGGATTACTGAAATCCCATAAGAACAAGTCTCATTGTCACATTGTCACTTAAAACTCTCCTGGTCAAAGATGAGAAACTTGAAACATCTGGTTCTTTGATTGAAAAAACAAAACAAAAAACAAAGGTACAAGTCTGTGGTTACAAAAAAAGGGATTATAAGAAAGATCAAATAAAAGTGAAGGAATTTTCAAAAGGTCATTGTGATTCTTAGCCTTTGCTCTAATATTTAGTTTTCTTACACAGAATTTCAAGAGCTTTGGGCCTTTTAAAATTGTTTAAATGAATTATTCTTTGAACTGATAATCTAACCACTGGTCACAGATGAAGGGGAGCCAAAGAGCTGATCAACTGCGAGAGTGGCTGTACTGTTCACTCACTCCTTTGAGGACTTCCTCTCTGTGGTCGCTGAACATCATGAAGAGGTTGATCTTCCAGCTGGTGTTGCAGTTCACAGAGTTCACCTGCAGAGGGAGTATACAACCTGCATTAGAAGCACTGCTGAGAGTGTAGGCTAAGTAGAAGTTTGATGCTGCCCAGCTTTGGTGAACTGATGGAAATTAAATCTCTAATGGCAAACAACAAGAGTGACAGATGTTTATGTGAGTACAGCATATTATTTATCCGTTTTCCAGCTGGTTCTGAGGCAGTCATAATCCTGATCAGTCCCAGTCTCAGTCTCAGTTTGAGTATGAGCAGCTGTGTGTGTGTTTAGTGCACGTCTCACCTCTTTGCAGCCTGGATGGTCAGTCAGTTCGTAGTTTGAGGCGTGCAGCGGCTGACCAGCATTCACCGGGTTCAGAATCACCTTATCTCCCACCACCACCTGCATCAAACAGCTCACACTCAATCCTCACACCGCTACTGATATGTCTGAGACGTTCTGATCTACAGGATCAATACGGAAGCCAATACAATTTTTTGATGAACCGGTATCAGTTATAGTCTTAATAACACTTTACAACTTTACACTGATGCTTCGTACTGCAACTAAGACTATTCCACTGTCATTCTAGGGTACGACGAGTTCTGCCACACAACCCTAAACGGTCCAGAGTAAAGGTTTTGGTTTGGATTTTTATTTATCAATAATAACAATTGATAACTCTGCCTTTGTTGCATTTTCTCTCTTTTTCTTTCTTTTTTCTTTAATAATTTGCCGATCGATATATAATTTATTTAAAAAAAAAATTTGTGTTATAGCTGTTTGTGTTTTTTATTTTATTTATTATTATAATATATATTTTTTGTTATTTACTTATTTTATTTTTCATTTCCATTACTCACTTGATACTTGTGTTATGTTATTATTACTGATTTGATGACTAGTAACATAATTTACTATTGTATTAATCAGTATAGGTACGCATGAGAGGGTATGTTTTGTTTTGTTTCTTTTTGTTTGTTTTTTTGTGTGTATGTGTATATATGATATGGATGAACTGAAGAAAGAAATTAAAAATAAATTTAAAAAAAAAAGAGAACTCTGCCTGTACAACTACAACTAGAGCAGATGGTAGAGGTAAATGAATGCACCCTATTGCCATTAGATATTAGACATGCTCCCTGCATCTCTATTGTTCATAAGGTTTAGTCCACTGTCAAGAAATCACAATCATGTATTTGTTCCTTTGTGTTTTCTTGTTGTATTAGTATTTTTTTGTCTATATAGTATATTTGCTGTGATTTTCTTCTGATTTACTTATCTGTTGTGTTACTTACTTTTATCATTATTACTGTCATTGGTAAAGCAGTTTACTCAGCTCAAGCTGCGTTTAAATGTGCTCTAGAAATAGAGTTCACTTGAAAAGTTAATTCTTCATTCTTAGATAAATGTCTGGCTACTGATTTTTGACTCAATGTCTATTTATGAGATTTTCATGGCTAAAGGCTCCAGAAGTAGAAAGTAAGTGATCCTTGAGTTACAATTTACAGTCAATTTACCACAATATTGTTTCTAATAATGGTGCTTCTGTTAGCACATGACTACTGCAGGTGCCATTGTTGGTGATACTTGAAGCAAATGGTGTTTTTGTATGAAATGTGCTGTATCAATATAGTTTTGCTCCAATTATTACTGGCCTACAGGTGTTATGACAGGAAAGGGTAATTGGAAGTATGAAAATATGTATTTTATTTCATTATAGAACTAAAATATTTGTCATTATGGCACGACAGCAGTAAAAGTCAGGTCATTAGGATTCCTCATTTGGGGACGAGCAGTCAGTTTCCTGTAAACCTGGCCTGCGGTGCGCGACTTCCTGTACTGATGTGTGCTGTGATGTGTGTTTACATTGTCTCCATTGGCACGGAGCTTCCAGAAGGGCTGGATGAAGAGCCAGGAGCCTTCATTCCCTGTCCCGTCCAGGGTGACTCGCATGGCGTTCTTCTCCAGCAGAGCCGGCAGGCGCTTGTTCACAGTCAGGTATTTATTACTCTTCATGTGGAGCAGCTGGAGACAAAGATCACATCACATGTCCATTCATTTCACTGTATGTTTATGAAAATTGCACTCAAACCAAGCTCAAACCAAGCAATCCTGTCCTGCTGACACAGATACTCATTACAGCACCAAATGCGTCCTAATCCACCTCCGGAAATAGTCTTAAAATAACATTCAAGTGTCTATGTGAGCATTATAATTGTTAGTCATTGTTGCAATCCTTACTCTTGATTATGCTGGCCTTTAAAAGATCATTTCCCAACGACCTGAGTTCTTTAAATGAGCTGGACATCCTGCAAAGTTACAGTCTTTTAAATATATTTGTGTTTCCCAGATGATCTGCAGTGAAAGAGTCAGTGGTAACAAATAAAAGACCTTTGAACAAATCCACCTGATTTGTCAAACTCTGTTGGCTGAAACCTCGTGGAAGGACGACTGTGGACACTGTCACTCATGAGATCATCTTTTAATTTCTACTCAGTAGAAAGAACAATCGCGACAAGCAAAAAACTCTTAGTGTTCACAATTACACCTGGGAATTTGAAAAAAAGTAGTGTGAGCCTATCCTTAAAAAATGGAACTATATTTGTAAGGTGTTTGTAAAGGAGCAATGTCTAATGTTAGCTGCAATGGCAAAAGTTTGGTTTTCTATCTGCAATATGAACCAGTGGGCCTGGAGCTGAGAGACCAACATATTGTTAGTTTGAGGCTGAACATGAAAAACTGAAAATACAGAATTTATAAAATAGAATATGTGTGTGTTCAAACATGTTCTGCGGATATATCGCTTATACTGCAGTTTAAGGGAGTGCTATGGCTATGACCCACATTACTCTCTCCACACCTTCTACACACACACACACACACACACACACACTCACACACACACACACCTTTATCCCACAGGAATCTTTATCTAAATAACTTACTCTGTTTCACTCAACAAGGTCCACACCCAGCCTGTCGCTGTGAGTTTGCGTGTGTGTGTGTGTGTGTGTGTGTGTACAGTATGACGATAGGTCTTCAGCTATATACATATCGGCACAATCAAAAGGACATGTTGCCATTGTAAAAATGGGAAGGGAGGAGTGTGAGTCAGCCCATTGTCATATAGCAGTGGATGTTACCTTACACACACTGGTTCACCTGATAATTAGATTTTTTACTGTAAAAAGTATGATAAGTAAAAGTATGAGTTTATATTTTTCATGAAATGTAACCCTTTTTGTATGGGGTTATATGATCTACAAATAGCCCCTAAATACTTTAATTGCAGTAGAAGACTCTCTGCACTCCTCCCGTTAGCAACGCCAGCCCATAGCCCTGCCCAGAGATTTACAACATACATTGTTGTGAATGGACCCAAAGAAACGGCCTATTTTCGTGGCCTAAAAGAGGTTTTACCTGAAAAAAAATACACAGTTCCATTGTTCGCTATAATATAATTTTTTCCAGCCCTTCAAAGTGCAGGAAAAACGCAGTTTTTATTTGGACCTAACCAACTGCTGATCGGTGGGCGCTAACCCTGGGCCGGAGGGATACGTGAGTTGGTTAGGTCCAAATAAAAACTGTGTTTTTCCATGCACTTTGAGGGGCTAGAAAAAATTGTATTATAGCGAACAATGGAACTGCGTATTTTTTTTTTTATATATATACTACAATTCATCAAATATTGAAGAATGCAATTCCTAAATTGATCAAAAAATAAATGCCTATTTATCCAACTGTGCACCTCAACCTTGATAAATAAATCAGGAGAATGTTGTTCTCCTGAAGCTGTCACACATCTGACAGGCCACCATCCACCACAGGAAATATTCGCCAACATAGTTAGTTGTTAGTTAGTCTGACATTTGTTGTCACTAGTGTTTGTATTTTCGGACGATTCCACAGAATGCGGGAAAATCCTGTCTGGTATTGATTCAAAACGAAATGCTCTATTTAATCCTCAAATACGGGACAGTTCCGTCCGGAACGGGTGGCAACCCTACGCGTATTGTTAGCTAACATGCTAACAACAGCTACCAGCTGTCAGCTCTCTGTCCTGTGGCTGTTTGTGGAGGATAAACATGATTGTATGAACTTTAAAACTGGTTGTTTCAGTCTCTTTGACATCAGTTTTCTGCTTTGTGGTGTTGTATCTTTATGACTGTTGCAGGCTCTTGACCAGGACCATGATCAAATATTATCTTCCTTTGTCAGCTGCGCACACACACACACCACTTGAATCAGGTTGTGCGTTGTCTCATCAGTGGTGTTGATGCTGAAATGTGACGACAGATTATAAACAAGTTATTTACCTGCATGACAGTTCCATATTTTACAACGTCTCCATGGACCTTCTTGTTTTCTGTCTCATTCTGCTTCTGCTCCAGATTCGATGCATGCTGCAAGACACACACACACACATACTGTATCATATGTGTTTAACACAAAGACAGAAAACTCTCTGATGAAGGTTTCAGGTGTGTGTGGAATGTGTGTGTGTCTGTTACCTGCAGTTTCTGCAGTAGAACCACATCACCAATCTTGTCCTTCTCATGTTTGGCTTGTTTGGCTTTCCAGAACTGTTTCTGAGCTGAGTACCGGCTCATAGGACACACCTTGAACAGGCAGTCTAGGTGAACACACAGGAGAGCAAATCATACAGACAGTCATTAGTCATTTGGTCTCAATTTCTAAAAATAAATAAATAAAGTCACTTTTTGGTTTTATTATGCATATTCTGTTTAAATTTGAATTTAATTCAGTTTTATTCTACAGTTAGAGTCGATCAGAGTTTGTGCTGCGTTGTAACTAGCTGGTGTGATTAGTCATGATTGGTCAGTGGAGTGAGCATTCTGAAACTAATTGGCTGTTTTGGTTTCAGAACATCAAACTGGTGTGGACCTGTTTTACCGGTGAAAGTCACTATAACGGCCACTCGTAACTTCCGACCGGTGAACTCGTACCAGATCGAACTGGTACGACTTCACGGTCGGAAAAATACGAGTTTCCTTGAACACACCATAACAGTCCTCGTCCCTACGTCACCACATTCACGGCGTCCCTTGGCTGCACACACAGCCCTGCATGCCGTTCTCTCTCCTCATTGGATAAAAACTGTAGGATACGATAAATGTTTTCTCCTCGGCTCAGAGCAGAGCAGAGTGACTGACAGACCCGTGTTTCAGACCAAACACTCTATGTAAGTGATTGCTGTCGGAAGATATAACTATTTAAGACTTATATTAACACAAATATATCACTTACTTCTGCTTTAAGCTGAGGTTGCCCGCACTGTCAATCTTGTAAAATAGAATTTCTTTTTAGGGTAACCTGATATTATACATAATAGTGTTGTCAGCACATGACAAGTTAAAGGTACAGTATGTAAGAAATCTACAGCAACTGGCTGTAAAATCGTCCTAATAGAGACTCAGGAATAATGTATAACATACTGAACTCACCAACAACAATCCTACAGCCAAGATATTCGCATTAAAAAAAAAATTTTGCGGACCGCAAATCATGTTTATGTTTTGAATTTCTATGGTTGGCTTGTGTCGCCACCCAGCGTTCTCTCCCTGTCACAGCGTCTGTGGCATTTCAGCCTCCGGGCTGCCAGTTAGCTTCCACTGAGCTGCAAATACGGCTGGGAGATAAAACGAGATCATGAAAAAAAAGATTGTGTTCTATTATCGGTTATTGGTCATATTTGCTTGATATCACACGGTAGAAGCGGCTTGTCGCTCTGTCGTTTAATAGGCTACACAGCTTGCTGACTGTTGTGAGCATGTAGCCTAGTTAGTTTGAGCTGCTGCTAACGCTAAAGCTAAAGGGAAGAATTACTAAGTGAAAGTTAGAAAAGAGGGAGGAAATGTGGCGAAATGGAGCCGATGGTAAATGAAGTGATTATGAACGTGTGGAGCGGTTCATGAGAGGAGTCTGTCCCGGTCAGGTCGCCTGTCTCCGGTCCTCATGTTTTATGATCCGACGTCAGAAAGTGGAGGAGAACCGGAGCGGCTCGCGTCGTTTATTCTGCGGTAAGACGTCTCATATGTTGGCTCATCTACGGCGTGAAGAGCACGCACTACGGCTCCGGTAGATGCGGGGTTACAGTGTGTGTGTGTGCGTGTCTGTGCATGGGTGTGTGTGTGTGTCAGCGCTGCAGACACAGCGTCGGAGCGGTGAATGTAACAATAACTTGCAGATCACCTGAGTGACGTGAACTCCGCTCGTAGTTACTGTGAGTCAGAGCAATAAAACAGTGAGGTTGTTGATGAATATTTAGCTTTTTACTCTGCTTTGAGACTGACTGAGTGAGCAGAGCGGAGGTTAGCGCGTCGCTGTCTGGCAACCTGGAGTCTGGTGGGTAGGGGAGGGGGGACAACGCGCTGCTGTGTTTTGAATTTGACTGCAGCAACAATTTTGGCCACATTCTTACATATCGTACCTTTAACTATTGACACCGGAGAAATGTAATGTTATTCATAATGACTGCAGCTTGTCCTCTGGTAAGGTTAGGTACAGTATGGTAAGGTAAGGTATGTTATGGTTAAATTAGGCATAGTAAGGTAAGCTAAGCTAAGCTAAGCTAAGCTAAGCTAAGCTAAGGTAAGATAAGATAAGCTAAGGTAGTACAAGTTGGGGACAGTAAGGTATTGTTTCAATTCCACCATTAAGTGACAAAGTTGACTTTGACTTTGACAAGATTCACATGTTGAACGTGAGGAAGTAAAAAAACACTGATTATAGTGATAAAAAGTGTATAAAAGTGTAGTAGGTTTGACAAAATACAAAAGCCCCTCTAATAAAACAAGAAATAAACATAGGATAAGGCAAGGTACAGTATGGTAAGGTAAGGTATAGTATGTTATGGTTAAATTTAGCATAGTATGGCAAGATAAGGACGGTATGGTACAGTAAAATTAGGTAAGGTATAGTAAGGTAAGGTAATACAAGTTAAGGAACAGTAAGTACAACCTGGACCTTATTTCAAGCATAAAATACGATCATTTACTCACCCAGACAACTTTGGTGTCATTTGGAGTCGTTTTGACGAAATTAGCCCCAGTGGAGCGGCGCGTATATCTGTATAATGCGAGAACACGGGGCACGCAATGCAGCCTCTAAATAACACATTATCCGCCGCAAAACTAGTTCATTTCGCCAATATTTTGTTATGATACACTAGCGCTATTCCCCTCCGAGCCCGTGGTGGCATGTTAACAACATGCTGCGCCTGTAGGTTGACCTACTAACCTCCGACCTGGATGATGTCATCTCCGACCGCGGTGCGGCGCGGCTAACTTGCTACCACTAATACTATGGTTTGTTTCTGCGTGTTTCTGACTTGTCAGAACAAAATGAGCAGCTGGATGAAGTTCAGCTTCCACAGGCTTCCTCTCCTCAACCTGGACTCACTAAAGCTACGGCTAGTTGAGCGGACCCAAATGCCGAGGCGGAATGATTATTATCAGAATGAGCCGGGCAGCGGTCGGAGATGACATCATCCAGATCAGAGGTTAGTAGGTCAACCTACAGACCCCGGATGTTGATAACAGCTAACCCCGGACTCAGAGGGGAATAGCACTAGCGTATCATAACAAAATATTGGCGAAATGAACAAGTTTTGCGGCGGACAATGTGTTATTTAGAGGCTGCATTCTGCTGCCCTGTGTTCTTGCATTATACGCGCCGCTCCACTGGGGCTAATTTCGTCAAAACAACTCCAAATGACACCAAAGTTATCTGGGTGAGTAAATGATCATATTTTATGCTAGAAATAAGGTCCAGGTTGTAAAAAACGGAAATTATCCTTTAAGTTAGGTATAGTCAGGTAAGGAAAAATAAGGTACAGTTACGTAAGAGTACAAAAATCATAGCCTACATACCAACAACATTCTACAACACAAACACCACAACACTAGCCAGTTTAGCATTTATTATTAACATACTGTACATAACTGATCTATGTATATAAAATGTTCTTTTCTTTAAATTAGGTATTTTATACTTTGATGTTGGTCTCGATGTCTTTTTGTCTTGAATGTTGCATTGTGCGAAATGACGAGCAAACTGTTGTTTCAATTCCACCATAAAGTGACAAAGTTGACTTTGACCAGCTTCACATGTTGAATGTAAGGAAGTGATAGTGATAAAACCAAGTTTAGTAGATTTGACAAAATACAAAAGCCCCTCTAATAAAACAAGACATAACCAAAGGAAGACTTCAACTGTTTCAATAATAATCTAGATACTGTACATGATTATAGAAAGAGAAAAAATCTTGATGAAGAGAATGTATTCTGAGGGTACTGGGGGCAGGACTAGATAAGCTTTTGCTTCTCCCGCTGTCCCTTTTGGCCATGTTGCTGTATTACTTTAACTGAGATAATGTGTGATGAAGTCTGTTAACATGTCCGAAATGAATGAATAAAATAAAATAAAATTAGGCAATAAAATGTGATACAAGACAAAAGATGGAGCAGAGAATCCAGTGGTTAAAGGATGTAAGAGAAAACAGAGAGGAGAGGTAAATATTGACTCTCCTCCAGCAGATCCTGCACACTGTGTGTGTGTGTGTGTGTGTGTGTGTGTGTGTGTGTGTGTGTGTGTGTGTGTGTGTGTGTGTGTGTGTGTGTGTGTGTGTGTGTGTGTGTGTGTGTGTGTGCGTGCAGGTGTGTGGGGTTCTAAAGCAAACAGCACTTGCCTATGTGTAATCACTCCAAATGGTACTGTTAATATCTACATCCAGGTTTTAAGTCATCTTGACTTAGGGAAATGAGTTTTTAACATGTGTACACAGCCACACACAGACACGTACAACCACAACCACACACACACGCTTGGTTGTGTCTTTAGGACTTAATTAATTTCCGGTTCGGTGTTTTTTGTCATGAAACACAACCTTGTGTTTGTCTTCACTATTCAGCCTTCAGTTTTTTTCCTGAATACAATAGAGAGCCTAAGCGGAAGCAGGAAGTAACGGTCACCATGGGACCTCAACTCTGAAAAACTCGCCATTCAAATGAACGGGACTGAAAATTTTATTTCGTGATCCGTTTGAATTGTGCCATGAGAAAAAAATATGACCTCTACCTGTTTAAAACATCACGTTTCATCCCGAGAAATCAGCAGTTTGTTGTAAAGCTATTGTAGAATAAAATTCAGAAGAATCTGTAAGCAGAAAGACTACAAGTCCAGTAGGTGACGTCACACACCAAATGCCGCGCTTTCCCGTGTCAGTTGGTGACGTATTTTTTGTGGGACACAGATCTGTAGTCCGTAGAGCGGTCTTTACACAAAATACATTCTTCTGTTGCCGTTTTATGATAAACGGCTGATTTCTCGGCATGAAACATGATGTTTTAAACAGGTAGAGGACATATTTTTTTCTCATGGCGCAATTCAATCGGATCACGAAATAAAATGTTCAGTCTCATTCATTTGAATGGCGAGTTTTTCAGAGTTGAGGTCCCATGGCGCCGTTACTTCCTGCTTCCGCTTAGGCTCTCTATGCTGACAACATGTTGGATGGTGAAAGTCTTGATAATGTGGTGCAATCACAAAAATCTAAAAAGAAAACAAACAATGGAAAACCATTGTTATTCTCTATCCCACCGCCTCATGTCACCAGTCTAATAAAGGCCTCATGTCTCTATCAGCTCCAATAAAGGAAAAGTATTTCTCTCCTCTCTCTCTTGCTGTCCAGGACTGAGATCAAGTTTGTAGGCTCTCCAACCCACAGTGTCATCTGGTGGACCCTGGTCTGGACCCAGTTCAGAGCAATCCGTCTCTCTCAGTAGTGATTGGCACTTCTTGATGGTATCACATCAGCTCACACACACTGAGACGTGTTCAAAAATGGAAGATAACTAGAGGCTCTGGCTTGTTACTAAGATTTAAATGTTTGATACCGTGCTCAGAGATGGCAGCCAACCAATCAAGATGTTTCCAGATGAGCAGGTCGTTATAAATAAACTAAATTACAGTAAATCAACATCTTCACTCTGATTATTGGAGCAGGAGAAGTTTGAGAGGAGTCAGTCACTCACTGTGATCTACTTCTAAACTAGTTCAACTGTCCCAGAACTCACAGAGCAGATGGTAACCTGCTGCTTTATATTTATATAGCCTATATATATATATATATATATATATATATATGAGTGTGCCCTCATCAGTCAGGGGCCAGTGGAAAATGTTCCCTCTCTCTCTGATGATTGAAGCTGGACTCGCATCACACACACACATTATTTATATTTCATACACTGGGGGTTTTGATGGGTCCCCATGGTAACACCCAGGACTGAGGACCTAAACCAGGACGGAGGAGGCCGGGCCCCCACCAGGAAATACTACATCATAATGTGCAATAAGTTCTATCTTACTTAAATTGACAAAATAAAATTCTCATGATTCCACATTTCCTGATATATAAATGGTTCTCCTGTTGATGTCAACAAACCTGTAACATCAGTGAACATTAGAGACAGATATCATCCTGCACCTGCTGTTCTCAACTCTGGTTATCATGAGGTCATTTGATTGATTGATTTATACAGTCATTAGTTCTTGAGGACTTAGTATGGACACCTACCAACAAACCAGCTTGTTTATTCTTTTTTTATGTAGCTATACTACAATTAATCCTATATTGAAGAATGCAATTTCCCAACTGATCAAAACATAAATTCCTATGTATCCAACTGTGCACATAAATCAGGAAGATGTTGTTCTCTAGGTCTACATCACTATAGTAGTTGTTTTGATAACTGATCACACTGATTAACTCTGTCTCAGTGAAGACAACGAGGAGTTTCTATTTGGTTATAAAAAAGTCTCACGTTACAGTTTTTCTCTATTGGTTTGGCTCAATTCTTGAAACAGAAATTACATTCTCAAAATAACATGGACAAATCTCCAAACCACCTTGAAAATGTTCACAACAGAATGGCATTTCTCATTGATTTAATCAAATTGCAAATGTCTTCGTACATGTCTCAAGTGTCTTAGTGCATCTTTGCAAATGGTTATGTACAAGTACCCTAGAGTTAGCACAATGAGCATACATTGAGCACATTTTCCAAATGAATAGATCTTGCTGATCTAAGCTGATTAGTTGATTCTCAGTCTAATGGTTGCTCTCTCCAAAACATGTCAGCATGATTTCACTGTGTAAATCATCATATGCACAATAGTCTGTTCAACTGTCAAAATTAGTCAACATACTGTAGGCTAATACCATGAAAACCATATGAATTTCTTGCAGCATTTCATAAATTTATGACAGTAATTGACAGTCAGGTGAAATTAGAACTTGACTAACGAAGGAGGAGTTCCTACATCTCAGATGACCAATCAATCAGCTGTTTAGCTACCTGACTGGTGCTGTCTATGATTGTGAATGCTGCCAAACGCGTATATATAGAGCTTATATAGAGCGGATATTTTCCCTCGCTGCATCGCGAGGGAAAATATCCGCTGTGATGTTGATGAAAATATGTGGCCAATCAGAGCGCAGCGTATGGATGGTCAGGAGGATGAAGATGGTGGCCAGGAGACAGAGGGTGATGACAGTGATGACCAGTGAAAATGTCTCTACTCGTGAAACTTTGTTTACTGCACTATAGGCTTGGTATATTTTTTCTGTTTTTTTTGTGTTCATATTTCATACATGTACAGAGAACTGTAGGCCTATACATTTTGTTTTTACAGTACATAATCTTGAGTCACTTTATGTAGGCTATATGTGAATAAAAATTGTTACAATTTCCTTGGCAATATGAGTGCAGTGTGTGTGATGTCAAACTTTGGAGGCTGCTCTTACTGTAAAGTCCTTTTCTTAGGTTTTATACGTCTCTGCCATAGTGACAAAACATCTAAGCATTTTGACTTGCAGTGCTCACAGAATGCCACAGGGATGATGCATTTTGGGGGCACTGACTACTTACATGAGAAAGAAGTTTGGTTTTGACACATAAGTAAACTGTTTTGGGAGAGATATGAGGTTCTGCAGCTCATCCATGGTGTTATGCTGAACCATCCAGTTTATTTTTGGTAAAAGCACTAAGTGAATGCAAATGAGCCAAAAGCAATTGAGAAAGATCTTTGCCATTTTGATGGTACTGACACTTTACATGGTAAAGGAATCTAGTTTTGAAGCATGTGTGAACAGTTCTGGGAGAGATATGCGCTTTTGCTAGTGAGCTGTAATGTTGTGCAGAACTGTAAGACTGTTTGGCCAAATGGTCTTATAGTTTTAAGAATGTAATTTCTGTTTCAAGAAATGAGCCAAACCAACAGAGAAAAACTGTAATGTGGATGAATCTACGCTACCCACACTTGTTAATGGCTCCATTTTCACTAAATCTATCGTTTTGAACCTCTTTGAACCTCTGACTTTAATTAGATTAGATTAGATTAGATTAGAAAACTTTATTGATCCCCAAGGGGAAACTGCTTTGCCACCCAATAAAAACACATACATCCACTTAACAAACAATACAAACATTTCCATACCATTGCACAAAACTTATCAACATGATTGGATACTTAATACGACAGAGTAGGCTGCTCAAAGCAAGTGATTTAAATTAATATTAATATAGGCAAGGATAAATAAATAAGTATACACCTAAAGATAAAAACAACAACAACAACAACAACAACAGAAAACCGCTATTTGTGGTTAAAATAATTCTTGATGAACGAAAACATGAGTCTGTCTTGTGCCGGTCAAAGAATTTCATGGTGCGTGCGGAGGCTCATAAATGTAGTGTGAAAACACTTCGCTTTTCCAAAACTCCTCGTTGTCCCTTTAATTATTTAATTTAGTTAATCAGTTTATTAATCAACCACAAAACATAGTCAGAACTCATTTGAAAGTCATTTTCTAACCCTAACCCAAGCTAGAAAACAGTATAAAACTCTATGTCGAATAACTGAGCTCTTATCTGAGTACACACCCACACACACACACACACACACACACACACACACACACACACACACACACACACACACACACACACACACACACACACACACAAACACACACACACACACACACACACACACACACACACACACACACACACACACACACAGTCCTACCTCTGAATTTCTTTGGAGGATTCTCCAAATCTCCAGCTGCGGGTTCGACCACACAACGGTCATCTACCAACCTGCAGACAAAGACCAGACAAGGAGACACATCATTAGTCATTCAGGTGCTGATGATGGGATTTAAGGGGTTAATTAATAACATTTTTTTTTATGCTGTCTGGGTATTTTAATTTGCTGCACATTTGCACTTTTGATGCTCAAAAATCAACCGATATACTGAGTGTTTTATTTTTCACTGTGTTGGCTGACAATTAATTCCCCACAAGAGAATGTTGCACTTAAATACACACCCTAAGTTTAGATTCACACTGATATGACGCTCATTCTTTATGTTTCACACTTCCACTGAGCGAGCAGGATCAGATAAAACAGTGATGTTGCGCAAACTTTGCAAACTGATCTGAACTCAGTAGCAGTATAGCGACAACCATGAAACATAATAATTCACCTTCACAGACATGTGCACGAGAGGTGAGCAGAGATGAATCACTATGGTTTGACCCGCAGCCGGCTGTGGGGTGACTTGCAGTTGATTTGTTAAAAAATTTGTGAAGACACAATGATACAGTGCTTTTTTTTGTTTTTCTGAAGAGGACAGGAAACGACACCCTGACGCTTCGCTTCGATCTGCCGCTTGTGGTTACTCCTCTTCTATTTTTAGACGCTTGTTCTCACCGGACGGTTTTGTGAGTTCACACTGAGACGTCAAGTGGCGTCGAGCGGCTCAGTCACACTGGTCAACTTGTCAGCTGCTGTGAAGCGATGACACACAGCTGGTGGTCCTCACATTCACAACTTTTTAGCATCTTATGACCAACATATGTTCAGAGAGAGCAGAGGTCCCCTGGGCTCAGATAGTATTCACCGCACCGCTGACCCCAATCAAACACGTCTGTTGTTCAACAGCATGATCTGTAGTTTCTCTTTGCTGAGAGCATGCAGCTCAGCATGTCACATCTAAAATGCACCAATGCAACACAACACATCTCAGGATCCAGTGTGGGACCAGAACTCACACTTTCTTGTGCAGGTCACCACCAGTGTAAAAGAGATTTAGATTTCTATCGGTTTCAACTGGTTATATACTGTAGGTTTAAAGGGATAGTTCACCCAAAATTGAAATTTCACTCATTATCTACTCACCCTCATGTGGACTAAGGGCTGGGAGAAGTTTCAGAGTCCTCTGTGGCTTCTCTTAGTTACAGGGGGTCTCGGCGTAGCAGTGCATGTCCATATAACGGTTGCAAATGGATACCAACTGTCTTCGTAACAAAAAGACACACCAAAAAACATCCAAATACCTCCATGCTGCTCGTATGTAATGTCCGTCTTGTATTGAAGCCCCGAAATGCGAAATTGTCCTGAAAAAAATTTAATAAGTCTATATTTCAAGCTTGTTTGTAGCGAAAGCTCCTCTTCCCGTATGGACGAACCAGGGTCTGTCCTCTTCCCAGTTCGTCCAAATTTGACTAACCGGGAAGAGGAGCTTCGAGAAGCTTCCGCTACAAAACAAGCTTGAAATATAGACTTATTTAATTTTTTTCTGGACAATTTCGCATTTCGGGGCTTCAATACAAGACGGACATTACATACGAGCAGCATGGAGGTATTTGGATGTTTTTTGGTGTGTCTTTTTGTTTACGAAGACAGTTGGTATCCATTTGCAACCGTTATATGGACATGCACTGCTACGCTGAGACCCCCTGTAACTCAGAAAAGCCACGGAGGACTCTGAAACTTCTCCCAGCCCTTAGTCGACATGAGGGTGAGTAGATAATGAGTGAAATTTCAATTTGGGGTGAACTATCCCTTTAATAAGAATTAAAAAAAAAAAAAAAAAAAAACTTCTGCCTCAAAACATCTGTCCCTCAGAGCACTTCTTCGTGACCTCTTCAATCTGCTTTTTTTTCAAATTTTCATTCCACGTGCGCAAAAAGAAACAGGAAGTAGTTCTAGCAAAACACAAAACTAAATATGTTTACTGTATTTACGTGTTCAAAATAGCTACAGAAACACAACAGCACTCGTCCACACATGTCTGCTTTATTTGGATACGAGTTGTCAGTGGGGGGCATGCAGCGGATGAGTGCAGGAAGGGGAGAATAAAAGAGACGTCATGGAGGTGTGACTGCAGAGATGATTTAAAAGGGACAAAACCCTCTGGATTCAGCCAGAAAAGATCTGATCACGACATTAAATATCTATCAGCGTCTGTGTTTTAAAGGGATAGTAGCATTTTGTGTGGGGTTGTATGATCTACAAATAGCCCCCAAGTACTTTAATTGCAGTAGAAGACTCTCTACACTCCTCCCGTTAGCAACGCCTCTTTTAGGCCGCAAAAATAGGCTGTTTCTTTGGGTCCATTCACAACAATGTATGTTGTAAATCTCTGGGCAGGGCTATGGGCTGGCGTTGCTAATGGGAGGAGTGCAGAGAGTCTGCTACTGCAATTAAAGTACTTAGGGGCTATTTGTAGATCATACAACCCCACTTTAAAAAAAAATGCTAGTATCCCTTTAAGGTCTAACTAGGAGATCATGGAGGTTCATGCTTTGTATTTCTCTTTGGTCTGGAAGCAAGTGGAAAAAGTCATTTTGATGTGTAGTAATCTTGTTTTCTGCAGGTTTACGGCTCAGATTAGACATTTAGCTTCGTGTTCTCTTTTTTTTTTCTTTTTCTGTTTATGTAAAGTACATGTGACTATTTAAGGTCAGAGCAGGGATACCTGACCAGTCAGAGCACGACTCTGTGTGCGGTCATTAGAGGAAATCTCTCTTACCATCAGTGTTTAGGAAACAGAGGGGGGCTCGGTGGAGACACACACACACACACCTGTTAAATCTCTCTTTTCATGCAGTGAGCAGACAGACTGCACTCAGCAGGATTACCTGTCCATTCATAAACACATTAACTACAATCAGCAGGAGGCCAGGTGTGTGTGTCTGTGTCTGTGTGTGTGGTCCTGGTATTACTCATGCTGGCGGGACCGAAATTTGTTCACACCATCACATTAAGGGGACTTGTATTTCTTAAGGGGACAAAAGCCTCAATCATTAATTCCAAGGTGAGTGTGTGAGTTAGGAGAAAACTGGTGATGGTTCAGGTTCCAGGAAATGTTGAAAAGTAACATATTTTCTCATACTGTGGTTTCCCTCCCCTGAACCAGAACAGGTAGAAACCAAGATGATCCACTGGACTGTGACATAATCAATGTTTCATTACCTTTAATTTCACAATAAGAGTCTAGTTTTGTATGATGTGTCTGCAATATCTTTTAAACTGCTGCAATAAGGGTCAGACATTTGCATGCTGGTTCAGTCAGACCCATACGAGCCAATTACAAAGCAAAACCAAAGCATGTAAACAAAACAGGTGTGTGAAGTGATTGCGGGAAGCTGCAGCTGCAATTTATTAGAAGATCAAGCTTTTATGAGCTCTGCTCACATAACTCATCTAATCACTGAACTCATGACAGGCAGAGAGGGAAGATGGACATTGGCTGATTGTGGTTATATAAAGGTAAGATGACACATGTTCACAATACAGTTTTGCAGTTATCACCTACAAAGCTCTGGGCTTTATCTCCAACCTGCTCAGTCCATATATAAGGATTCATGCTAATTATATCACAACCCCGGTAGTTCAGTTTATGTGTTGCCTTTTTAAAACGTCTGATTTTAGAACTCCCAGAAATATACTGTAACATAACATACTAATATAAAGAAAATTAATAATATACATTACACTGACTTGATACAATTAAATCACAAGAACAGAAACTCTGAGTGTGTCTGTGTAATTGGTTTGTCAGATTGTGTGAAATGTTTTAGTTTCTAAAAGTTTCGCCCTCTCTGATAAATGCTGCACATCCTGGATCTGCAAACAAATCCGCAGTTTTACCTTTTCCTTTGTTCATTATCACTTTTCCTTTTTTCAATTCTTTCACCAACTCCTTTCTTTCTTTCTTTCTTTCTTTCTTTCTTTCTTTCTTTCTTTCTTTCTTTCTTTCTTTCTTTCTTTCTTTCTTTCCCCAACCAATGACAACAGCCAATCAGTTCTTTTGTCTGCCGTGTGTCCCAGTCCCAGGTGTGTGTGCATGTCTTTCCCGACGCTTGTGGGTGGGTACTGCTGATTGCTCTTTTCACAAAGTACACACACACACACACACACACGTACGTGTACACGCACACACAGGTATGTTGATTCAGTGACTAACGTTTGGCTCAGCTCTCTGACAGGTGACCCACTGTCAACATCTGTGTGAGTATTCCTATCAGACTGACTCTGACTCTGACTCTGTCTCTGGGCCGACACTGAAACTGTGTCATTCCCTCTTTTCTTTTCTTTTTTATCTTCACATTTTCCCTTTCTTCTTGGCTTCTGACTTTCTTCATTCCTTACCCTCCTCTTCTCTTTTGTCCTGTTTCATTGTCCTTTCTTCTCACTAATTATTCAGCTCTCAAACTTTTTTTCATTCACTTTCCTTCTTTGTATCTTTCCCCACATCCTTTATTTTCTTCATTCCCTTTCCCTCCTGTTTCTACTTGTCATTCTTTTCTTTTTACATTATTTTTCTTTCAGTCATTCATCATATATTTTCCTACACTTCCCTCCCTTTTTTCCCCATTCTTTACTTCTCTCCATGTTTTCAGTTTCAAATGAGTGACTTTCTAAACACTGATGCCTCTGCAGCTTCACTGGCTGTGACCCATCCTCCAATGACAACAGAAAAGTCTTGGTGTTTTTTTCCCTCTGTGAGCTCCTCCCTCTTTTTTCATTCCAGCGTTAAGCTGAAGTTAATGCATGTCACTATCAACCACAAACTCTGTGACTCACAGATTCTCTTTGGTCAAACTGAGGACAAAATGTAAACTGTGGTCAACTGCCCCCACCACTTCCCCTCCCCCGCCCTCCCGCCTGCAGGAAAACGGATTTGAATATGGATTGAGGTATTTGAATTCATCCAGGTGTCTTCCACCTCTGCTGCTTGACAACAGGAAAAAACCCAACCCCACAACTACTATACAGAAACATTTGCTTAAAGGGATAGAACCCTGGGCCGGAGGGATACGTGAGTTGGTTAGTTCCAAATAAAAACTGTGTTTTTCCTGCACTTTGAAGGGCTGGAAAAAATGATATTATAGCGAACAATGGAACTGTGTAATGTTTTTCACGTAAAACCTCTTTTAGGCTGCGAAAATAGGCCGTTTCTTTGGGTCCATTCACAACAATGTATGTTGTAAATCTCTGGGCAGGGTTATGGGCTGGCGTTGCTAACGGGAGGAGTGCAGGGGAGTCTTCTACTACAATTAAAGTACTTAGGGGCTATTTGTAGATCATACAACCCCACTTTTTTAAAAAAAATGCTACTATCCCTTTAATCAAAATACCTGGACAGGTAATGAAAAGTAATCAGCAGCAATCAAAATCAATCTGAGGTGAATTAAAGAGAGAGGCTTGTCACTTACACAATGTATAATAGACTCTTGTCTTTTAAACTCAATGATGGCTGAAGCTCTTGGTAAAGAAGCATCAACACAACCTGCTGACAGCAAGAAGCCATGCGTGGAGGCTGAGAAAACCTCTAGCAGAAAGCAAACAGTCAAGTTAGGTGGACAAACTGTAAATAATGCTGACATATTGGTTCTGCAGGAAGAATCTCCACAAACATCATCTCAGCTTTAACTCTCACATCAACAATTATTCACGAGCAATGCTGCTGGGATGTTCAGGGAGGTGGAATATACTCCAGGGACGTGAACATGGAAGGTGGAGATGGAATGAAAAACAGCAGCTGGTAAAATGTTTGTGAGCTCAGTTCCTGTTTGAATCTAGTTTGTGTTGATGCAACAGAATTTGCCTGTAGGGAAACCTGTTGGTCCCCTTCTCTCTATCTGTCTCATCCGTCTCACCTGGAGACAGCAGGTTCTCCCTATTCAAATGTCTCCAGCTCAGTTGACTCCAACTGGACACAGGCAATGAGCAAACAAACACGCAAAGGCACCTGGCCTGTTTAAAACTTACTTAATGGCCAAAAGTATGTGGACAGCTTAACATCTCCACATCCATTCAGGCACCATCACTCAGGTCCAGCACTGATGTTGGTGGCCAGGTTTGGATCACAGGGGTCAGGACTCTGCAAGCCAATCCAATGCCCAAACAGGAAATCCACCACAAAGGTTTTCAGTCGTCCAGGTCATGATTATCCCAGAGAACTCAACTTAAAGGGATAGTTCACCCAAAATTGAAATTTCACTCATTGTCTACTCACCCTCATGTCGACTAAGGGCTGGGAGAAGTTTCAGAGTCCTCCGTGGCTTCTCTGAGTTACAGGGGGTCTCGGCGTAGCAGTGCATGTCCATATAACGGTTGCAAATGGATACCAACTGTCTTCGTAACAAAAAGACACACCAAAAAACATCCAAATACCTCCAAGCTCCTCTTCCCGGTTCGTCAGGGTCCGTCCTCTTCCTGGTTCGTCCAAATTTGACGAACCGGGAAGAGGAGCTTCCGCTACAAAACAAGCTTGAAATATAGACTTATTTAAAGGGACAACGAGGAGTTTCTATTTGGTTATTTAAAAGTCTCACGTTAATGTGGATGAATCTCCGCTACCCACACTTGTTAATGGGCCCATTTTAGATAAATATATTGTTTTGTCTATATCGTTATTTTGTTATTATAACTTTTGGTTTTGTGGCGAGTCATGAGAATAACGCCGCCGAATCGCCTTTTATGGTCGGGACTACGACGGTATGTGATCGTCTTCGAACCTCTGACTTTAATTCTTGGTGAATGAAAACATGAGTCTGTCTTGCGCCGGTCAAAGAATTTTAAGGTGCGCACGGAGGCTCATAAATGTAGTGTGAAAACACTTCGCTTTTCCAAAACTCCTCGTTGTCCCTTTAATTTTTTTCGGAACAATTTTGCATTTCGGGGCTTCAATACAAGACGGACATTACATACGAGCAGCATGGAGGTATTTGGATGTTTTTTGGTGTGTCTTTTTGTTACGAAGAACAAAGGGAATGGCGTGCTCGACTCTTGTGTAGAGGTAAAACTGGGTACTGGCTCAAAAATCGAAACAATGAAAAAAACTGAAATGGCAGCACTCACAAAATAAACTTGAAACATTTATTTAACGCACAGCAGTGCCTGACGGACGCGTTTCAGCCCTTGGCTTTCTTCAGTGTTAAATAAATGTTGTATGCCGAGACCCCCTGTAACTCAGAGAAGCCACGGAGGACTCTGAAACTTCTCCCAGCCCTTAGTCCACATGAGGGTAAGTAGATAATGAGTGAAATTTCAATTTTGGGTGAACTATCCCTTTAACAAGTCCAGTTTCCCTAGACATCAACTGTTGTGGGTGTCTGCACAATTTTGGCTACAAAGTGCAGAACTACATACAAGTACAAATCTGCAGTCAGAGAGATAACCATAAACGGAGGTGAACGTGGAACAGAAGGATTAATCAGAAATGGACCCCATTTGATGAATCAGCCATTAATTATTAAACCCCAGACTGAGGCAGAACTCAGACACAGTTTTGTTCTCTTTGTGGGTTTGTTGTGTTTGATTAAACGGGTGGAGGACGGACACAAGGAAGTACAGCTTTATTTACACTTCTGTTTCCGACTGTGTAAACAAGTTTGTACTAAGAGCTGGTATAATATGATGATAATAATGATCATTAGGCCTACCTGTGTTTGTACAGTTACTAAAGTTATATCTGTTCAGTAGCACTTGAACTCTGTAAATCTCTTGGAATTTTATTTATCCTTCTGTTGACCCTCAGACCAGAGGTCCTAGTCTTGAGGTCTGAAGGTGGACTCTCTGGGCCTTTGGGCTGTTGGGGATTAACCTCCTGAGGGGCGCTGCGCAAACATTTGCTTTTGGGCCCCTGTAACCCTCCCACTATAAATGGTATAAAAGATTAGATGATTGATTAATTTATCTATTTATTGGTTGAAAGAAAAGTTCTTGGCAATTGTGATTATTGATCAAATTCACAAGTTACATAATCTAAAAGCAGATTATTTTGCAAATGCCCCAGTGTCTGTCTATGATATTACACATGAAGCTGTGAGTTAAGAAGCCTAAATGATGCATTAAAGGGATAGTTAACCCAAAATTCAAATTTCACTCATTATCTACTCACCCTCATGTCAACTAAGAGCTGTGAGTTCCTTCTCTGATACCCCTTTCCCACTGGCCAAAAAACCCGTTTAAACCCGCTAACAATCGGCTTTTAGTGGCAGTGGGAAAGGCGCACGGAGCCGCGTCGACGCGGGTCGACGCGGGTCAAACGACTCGGCAAGCGACGCGGGTTAAAATCGCCTTTAATCGGCTCGGCTCGGCTCGGCTTGCAATGGGAACGCCAGACCCGCGTCGACCCGCTAATTTACGTGATGACACTGAACGTTACGTGACGCTACGTCATCGCGCCGGTCGCGTCCTGGTCTCATCCGAGACTGGGATCAAAAGATGAAAGAACACTGACCAAAAACGATAGAAAAAAAGAAAAGAAAAGAAGCGACAGTCTGTTTAACTGACGTGTTGTGTTGTGCCACGGACGTCCGTCATCCGGCCGCAGCAGACTCTCTGTCCTCCGCGGTCCTGGTGCTCCAGGTCAGCCAGCCAGAGAGTCTGCCTCGGCGGACGGACACTCCGCGGCGGACGGCTGTGGCATGACTGTGTGTGTCTCTTGCACCGCGGATGAGAGCGGGGCGACTGGTTTATGCTCTGTCTGATCCCTCAGCGGGGGGGCAGACTCGGCTCATTTTGGTCAATGGGAAAGGGGCCAAATGCCGATTGTTAGCGGGTCGACCCGCGTTTAAAAAAACCCGCGTCGACCCGCTAATTTTAGTGGGAAAACGGCTTGAGTTACGGGGGGGGGGGGTCCACGCAGCAGTATTTGTCCAACTTTCTTCACCCAAAAAGACACACCAAAATACATCCAAATACCTCCATAGTGCTCGTCTGTAATGTCCCTCTTGTATTGAAGCCCCGACATGAGAAATGGCTTCCGCTACAAACAAGCTTGAAATATAGACTTATTTAATTTTTTTCGGAACAATTTCTCATGTCGGGGCTTCAATACAAGACGGACATTACAGACGAGCACTATGGACGTATTTGGATGTTTTTTGGTGTGTCTTTTTGGACGAAGAAAGTTGGTAGGTATCCATTGACAACCATTATATGGACAAATACTGCTGCGCGGCCCCCCCCGTAACTCAGAGAAGGCACGGAGGACTCTGAAAATTCTCACATCTCTTAGTCGACATGAGGGTGAGTAGATAATGAGTGAAATTTGAATTTTGGGTGAACTATCCCTTTAATTATTAATGAGTTGTCAGACTAATCAAATGATAATAAATAATGGAGCACTAATACACTACTTCAGATTTAAACACACAGTGTTTACCAACAAATACACAAGAGAACAACATAAGATACAATATGTTCAATTAGGGCTGAATGATGTGCAAAAAACATCATAGGCTACTGTATTATATGGGCACGTATTGTGATTGCAAATGTCCCTTTATGGTTATGGTTACGGTTCATTGTGCTGCCCTAAGATAAATAAATAAAACTTTGATACTTCTCAGGACCACGAGATTCACTCAGAATTGAACTATTTCTGTGGCTTTAGTGGGTCCAGTTCCTGAACAGTAAAACCAGTGGTAACAGTGAACTGGGCTCTGGTGGTCCAGGAGAAAAATTTTTTTTTACACAAACATGCCTGAACAATTCTCTGTGGACAAATTGAGCCAATGACGTCTCCTTCCTCACAGCTGTTAGAACATGACGCTAATGTGACTAAACCAAGTGACCTACAGTTTGCATTGTTGCCACTGAGATCAGTGAAAGTCAACAATCGAAGTTAAAAAAGGTCAAGTAAAAGGTCAAGATCCAGTCACACACACTAGGGTGGGTGTAATAACACAGTACAGGAAACACACTCACACACTGGCACATTGGCACAATGGAAATCTCTCTCGGACATACTCCATACCACTTCCTTTTCCTGACGTACAAGCAGACATAGCTACTACCAATGTGTGTGTGTGGCGTGTGTTAAAGGATATGCTACACAGTACAGCAGACACTCACTTAAGAGTAAAATGGTTTGAGACTGACTGAAACTGAAAAAAAAAAACAGTTTCATAGCTTCAAACCTGAATCTGTAGAAATTGCATTTACTGTATTTCTACTTCTCCTTTTTGTCTGAAGGCAGAAATTAAATGATCTAACGTCTGAATAAGAGCCAGAAAATCCTCCAAAACTGGCAAAGATATGTTTGAGGTCATTTAGAAAGAGTCTAATTACAGACTTTATCCAGCAGAGCTGAGGCTGGACTGGGACCTGCTCCAGGCCTGGGCCGCTTCACCCCAACATTCAAAAAATAACTGAAAAGTATTTTTATTTTGTCCTGAACAATTTGAGCAACCATAAACATGCTCTATTCAAATAATCAACGTTTCCTGACACCTGCCTGGTTGATGTGGCCATATAAAAACTGGACACAGAAGAAGGACATAAAGTTGTTTTTCAATATAAGGCTAAAAATTAACACATGTTAATGGAAACAGCATTTGGACATGTTTCCCATGGCAACAACTGAGAGAGCTGCCGAAGAAGATCATCAACTCCAGCAGTAACTTACATTAATACAAGATGGTTTTTCTCTTTTTAAAAAACACCTTTTAGACACATCCTGCTGATAAGTTTCTGTTTTACTCAGAGAGGGGAAACCAGCCGCCCACCCTGCTAACAATAACACTGATTACAAGACTTTAGTTGGTGGGGTTATTGTTGATGACTGATTGACTCAACAGGTGGTTGACTAGATACTTGGGAGCACATATGCGCCACCTTTTTGCCCATGCTAGGGGTGGAGTCACTGGCAAGATGGAGAAGGTGAAGCAGTTCACTCAAAGGGATACGCCAACATTTTTTTTTTTTTTCGTGTCTTGCCTCACTCCCGAGTCCATGACAACCAGATAGACACCATCCTTTCGACTGTGCGTGCAGTAACAAGGGAGATCGCCCGTAATTAGCTTAGCTCAAACACTGGAAGTGTATAGGTAGTGTTAGCCTGCCTTCACCTAAAGTCATCAGAGAAACTCTCTTCAGCAACTCTAAACGGAAAGCGGCGGGCCGATCTTCGTCTCAGAGCTGACAAAACTCTTCGGTATAAGGCATCTTGAGCGGTCAAATGCCGGTAACGGGACCAGATCGGTCAAAACGGAGGGTTCAAGCAAAGACGGTTTATTTTGGTTCAAACTAGCTACATCGAGGGTAGGTTAGCTTATTTCAAAGTAAAAGCACAAATTCTATCGTCATGGTTTTCTGTATGTAAAGGGCAACGGGTGTTTTATTTTGTGAAAGTAACCAGAAGTGCGTTGGTCACAACGGCTAGCTTGAGTAGCGCCGAATTCGTCCGAACAAAATTGTAAACAGCTGGTATTTAGACAAATTAACAACACACTGCTGATCTAAACGGCTACTTTCTCGCCTAATAATGTTTGAATGTCGATAAAGTGATATATTTACAGAGTTTAGAGCTAAAATGAAATCAGCTTCTGACTGCTGATTTTGGCTCAGGTATGAGGCAGGCTAACACTACCTATACACTTCCAGCGTTTGAGCTAAGCTAAGTAAGGGCGATACAGGCTTGTTACGTACAGTCGAAAGGATGGTGTCTATCTGCTTGTCATGGACTCGGGAGTGAGGCAAGACACGGAAAAAAAAGTTGCCATATCCCTTTAAAGGTAGAGTCTGGGGATTTGTTCATTGCAGTTTGTGGGTTAGGGTTAAACAAAACATTCAAACTGAGTCCCTCCTCTTTGGCTCAACTGTGCAGGGCTCCCGCCCCTGATAGCAGCAGCAGCAGTAGTCAGGACTGCAAAGAAAAGGAAATGCAGTCCGAGGGAAGTGCTGGAGTGACGAACCGATACCCGGCCGTCCCTGAAAACGGGAGCCTAGAGTGTTAAGCTGTAACGAGTAGGAGGGCCGCTGTGGTGAGCTGGGAAGCGGGTGGTAGTAGTGGATGCTAGCCACTACCGCTAGCGGCGGCAGCGGCACTCTTCATGTCTGTGGCGTGGAGCAGTGCGTCTCTAATGCAGCGGAGACAGCTCCGTGACACTACTGTGTAGGCTGACTACCTGTGAGTGCTCGCGGCAGCGCCGCTGCTCGTTGAAAACAGCTGTGATAACGTGATTTGAGGTCCAGAAACGTTTGTAATATCACTGGAAAAAGTCGCTAGATTTGTCGCTAGTCGCTTTTGACAAAAAAAAGTCGCCAAGAGGGTTTGGAAAGTCGCCAGATTTAGTGAGAAAGTCGACAAGTTTGCAACATAGGTGATGATTAAGCCAGATTTCATATAGGTCTAGCATTTTTTTTTTTAGCAAAAACCTCCAGACTCAACCTTTAAAAACTGTTTTTCAGAAACCATCACAGAGGCTACTTCCATCTTTATTTACAGTCTGCTTCATTTCCTCTGGCAAAGCAGATCATTCAGGGAACGAATAACTGAGACGGAGCCTGACGCTAAACCTGCTGCAGCCATATGCTGTGCTTCAGCTTGCCATGCTTACGCTCATCCTTTTTGTTTTGATTCAGATTTAGGATACATTTGACTAAATACTGTATGATTCAAACTGACACTAGGTTTTCAACTCAGGCCCAACAGACTCTGATAGGGAAAGAAACACAAGCAGCCACTACTGCCTTTGGTGGCAACTCTTGATAAACATTTTTAAACAATAGCTGTACCCTAAGTGGGTTTGTTTTCAGCTACTTAATGTAAAAAGTATGTGATACATTTTATCAGACCAAGTTTAGGGTGATTTTCTTTGAATCCATCAGCAAGAGAGACACAGGGTGGAGGGAGAAGAACAGGGTGGAGCTTTTCATGGTCTGTAGGGACCAGAAGAACCTAACAGACCTTGTCCTGGACAACACAGACATAAAATAATAAAAAGACCCCTCACATTTGACTTTTCCACAGTCTTCTCCCACAGTCGCCTTGTATCAGCAGTGCCCACTACAGAGCAGCAACAACAGCTTGGCGGACAGTGCACTGCACCTGCAGAGCAGACTGTGTGCAGGTTGCTGAGTACACCATAATGGTGTAACATCTGCTGATCATCAGCAGTTCTCACATGGCTGCTAGTTAGCATTGTCTGCCTGTGCTTCGTGGTTTCAGATGTGGTGAACTAGGGGTGGGCAGTATGAACAGTGAAACGATATGAATTTGGCCAATGGTAGAGATTTTGACTATCAGGGCCTATCGAGATAGCCCATGTTGATGATGCCATTAAAGGTGTACAGAAAAGAAAATTGAATTTGAGCCCACTCTGGGTCATAAAATTAGTGTAATAACTCATCTATCAGACGATGTAGGCCAAACTTTGTGCAAAATTCTATTTTTGAGTAAATCCGGGATGAAAGTGTGTTTTTTTTTTTCGCATTGGATAATGCAGGCGCACGGATTATACGTCAGCCTGTACACGATTCACCAGCCACTGATATTGGATCTGTCATCCGTCATTCAAACGTCTGAGACACGCACACACACACGGAGCTCGGTCTCGCCCCAAGCTTTGAATGTCCCGCCTGCTCGATAACGACCAACCAAATTAGTTTTCCTTACTCGGGTAAACTCGTGTTGCAGCTCGTGACAACTTAATATTGCAAGTTTAAAATGTGTTGTTCTGGGGCGGTGTGGGGCGCAGTGGTTAAAGCGGCCGCCTCATGTAGAGGCTACAGTCCTCAACGCAGGCGTCCCCGGTTCGAATTCCGCGTCGGGCAGACCTTTCCTGCATGTCATTCCCCCTCGATCTGCCTCCCCCTTTCCTGTCTGTCTCACTGTGCTATGAAATAAAGGCAAAAAAGCCAAAAAAAAAATAGTTGTTCTATATTCTAAGGAAAAGAAACCTGTTGATCTTGAAGGATTTCTATTTCAAATATGTGCAGCTTTATTTTTGTGCAAAATAAAAAAATATAACGCAAAATTCTCTGTTACCGACAAAGCTTCAATTTACACCGTAATATAAATTTTAGGCCATATCGCCCAGCCCTATGGTGAACTCATAGTGATGGGTAGTCCTGTGACCTGAGTGTAAAGCCATGGAGTAGCATACAAGAGGTAATATAGTGATACACTGAGGCCACAGGCGGAGCTAATCTACTCCCAGCTGGTCCACACCTGTATGTCAGAGGGCTCAGATTCACCTGTTCATGTCTTAAAGCTGAAGTTAAATAACAAACAGGTGAAACCAGAGCATCTGGGCTCTGGTCCAGATGAAAAGCTCCTTCAAAACCCCACTGACATTTATAACAACAACAGCCATAACTAATGATCCACACTCAGAACAGAGATTCAACAGTTTCCAGCATGTCAGGTGATGCTAAATGGGAGTTACAACAGCTGGTGGAACACAGGCCAGACAGGAAGTGAGGTCACAATTTTTGCACACACGCAGAAGACAATGACAAAATAACTATACAAGTCAAAACAAATACCAGCGGACTGTAGTTGATGTCTAAGTGTGTTGCCGATCAGATCAGAGCAGTGTTGAGTAGAGATTTGAAGGGGAGCATGACTGGAGCTGTGGTAACACACATAGGTTCACACAATGCGCACACACACACAGTTCTCTACCTGTTCAGACATGTCTCTGTTGCTTTAACCAGCAGGTTGACACATTCAGCTTCAAACTTTTTTAAGTATATTTTTTGAGCTTTTAATGTCTTTAATTGATAGCACAGTGGAGAGAGAGACAGGAAATGGGGAGGCAGAGAGGAGGAATGACATGCAGGATAGGGTCGTCCGATGCGGGATTCGAACCGGGGCCGCCTGCAGTGAGGACTATAACCTCAACGTGGGACAGCAGCTCTACCAATTCAGCTTCAGTTACGGTAATACTGTAAAAAGTATTCTACACAACTTACTAAACCTTTTCAGCTTGAAAAGTCAAATGTCAGGTCAGGTGCTTGAACAGTTTAAAGGGATAGTTCACCCAAAATTGAAAAGAAATGTGGTTACAGGACTTTTAAAGTTCAGAATACAGTAGTGGAAACACTGGAGACTGTCTTGAGAAATATGAAAATAATTAAATAATCTTTCTCAGGTCCCTCTTGGTGGTCTTTAGCCTCAGGCTGGTGGGAGTCACTGCTCCACAGCACCTTAAAGTGATAGTTCACCCAAAATTGAAATTTCACTCGACTAAGGGCTGGGAGAAGTTTCAGAGTCCTCCGTGGCTTCTCTGAGTTACCAGGGGGTCTCGGCGTAGCAGTGCATGTCCATATAACAGTTGCAAATGGATACCAACTGTCTTCGTAACAAAAAGACACACCAAAAAACACCCAAATACCTCCATGCTGCTCGTATGTAATGTCCGTCTTGTATTGAAGCCCCGAAATGCGAAATTGTCCCAAAAAAAATTTAATAAGTCTATATATATCAAGCTTGTTTTGTAGCGGAAGCTTCTCGAAGCTCCTCTTCCCAGTTCGTCCAAATTTGATAGCCGGGAAGAGGAGCAACCGTTATATGGACATGCACTGCTACGCCGAGACCCCCTGTAACTCAGAGAAGCCACGGAGGACTCTGAAACTTCTCCCAGCCCTTAGTCCACATGAGGGTGAGTAGATAATGAGTGAAATTTCAATTTTGGGTGAACTATCACTTTAAGGTGCTGTGGAGCAGTGACTCCCACCAGCCTGAGGCTAAAGACCGCCGAGAGGGACCTGAGAAAAATTATTTAATTATTTTCATATTTCTCAAGACAGTCTCCAGTGTTTCCACTACTGTATTCTGAACTTTAAAAGTCCTGTAACCACATGATGTCACGAGGACCATGACTGTGATGTGCATCTACTTAAACTAGTGTTTTTTTTTGTTTTTGTTTTTTACAGCTAAGAGCCATTGTACATCACAGCAGCAGCAAACTAAATGCTGATCACTGGAGTCTTGGCAGTGGTGGCACCAGAGGAAGAAGAAAACAGGGTCTAGGATCTAAACTACGGAAACCAAGAGAGTCCACATCAGACTGAATGAAAATCTAATGGATCCAGACACGCAAGGCTAAACAGACAGAAACAAGTGATAAAGTGAATCTGCTTCATGTTATTGTGTCCGGCTCCCTTGTAACAGTCTGTCTCTATATGTTCCCGGTTTGTGCCTGCAATGAATTTATGGTCACCTTATCCCCCTGTTTGGTGTTTTATCTACAGTGTGGTGTCAATATTCTGCTGTTGTCTGTTATTTGTACAGTAACTCAATGAACTGTAATTTAACACAGCATCATCGTCATGGTTCCTACAGAGAATTGACAGTGTGTATACAGATCTGCAGGGAGCCACGTTAGGGTTTGTGTAGCTCGGTGGATTTGAAGTCAGATGATCATGATTTAATGTTACAGATGTTCTACCACTGTTAGTTTATGGCAATCTTCAGTATATTTTGTTACTGGTAAAAAAAAAAAAGGAGTAAGTAGCACTGAACATGAGAAACTGTTAAAGGTCCATACAGTATAAAGGTAGATTCTCTGATTATAGATCCATGTCTACGTTCTATACTAATACAGTGAAAGTATCAAAACCTCAGTCCACATCCTCAATTCACACAGACTATATTCAGGAACTGAGCCCTGAAACCAGCTGTCAGGACTTCTGTCACTTTGTGATGTCACAACAAACCAGTCGTCACCCTTAGCCACACCTAAAGCCACTCCCACCTCGACTCACTATCAGAACCTTAAGAAATTTGGTTTCTCTTGGTACAGTGTTTCCTCTACATTCATTTAGGAGTGGCGGGCCGCTCAATTTTTTCAATCGCGTCACCAGGCTCTTCAGACAAGCGAAGAGCCTGATGTCTGTTAACTCCGAATTTTGTCTGCATTCTGGTTCCCGTCTGTAATCACCAAATTCACCAAAATAAAAGTGTTCACCAACATAAAACTTATAAAATAGACATTAACTTGTAATAAAATAAAAGCAAAATGTTAACTTAATGGCTCTGGGACTTTCTTGTAAATTATATTCCTTAAATTAAAGAGTTTCACCTCATTTTATTAGCTTGGTGCTTTTATTTTGACGGAAAGGCCTGTGTCTCTCGTCCTGGTTCCGTTTCCCAGAGATGGGACCAAGTCACACATGTGCAAGTCTCAAGTAAGTCTCAAGTCTTAACCTTCAAGTCTCAAGTAAGTCCCAAGTCATTTTTCTTTGGGCAAGTCAAGTCAAGTCAAGTCACAGGTTATGTCAAGTCAAGTCCAAGTCAAGTCGTGCATAGGTCAAGTCAAGTCCAAGTCAAGTCACCTTATTATTGCAATTTCACCCGCAGAATCTAATCTAAATAAAGTGAAGACAATATATTAGAATAGAATAGAACATCTATTATGTCTTATGTCTTATCATGTCTTATAATGCATTAATGAGCCTCTTCATACCTGATCTGATCACAAAAGGTTAACTCCTACTACATCAATAGAATAGAATAGAAAATCTATTAGCTATATTCTATCATGACAACACTATTCTCAGCCTGCACTCATACCAAGTAGTTAGATATTAATTTGATATTTTATATTCAAAAGTCAAAGAATGTGTAACATTGAAACATTCCTGGATGCTATGAGTGACAGGCAAACAGCAAACAGCTGTTTAGTCACTGCAGATTCTGCAGCAGTGAGAACGTGAGGCTGAAGGAGAGGAGATTTTTTAATTTTTTAAAAAGGACACTTTAGCTTCTCGCTATGGTAACGCTGGTAACAGGTGACTGTTACCGTATGTCTATTGGTTACTGTGCGTTGTCCCGACGCAGCGTTAATGAAGCAGCGTCAGGCCGCTCACCGTCACTGAAACTCCGGATGAAATCTCTGAGCTGCGAGCGTGATAGCACGCCATGGATGTATTATATTATAATAGATCCATGTAGCACGCCCGCTGCAGCGACCCTGGAGGCCCCTCCGTATCAAACCCCCCTCTCACTCTCCCCCCTCCCTCTCTCTCTCCAGCGGTCCTTTCAAAATAAGTGCATAAAAAGTCCGGGGGAAAAAAAAAAAACACCGACTGAGCTGGTGCCGTGCCGGTGAGAAATTCAGCGGTGGCGGCTGGTCATTCAAGTCATTCAAGTCATTCAAGTCATCGTGTCTCAAGTCAAGTCAAGTCCCGAGTCTTTAACCTTCAAGTCCGAGTCAAGTCGCAAGTCTTTTATTTTTTGTCAAGTCAAGTCAAGTCGCATCAAAATAGCGACTCGAGTCGACTCGAGTCCAAGTCACAGTGACTCGAGTCCCCATCTCTGCCGTTTCCTACCGGAACAGCGAGTCAACGGCCCCAGACTAGTGGTGTTTAGCTAAAATCTACTTTATTCTTATCGGATCATTCAGAAAACAGCTAGCAAATCAGAAGATAGCCTCAGAACCTCCTCTCCTCTGATTGGCTGACTGACTGACCTGTTGTTACCAGAGCTCCAGAGATAAATCTGACAATAGTTGCACTACGAACCCCACTCTCATGAGATTCTGTTACTTATGGATGGGATTATACTGAAAAATGAATTCATCCATCTTTTCACTCAAGACCCCTCTAGGTCCCCGGACCCACTGGGAAACACTGCTCATGTGTGTTCATACACAGATAAAAGCTGAATAATTAATCAAAACTGAAATCGTAACGTGGCCAAGCACAATATCCAAATCAGAGGAGCTCCTGTTTTTGATAAAGATAAAATGTGAGACATTGTTGTGCATTGTAAACACCATTAGTGTAGTGCTGATACAGGCCTACAAAGCATTTCCTCCAGACACGAGGGAACATGTTGTTAAAGTTTGGTAAAGGGACCAAAAAAAATCACCATATTATATATTTTCATTGAAAATGCAAAAAAAAAAGAATTCCTAAAACCACAGCTCACAATTTGGCAAAGTTACCCCAACTTGAATTTTTACCATATTATCCATCCCACACAGAACCACATATTTCTTTCTCATGATACTGCAAATATCTGGAGACCACAACAATAAGTCACATTTGCCCAGTTTCTGACGGCTGCAGTTAAAGTCAGGAGTCAGATTTGCACTGGCACACGTTCGATCCCCTGCCCCTCCTGTCCACCTTACACAACCGCTTAGATATCAGTTTGAGTAATAGAAAGTTGAATAACACTTCAGATACAAGAGGAAAAAAAGTTAAATATGAGAGAGAAACAAAGGAGAGAGAAACAAAGGACATAGCCTATGATGGGAAATGTGTTTTATCGTAAAAAGTCATGTCGTTATTAATTTCACAGGTATTGTGATTCCAGTTCATTTTTGTAAACCTTGTAACTGCTGAGAATATGATTTTCTGACAGGGGGTCTGTATAGCAATGGTGTTAACAGTGTGTAACAACGTCCTTACACATTTTACTTTCTTTTCTTTTCTTTTGGATATGGCCATACCGCAGATTACTTCAATGAGGCCTAAACTGAATTATCCAATAATGAGAGACACAGTGACTCTTCTGATTAAAAACACTCAGCATGCCCATGCACAGAGCAGATATAAAAGTGGCCACAACAATACATGGTCAAATAAAAATGAATGAGACTATAACTTCACCGTCTCATCTCAGCACTTTGAGGTCAAAGGTCAAGCAACGTGAACATTATCGCCTAGTAATCTCAGTTGTATGTCTCGTGCCGCTCTGAGCTCCCACTCGGGGACGTGTGCAGGTGTTTCCCCCCACACCTGTCCGCTGACTGACAACCTGCGACGGGACAGAGACAGACACAGAGACACTCACCCCAGGGTGCTGATGAAGCCGTTGACCGACCCCTCGGCGTACAGGGACACAATATCCCCGATGTGGAGGAAGCTGGAGGCAGAGTCCGACATCCTGGACCTGGATCTGGAGCGGATCCGGGTCCCGACGACCACCACAACAACAACAACAACAGCAGCGGTGGTGGTGATCCAACAGGTCGTGGAGGAGAGGAGACACTTTCTCCTCCGCTGTCCTCCGCGGGAGACACGAGGACTACAGGGTCTGTTTGAGCCTCACATAAGGCAGAGAGACCAGGGGGGAAGACTCCAGTCAGTCCCGACCTGGACGATCACCCTGGACAGCTCACACCGCTCACACACACAAACACACTCACACACTCACTGCCGGGTTCTGCAAGACGGCAAACTCCTCAACCTCCCCCCGAAGAAGTTGGCAGATCAACAACCATGAGAGCAACAGCTGATCGGTCCTGGAGGCTGCAGAAGACACCGCACAGCTACACTGATCCTGTGTGTGTGCGTGTGTATGTGTGTATGTGTGTGTGCGTGCGTGTGTGTGTGTGTGTGTTCGGATGTTATGTGTGTGTCGGTCCAGGAGTTGAAAATGTGCGCGCAGAGGTGTGGAGCCAGAAGAGCACGGCACCGCGCTGCTCCCGCCTTCCCTGCGCTTAGTCAGTCAGTGTGTATGGGGGCGTGCGTGTGCGCGCTCACGCCAAAGACTCCGGTATTTAAAACCAGGAAGTGAGTCGAAGTGTTGATAAGGCTGACAGACAGCTTCAAGAAAACTGCCGCAGGCACACACACACACATACACACACACAGGCAACAAAAGCAGCAACCCAAGTGTGACACACAAGCAAGGGAGCGTGCAAGGGTAGGGCCCCCACAAAAAAATCTCCTATTACCAAAATGCACACAATTATAAAATAAAATAAAATAAAAAGTAGGAAAGTTCTGTATCGAAAAATAAAATCTTAGTCGAGGGTCACCTGAAGTCAGTTTCTCCACAGTCTGTTGCTCAGATTCTTCATGGGCAGACCTTCAGCTTTACACTACATCTTTTGAGAATAGGTTATAGACTACTTCATCAAACGTACAGACACATCTTCATAAATGTTTTTGTGAATAAAATATTTTATGTTGTTAATAAAATAGAGGAAGGTCACATTACATTTATCCTGTGTTTATTTGAAGTATTGATAGGCTATGTTTGCAAAGTTGACATCTTTTCTCTCAGGCTTCACTCTGGAGCTATAAGGGCAGTCAGCCAATCAGAAGAGAGGAGGTTTTGAACCTCTTTTCTATGGCTTGCTGTTTTCTGAGTGATCAAATAAAATACAGCAAATTCAGGTAAAACACTCAAGAGAAACTATAACCTGCCAGATTTGGGTCCGGGTACAAGTGGGCGGGGCTTGGTGACTGCTTTATTGTGACGTCACAAAGTCCTGATGGCTTGTTTTAAAGCTCGGTTTGTGAAAACGGGCTGTCTGAGCACTTTCATACAAAACTCAGACATGCTTTAAAATCAAAAGCACATGGACATCAGCCTCTCTACTGTATGGACCTTTAAAAAAGGATTTTCAGAGGAAGATGTTCAGTGCTCGACCTCAATAAGGCACATCAGGAGTTTTTATGAGAAACCATGACAGTGAACATGACTCCACATCGCCCGTTAAACACAGAAAAGTGGGACTTTTTATTAATGATGATGATAAAATTCATTTAGATTGAATCATAAGTTCAGGAGTGAGTCTCTCACCAGTTCCCACTGTACACGGACTGAATGATACTGTACTTTGTGTGGTTCATTGACACCAGTCAATTCGAGAGAAAGTTGTTTTGTATTGTGTGACACTATAAATATAACAGTCTGATCTCACAGGCAACTTCTACTTATGTTAAAAGCCTCGTCGTCTCTCCTCTGACACGAGCCGATGCCGTTACTGCTGAAAACCTGCAGGTGTCAAAGATGTGATGTGCGGAAGTCTGTGGTTTTCTATCGTAAAACCACAGTTCTGGTGAGAATGTGTTGCAGAGATGAATTTTAAGGGACTCGTCCTTTTGCGTCTGAAAAAACTCAGCTACTTTGTAAGGTTCAGATTTTATTCACCAAATACAAATAACAATGATAGGCATTTTTTGTGTAGTTCCAGTTTTTTATTGTGAGTAAAATTCTCACAATAAAATATGAATGCATCAGCAATAAACATTTCTTTAGCCGATAGCGCTTCTGCAGATTCAGTTTAGTGAAGTTGTTTTACGTTGTGGAGTTTTTAAAAGATCAGAGGTCTCCTTCTGTTGACACACTGATGTCTGTGTGTGTGTAAAGTCATGCTGACTGGACTTCCTGTCTTAGCTGTTAAAACAGTAGGCTGTTACACCCAGTAGGAGAGCCACTGGTGGTTTGTGACTCACTGGGCTCCATGATCTGCCTCCTCCTCCTCCTCCTCCTCCTCCTCCTCCTCCTCCTCCTCCTCCTCCTCCTCCTCCTTCTACTTCTTGTGGTCACTGTATAGGGCCCACAAACACACACACACACACACACACACACACACACACACACACACACACACACACACACACACACACACACACACACACACTGAGGTGACGGCAAAAGAGAGACCAAACTTTTGAACTAGATGTTAAATCCCCTGCTTCACAGAACAAACACATTGACAACACAGCCAAAGAAAACACTGTCTCCTGATTGGTACGTCATTGTGTCTGTTTCCAGACCACCGCCCACATGCCCAGTCAACTTCCTGAGGAGCCAGCTAGCTAGATAACATTATATTCACAATGATAATGACAAATAACTGCAGATCACAACAAAAATATTTCCACCTCCCTAAAAGAAAACATTAAGATGAAGTGTCATAAAAATGGCAATTCAATCCTGAAATGATGTCAACATCTTTACACCTCAACTCAAAACACCACTGACATTTGTAGGCTATAGCAGCTCTATATCTACTATATCTCAATGTCATGTGTCTAACGTCATATTTTTTGGATAAGGATGTGTGGTGGCATTTTTTATGAGAAGTGACATAAGTCTGAAAACAACAAGACCAATGAAAAGAAAGTTATGCCACCTTTAAAGACTGAGTGTGAGCTGTGTTATTATGTCATTAAAAATCACATTTTATGTTATTTTGTGTTGATTTGAATAGTTAGAATATACTTATTTCTCGTGTTCTTATGTTGTTTCACTCCACAGTGGCTCTATCATTGCTAATTGCCATTATCTGCCTACAAACATCGCAACATGCTCTTTAACACCACTTAATGGATGAAAGTGTACATTTCAACAGGGTTTGGAGTACAAGGCAAAGTGGAGAGTCAGGAGACAAGAGTGAACTATGTATGACCCTTTGTAACACCTGTTGTTTTGCTAAAAGTTGTTATGCTAGTGCAAATCCGTTATAAGGCCACCAGAAAAGGGCTGTACAGGGGCTGAGAAAAGGGATTTCAGAGTCGTATGAAAGTCTATGGGCAGCCTCTTGGAATACAGTGGCAGAATGGCATGATAAGAGAATGGATACAAGGCTGAAATCGAGGCTGCAACAGGGATGAGGCCACGGGGTGGGAAAGTACCTAAAACCACAGACACACCAGCATATAAGCCACACACGGATGATGTGAAAGTCAGTCACTTCGACCCTTCTGTCAACACTTTTTCTTTTTCATATACTGTGTATCTTGTAAGTGACTCGAGGTGTTAATTTGTGCTTTACTTTGTCTAAGAGTGAATAAAAGACAACTCTGCGTCGGATCCATCCTTTTCCAGCGTTTTATTGGAGTCTTCAAAGTTATTATATTAAAGTGATGCTAAATAGGTTCAAGGCCCAAAAAGACGAGCAGATGATCAGTGAATCAGTTGTTTATTCATAAGTGACATTTTTCAGGAACCTTCAATAAACAAAAAATCCCACAAGCCCCGGTTGTTTACAGGCTGGTGAAGGGGGCAGTTTGCTATTGAGTTTAGTTTAATGGACATGGATGAAACCAAGGTTAGAGTGTATGGAGCTACACCACGGCCAATAGTTTGATGATTGAAAAGCAAGATTTTTGGAGTGGCAAATCTTCACTTTTATATTTTATACTTTTATTTCATTTATTTTTTTCACTTTCAGATCAGACTTGATTATTAGAATCAGACTTATTTAGAATGAGGATGTAAGTACCCACACCGTGTCTCATAAGAACCATGGATTATTAAATCATGTAACTATTAAAATCAAAAAAGTTTCAATTTCTTATGTCAGTTGAGATGATTTGTCTTAAAATATGGAAACTAACTAAATAACTAACCTCAAAGACAGCATGTCAAATTTTTCAGAAGTACCAGTAAATCAGAGGCTGACTGAGAGTTTTACCTGTTCAGTTTCTACTTATATGACAGTGTCTGCTGGGAGCAGGTGAAGGACTTTGTTCTGTATGAAGATAAAAACACAAGTCGATGCTCAAGTTGAAGCTTTTACTTTGAACAGCTTCACCAACACTGTGCTCGTGTTTACTATTAGTAGTCTATTCACTCCACCTGTCCGCTCCATTAACAGATTTAAAATGTGTGTGTCTGTGTGTGTGTGTGTGCGTGAGTGAGTGAGTGTGTGTTGGTCTCCAGGGTGACATTGGGCAGTCTGTGGTCTCTATGGTGATGGATCAAACAAGCCAACAATGCATTTGTTTCAGTGGAGGCCTAAAACTTCCGCAGAGCTGAAGGGACAACTCTAGACCTGTGTGTGTGTGTGTGTGTGTGTGTGTGTGTGTGTGTGTGTGTGTGTGTGTGTGTGTGTGTGTGTGTGTGTGTGTGTGTGTGTGTGTGTGTGTGTGTGTGTGTGTGTGTGTTTATCGTACTGTAGGCTATACTATCACCCTCTGTTGTTCTGCTTTAGTAGTGTGATCTATATGTACGTAGTAGATACTCAGTTATTCATAAGTATTTTTTTATTGTTGTATTGTAGCTACATTTACAGAACCTAATGACAGAGGTTCAACACTGTCGAATGAGATTAAAAAATGCCACTTTACCACCGAGACTAAGGTTTTTCACTGCTGAAATTTGAACTGGAGTAAATGGAGGCATTTGAAAACATGTGACAGCCAGTTTGTGTATGTGACATAGTTACCGTCGGAAGTGATGTGGGCTGGAACGCTCAGTGGATGGACTGATTTAGGAAAGGACAGCTGTCTGCATGGGGGAGATGGGGAGAAGAAGATCTAAAAAAAAAAAAAAAAAGAAAGAGAGAGAGAGAGAAAAAATAGGAGTTTCCATCTGAACCTGAAAACGAGCCACATACTTCTCTGGAGGTTACGGACCCGGACGAGGTTGGTTAACTGGAACGAAGTGAGGCAGAGGAGGAGGGTAAAACCAGTCAGAGACATAATCTAACACACAATAAGGTGGCGGAAAAAAAAATAATGAAAGCTACAAAAGATTTGGGTTTTATTTAGCTTGAACCGGTCAAACGCTGCTGGCCTGTGCTTGTCCAGATGGGATTTCACTGTGTCTGGGTGTCACTGGGCAAATCCAGTGACACATTATCTAAAATGTGCACATTGATGCAGATAGGCTGTAACTTATGTCATTTCTTACACAGCATTCATGAATGGAAATAAAAAATAGTGACAATGGCCACTGTGAGCCACTGCTGCTGTTAGGCTGTTGTTAGTGTTGTTGTTTGTGAATGAGAGCAAACAAGTAGAGCAGCTGTTATCAGGACCAGAGCTACTGGTTTACCCACATCCACGGACAGGACAGGACAGGACAGGAAGCTAACATGTTTGTTAGCCCTTGGGGAACCTGCATGTATAGCTTCTGGCAAACTGAGACAGGACAGGTAACTACAGTAAGATAAGGGGACGTTAGTTAAATGCTGCTACACAGATCTATAGAAACTTTCAGCTGTGAGTTTGTGACAGTCAGTTTAAAACCGTTAAAACAGGTGTCAAATAAAAATAAACTGTTGTACATGTTGTACTTGTGACTCCTTCCAAAACTTAATCTTAGTAGTTTGGTATTACTGTGTAGTGTGCATGAACAAACAGTGGCTGGCCTGGCTGTGGCTCAGGAAATGGAGCGGTTGGTGGGTCAACCCCCAGCTCCTTAAAGTATACTGGGCAAGACCCAGAACTGCCTCTGATGTGTCATGGGACCAGAAGAGGGGTTCTGGGGTAAGTTGAGCCACTTCCCATATTTAGGATGATTACATCAAGGCAATTATAGTTTTGTAAACTCATATATCTGCGTATATTTCAGGATGTTGTTCATCTCTACAAACAAACAGAATGAGTGTAAACCATAGACTGTAAAAAAAAAACATGGACGTAGCATCGGTGACGTCACCCATTGGTTTTGGGGAGTCGTTTTTGTGACTCAAATATTGTGGCCTGATCAGCGCCATGTTGGATTTTGGTGGGCGTGTACTTTCCATATTTGGAGGAGAGGCGGTAACTCAACGGGTCAAACAGCCAAGAACCCGCCCATGGCCTCGAAGCAACTGCCAAACCTGCTCCGGACCTAATTTATGCAAGAATTTTAAACCTAATAATAGTAAAAAAGTAGAGTTTAAAAAAAATTCACCCCCCTCAGAGTGTGTGCGGGGGTTGAAACTATAGATTGAGACCAAAAAACGTGATGACACCGGGCTTTGATCATGTTTATTGAGGATGTAAAGTCGGTGATTTTAACATGGGGGTCTATGGAGAATGCTGCTTTCTGACACCAGCCCCCAGAGGAAGCTGAGGGGATTGCAGTTTTTTGAACGCGGAAGTGAGCTTCACTTCTCAGACCGACAACTGCCCCCTTGGTGTAAACATTACTGTTTTGAAAATAGGCCTACATGTATAGCATGTCCAAAAAAAGTCATCTCGTGGCACAACTTACCCCATGTTGAGTAGGCTATAGGAGCGGGGGAAGTTGAGACCCTTCCATCTGTCTCCCTCCTCACTCAATATTCCACCTGTCCAGGTTGCAGGTGAATACAAACTGCTGGGACACCAACTCAGTGAGGTTTGCAGTTACATCACATCTTGGGAAAGAATCCTTTTCTTCACTTAATTCCACTTTAGTTCAACTCATGGCCACATACATAGTATGGAGCACAAACATTAAACCATATCAATAATCAAACATAGCAAGTGGCAGGGCTATAGCCTACATGTTTTCCAGCTCTGACAATTGGGAAAAAAATCACTTAAACAAAGGAAGGACACTTTTCAAACAGGCACCTAACTTGTAAATAACTTTTAGTTTATCAGATTGTAGTAATAAAATCAGTTTAAACATTGACGGACAATTTACATAATATTTTGAAAGTAAAGCTTGGCTTACCATAAACAGCGTTGCCTCTTCTCAGGAACTTACCAACAGTAAGCAAAAAAAAAATCCAGACTCTTGCTTTAATAATTAGGATATTAACAGACAAAATATACTCATTAGGAGTATGGGACAGGTGACTCAACATACCCCAGAGTTACCATGTTATTAGTCCCCACAGCTAAAATGGTTCACTTTCATGCTCTTGTGTTGTAGCTCATAGATACCACAACTGATGTATGTAACAAATGTATATTTATATCTTTTCTAAACACAATTTTCATGAAATTTATGACTGACTAAATTCACTTTCAAGAGTGAAAAATGTTTTTATGGACATAGCCGTGTCAAACCACTTGACCCATGTGGTTCTTACCGGTCCTATGTTCCCCACTTTGTATGGGACCAAAAGGGTTCTATGTTCCCCGCTTTTCCCCAAAAGGGTCCTATGTTCCCCGCTGTGTCCGGACCGGGGAACATAGAACCTTATTTTAGAAAAATGGTCCTTTGTTTCCCACTTTTCCCCCAAAAGGACCTGGGGAACATGCAATTTTTGTACCCATACCTGGAAGTAGAGTTGTGACTTTGCAGATTTTTGCCTATTTCTGAGTAAAAAGTTGAGTTGTGACTTTGAGTGAGAAGTGGAATTGTCCCATTGGTTGGGTTTAGGCAATGAAGAAAGGAGTTGGTTAAGTTTAGTAAAAAGACCAGGTAGAGGCTAGACAGGCCAGATAGATAGAGAGAGTCCAGATAAGTAGAGAGAGAGTTCATTGACCGGCAACAGCGGGGAACATCAGACTCTTTTTTTGAAAAAGGGTCCTATGTTCCCCAGTATGTATTGCGACCAGGGAACATACCCTTTTTGGGAAAAACGGGGAACATAGGACCATCTTTTTGAAAAAGGGTCCTATGTTCCTCCATGAAATGATGCTTTCCTCCTAAATATTTGGTCACATGCTCAATTTTTCTAAGGGTATCCTAGCAACAAGGGCTAAATCTGCCTCTATGATCAATTAACCCCAGTCTCCCCTAAATGATATTAACACTCCTTGACACGCTAACTGCTATGCTATGCTAATTGCCTAATGGCGGGCGTTGGGTTGATATTTGCCTTCTCCTCTCGCTGTCAGCAATAAAACAAAGGTTTGATGAGATATGGAGATGTGTTTAATGTCATCAGCTATAGATCTGTGTGTAAATTGGTACTTGTTAAGTTTTACTGCTGGGGCAGGGTCTCGGTGAAGACACAGAGACTGGTCTCATTCAATGATGATGGAGGTCTGACCTGTGTGTGGATTGAGTCTGGATATAGGTCTGATTGTGTTTTTTCTGATTGTTGAAGTTATCTTTGAGGAGCAGTGTGATGTTCGCTCCAAACCAAACACGACTGTCAGCTCTGGGAGATTTAGATTGGATTTAAGAGGAGGAATTTCACGCTCTGTTGTTTCTCTCCAACATTTTCCACAGACTTTCTCTCCCATATAAGGTGTGTGTGTGTGTATATGTGTGTGTGTCCACTGACCCGTGCTGCCCTCCACGTCTTTCCACCAGAGAGACTGACGACCTTATATAGAGCTGCAGGAGCCGAACGGACTGAGGACAGTGAGTCCATGAGCAGTTAGAGTGGACTCACCTGATGTATCACCTGTCACCTGTTAGTCTGGGGTTGAACTGGGGCTTGTGACAAGTGCCCAGTGAGGTTGAGGGCTGGATCATGGGTGGGGTTGGTTTCCACAGACCAAAATGGGCGTAGGGAATATTTATTCAGTAGACAGTTATACCTAATAAATAAGTGGATGTGATTAAAGATGCTGCTGTTGAATTCTCCACATGACAGTGTGGAATCCATAGTTCACCACAATCTGTTGCCTAATTCGCACATCACTGCTGTAAATATTGCTGCATTTAAACAATATGTCTAAAGCCTCCCTGTAACCATCTAAGGTATGGGCCACAAAGAAAACTTGATTCCCCAGAGGAAATGGCAGATTTGATGGAGCTGGACTCATCCTCGTGACCTTTTGTTTCTAGTGGTAGTTTACTGTAGAAACTATGTCTATATGCAGAGAGGCATTCAGGTTAAGACCATAGTGAGATCACAATGCCACATTAGAGAGTTGAACCCAGTACTTTAAAGCTCCATGTTAGCTTTTTCTTCTGTGTTTTATTTGAAGTATTGATCCATAAAACGATATATTTGTGGTTTAAAGGTGTACAGAAAAGAAAATTGAATTTGAGCCCACTTTGGGTCGTAAAATTAGTGTAATAACTCATCTATTAGACGATGTAGGCCAAACTTTGTGCAAAATTCTATTTTTGAGTAAATCCGGGATGAAAGTGTGTTATTTTTTTTTCGCATTGGATAATGCAGGTGCACAGATTATACGTCAGCCTGCACATGATTCACCAGCCACTGATATTGGATCCGTCATTCAAATGTCTGAGACACACACACACACACCGAGCTTGGTCTCGCCCCAAGCTTTGAATGTCCCGCCCGCTCGATAACAACCAATCAAATTCGTTTTCCTTTTTCGGGTAAACTCGTGTTGCAGCTCGTGACAACTCGGCGCGACAACCAGGACAAACGGCCATTTCTGTACACCTTTAAGGACCAAAACCCATCTCAGCGTACTAGCGTAGTTTTACATCTCCTCTCTCAGATTCTCTCTGAGGGTCTGGTAACAACAGGTCTATGAGCCAATCAGAAGAGAGGAGGCTCTGAAGCTCTCTTCTGATTAGCTGTTTTCTGAATGATCCAATAAAAATATAGCAGCATGGCAGTTAAGCACTCAGAGAAACCTAAACCTGCAAGGTTGGATGGTGGGTCCAGGTGGGTGGGGCTTGGTCCATGGTTTAGAGCTGTGACTGCTCTGTTGTGACGTCACAAAGTAACAGAAGTCCTGATCACTCATTTTAAGGCTCAGTTTCTGAATACAGACTGTAGACTCTGATAGGAGATGAGATGAAGCTGAGGTCCAGAGGGCTGTGGCCCAGTTTTAGCCCAGAGTGTGTACTTCGGTATCACTGGAAGCTTGTGTTCAGACCGAAGATGGCATGGCAGGGCCGTCCACCAAGGCACTGGACTGTCCAATCAAATACATGCACATTCTTGGTAGATTGCTCTGAAACATGAACTCTGTTTTTCTGCTGCTGAGACTGTAGAATAAATGCTGTGGGAAAGCAGTTAGGGTTTTATCTTTACGGCCCTCTGGTGAGCATGAAACATTGCACAAACATCAGAAGTGCTGAAAAGTATTGATGAAGATCTAAGCCTGGCGAAATCAGTTGGCATATTAAACATGCCAAGACACACAAAAAAGCCCCCTGGCAGCGATAGTCTAACACAAACAGGAAGGTGGCCATTTTCAGTACAATGTGAAATTTTGGCACTGTTTTTACAGTTACCCTAACTAACTCCTCCCAGGGGTTTCATCCAATCGACTCACTATTTGGTCAACCTATTTCAACAAATCAGAATGTTGCACATTAAAGTAAACAGCAAAATCGACTTTATCCTAGCTGAGCTCATAAATTATGATGTCAAGTAACATTTTGGTTGCTTTTTATGATTTGATATGGGCAGATGATATTGTCTCATATCGATCGATCCCTGAATCAAATCAAATTGAAATCCTATTATGATAGACTTTATGAATCCTTGTCCATTGAATTGATATATGTGATCATTTTACTGTGATTTACAGCTTTAATGATTGACCATAAAAAATCAAACTGTTATAACTCAAGTTTCCAAACTGCTCCAAACTTAGTTTGTGTGGCAAGAGTTGCTCCCTGAAGAAACCGTTCTGACTATTACTGTAAGGCAAATTATCACTCCAACTTTAACCACTTGAGCCTCAGATGGTTTATCTTTGGAAGTGTTTAAAGAGATGTGCCATTTTTTTTCTTTGTAAACTAAACATGTTGTGCTTTTCACTAAGACGAAGTATGTCTATGTGTGTCACTGTCTTAAATTGCTAAAATATTTTAGATATCTGGAGAGATCTGGTGCACTGTTTAGATCTTCATCTGTCATCTCTGAGAGTGATGTATTTTCACGTCACTTCCTTGGGCACTGGCTGTTGTGCAGGACTGAAATGAAAGATAAACTGGCTTTTTTCATCATAAATGATCAAATGCAGTGGATATAGAAAGTATTCAGACCCCCACTATTTGTTATTTTGCAGCTTTATGTTAAAATCAATAAAAATTATTATTTTTTCTCATCAATCTACACTCACCACCCCATCATGACAGCAAAAACCCAACATTTTTGAAGAAACATAACTATTCCCTTTGCTGTGACACTCCTTTTGGTCATTCAGGTGCCGTCAATTCATTTTATTCATCTTTGAGATGGTTTTGCACCTTCATCTGAGTCCAACTGTGTTGAATTAAATATTTTGGACATGATTTGGAAGGTTCACACCTGTCTAAATAAGGCCATACAGTTAATTTGCATATCTGAGCTAAATGAGATCCATGAGGTCGAAGGAACTGCCCCAAGAGCTCAGAAACAGAACTGTAGCAAGGTACTGAAGGTCATGTTATAATTCTGTTTTTCTTTTTTAATTTAATTTGCAAAAAAATCTAAAATTCTAGGTTTGTGCTGTCATGATATGGTGTTGAGTGTAGACTGATGAGGAGAAAAAAAGAATTTTATTGATTTATTGAATAGAATAGAATAGAATAGAATAGAATAGAATACTTTATTGTCAGTGTGTTACAACGAAATTGGTTTAGGATAGCCTAACCATAGTGCAATAGTATAAAATAGTAATGACAATGACTAAAACTATAAACTGTCCCACCCACGCATCATTCATATATTGTTCAAGAGCCTGATAGCCCAAGGGTAAAAGGTGTTTCTGAGCCTGTTTGTGCGTTGCCTCAAGACCCTGTACCTTTTTGCCAGAGGGTTGCAAGTTAAAGAGGCTGTGACTGTGGTGAGCCGGATCGAGGAGGATTTCATCATAAAGCTGCAACATAAAAAATGGTGAAAATTTGTAGGGGGGTTGAATAATACAATTTAGATGCCTGTCCACAAGAATCTCAAGATCTCAATTTCACACACTGACCACATCTGCATACTCACTAAGTGGAAATTTTGTAGCCGCTGTGATATTAATCACGTTTCAATGAGACTTCAGCTTATTTCCATCACTCTAGTCTCCGTTGAGTAAAAGTGTCTTTTCCTCTTCTGCGGTTGATCACAACGATTGTCCTGAGGATGACAGAGAAAACCACATATCTGTTTAGCTACATAAAAAAAAAAACGTAATCCTTTGTGTGATGGTCAGTATGTGGCACTGAGTTTCAGCATCAGAGAAAATTAAGCTAAGATGAATTTCGAGAGGAAATGAAAGGAGTTAAGAAGGCTTACGGCAAATGTGGCGACGCATTTAGCTTCATGCCTGAATCGCAGCGTCGCTTGCAGTTTTGCTGTGGGACTTGATGTTGGATGCTGGAACATAAACAAAACAAGACCATACATGTGAACTAGAGTCAGACAGTGGAATGCATGAAGAGTAAAACTTTTTAAATAAACAGAAAGAGGCTTATGCTAATGCCATAATCAGATGTTACCATCCATACAGTTATACAGCATATTAGTTTGCTAGCATGCTAAATGTTACCATGCATACAGTTGCAGTAGCATGTTGAGATGCTAGATCACTATATCTCTTCAACCAGAGCTGTTTGCTGTAAATTTCAGAGACTTCAGTCCATTCAACAGTTGCCCCGGTGTTTTATCTGGCTCAAAATTCAACAGACTTTGGGCCTTTCAGAACAAGTCAGCCTCAGCTAAAAGTATTAATTACAGTACCTACGGTTTTCTTTCTTCTTTTCTCTGTGTGCACTCTGTTTAATTCGGAAACACTGACGCCCAGATCTCTCAGACAGGTAGCTGCACGTCCTGATGAGCTGACAGATGAGGAAGGTTCACTAAAATCTGAGTCAGCAGTCGTTGCTTGTTGTTCTTAATGCAGGCTTCCCACAGCCCAAAGAAGTTAAAAGCGATAAGGATATTACAGTTAATCTTCCACAGCCCCTTGGAAACCTGTGTTCTGCTGTGTAACCAGGTGAGGGGCGTGGCAGCACCAGGAGTCTACACACTGAGGCCCTCAGTGCTCCTCCTGACACTGTGAAATGTGAAGTGATGAGCAATATGTGGAAATGAGGTTATGTATTTGTTTTTATGCATAACTTTCATAATGTCAACACATGCAACAAACAATTGTTACAGGAGAATTGCTCTGAGTTAAAATGTTATATTTGTTGTTGCCTGCTTGTTTGAATACTACACTTACTGCATGCTTGTGTAGCCAATGTTAAAGGGATAGTTCACCCAAAATTGAAATTTCACTCATTATCTACTCACCCTCATGTCGACTAACGCCAGGAATACACTAGGCACGGACGCGACGCGACACGGCTTCACTGTTTGTTGTTGCAGCTGTCGGCTTCACCTTGTCAAGCCTGCAGTAAATGAGTGCACTTTATGCATCTCAACACATTTTTACATCCCTCCTGTTACAATGGATTGACAGAACCTTTTTCACAGGTAATTTGCTGACTATGTAGGGTTTGCAAGTGCAGACTATATTAAATGGTATCAATTAACTGTTTAACTACACGATCATGGATCCACAATGTAAAAAAACAAACCCCATAATGTTGCACTGCTACTGGCTTTGCCTCTGGTACATGAGACATTTATTTTAATCACTTTTAAACGTAATATATTAGTTTTAGACACAGTTCTCTGTAGTTTTCTACCTGTTGGAGGGCCGCGTAGCCACGCCACGAGGAAATAAAATAGACCCGGCGTGAAAAAGAAGAGAAACGCGCGTCGCTCACATGGCCGGTGGAGGAGCTTCCATTGACTGAATGGGCGCGAGCTGCTGCGGGTGTCGCGCGACATACGTTTCGCGTCGCGACCGTTCCCAGTGTATTTCAGCCGTAAGGGCTGGGAGAAGTTTCAGAGTCCTCCGTGGCTTCTCTGAGTTACAGGGGGTCTCGGCGTAGCAGTGCATGTCCGGAAGCGGAAGCTCTTCTTCCCGGGACGAACCACATTTCGGGGCTTCAATACGAGACGGACATTACATACGAGCAGCATTGAGGTATTTGGATGTTTTTTGGTGTGTCTTTTTGTTATGAAGACAGTTGGTATCCATTTGCAACCGTTATATGGACATGCACTGCTACGCCGAGACCCCCTGTAACTCAGAGAAGCCACGGAGGACTCTGAAACTTCTCCCAGCCCTTAGTCCACATGAGGGTGAGTAGATATTAAATTTTCAATTTTGGGTGAACTATCCCTTTAATCTGCCCCTCTGCGTTGTGTTTTGGTATAGACTGCCCCATGTGGGGTGTGAACCCTGGTCTCCAGTATGGTGGGCACGATGCAAACCATTGTGCCAAGAGATCAATGACCGCTTGGCAGTCGGGTCTGCACGTCCTTTATGGGTGAGGGAGTGCACCTGGCCCCTCTGTTACACTTGTCCTGTTTTTACATATTTCCTTATTTATTGAGCCTGTACAGTTTATCATTATTTGTACAGCATTCACAAGCACTAGAGAGAATTAGCATATAAACAGCAGTATTAATAAGTATTACGATGACAAAATAAATAAAACAACTGACAATAATGATTATAGGATAAGATAAAAAATAAATAAACAAATAAATACATGGTAGAATCATTTAAAAGAAAGAGCATAAAAGTAGGTACTGTAGTACCAAGGTGCTACTTCAAAAGGAAGCTTCTCTTACCTACAGGTAGTCTGCTCCAGTCTACGATACACAGGCCGGATCAGAGGACCTGAACGAGCCAGCTGGAACATAAACAGATCAAAGGTCAGTTAGGTAAGAAGATCCACACAGAAGGTAATGTATGATGTAATGACCACTGTGTGTCTGTTCAGATCGCGCTCATGAAATACATCCCACTGACTGGGATGTGTAGCCTACTCTGTTTGCTCCAGGATTCAGCAGCGTCTTGAAGACTCAGGGTGTTTGGGGTGGAACAGAGAGTATTGATGGTATTCACATTTTATGTAATGGAATTTCTACTTGGTTTGGTAATTTATCAGTTAAGTTAAGAACTCAAATAAGCAGACTGGTTCATTTTGCAATGAAAGTGATGGGGGTGAAAGAATAGCCCTCCGTCAGATGCTTTTTGATAAAATCATTGTGAGACAGGCTAAGAAATCACCACCGACCCCTCTTATGTTCTACACGGTGAATACGAGCTGCTCCCATCAGCAGATGCTGTAAAGTTCCAGTTAAGAATAAACAAACGCTACCTCAATAGATACAGGAACTCCTTCATTCCACTTTCAGTGGGTCTCCTGAACTCAAAGCAGTATCGATGCTGATATAGTGTATTGTGATTGTATGATTGTACATTTTTGTATTTATGTTCGTAGACGTATTGTACATGCACTCATGTCCTGTCCATGCACTATGCACTATATGTAGCAGCCTGCGTGCATGTCCTAGACACATTTACTACAGGACAAATACATTTAACTAACTTACTAACTAATTAAGATGCTAAATCGTGGAATGATTTTAAAATCAATCCTAAAAGCAACAGGAAGCCAAATGCAGGGAGGCAGGTGTAATGTGATCTCTCATCCTGGTCGAGGTTTAAACTCTGGCTGCTGCTTTTTTTTTTTTTTAGAAGCTATTATTTTTGTGTAAACCAGTAAAAAAGTGCATTGCAGTAATCTAAGAGTGAGACAATGAAGGCATGCAACAGCTTTTGGGGATCTTCCAGGGAGAAGTATGGTCTCACTGATGTTTCTCGGGTGAAAGATGACCATTGCAACACTGGTAAAAAAAATGTGGCATAAAATCCGACACCCAGGTTTATATGATATTCTCATTCTGTACAGCCGGATGGTTTTCCTTTAAAAAACATATCTAATTTAAATCTGTTTATACTTTTTCTGGAATGTTGCAGTTGTAGAAAATAACATAAATCAATGAATAAATAATTTTCATCAATGGTGCCATAAACATAGTCGTACACAGGTATTTAGATATAATTAATATTTCTTAAAATACTCAGGTTTTCTGACGAGAAAGAGAAAGAGTAGTCTGAAGAAATATAAGTCCAGTACTGTGACATCAACATTGGTGCATCATGGGAGGACACCTGATGATCTGTGGAACTTAATGACCCACACAAAAAAGAAACACCGCCCATTTAGACAAACACTGTACAGAGACTATCGACTTCTCTCTCCCATAAACACACTCAGCAAATACATTAACTGCACACATTCATACCTGACATACAGGTTATATCCATTCACATGCACACACATGAAGAGTAAAGATTTGTGGGTGGGTGTGAACCAGTTGTTTGCACAGAGAACTGATAACACACTGATAACGCGACCTTTGTAAATCTTCAAGATGAAATTTTGATGGACTTCAGGTTGATTATTAGTTTGAATAAAGTTTTGTTGAAAACAGAACCCCTGCTCTGGAGACCTGTTCTCACTCTGAACTTTGTATTAATCATTGAAGAGTCTGGAGACTGTGCCTTTGAGACAGTCAATTTCACCAACACAGAGCAATGCTGCCCTCCAATGGCACAAAGAAACACTGCAGGTACGTGACCCACCACCACCTAATGACCCGACTAATGACTTCACTTTAACCTCCACAGTTCAGCATGGCTCATTTTTACTCAGATTTTAACCACAGATTGAGATTCTCTGTGTGTTTCTCTATAAACATAGACTTGAGACTCCTGGTTTAAAGCAAGATCTGGTGAACAAACATGTCTGGTGGATTATGGGTAATTGAGTCATGATGATTTAAGAAAACATGCAGATGTTTAAAAAAAAAATCCATTTAAAGGGGGAATTGCCGTTTTTTACAATCTGGATCTTATTTCTAGCATAAAATACGATCATTTACTCACCCAGATAACTTTGGTGTCATTACAAGTCGTTCCGACGAAATTAGATCCAGCAGAGAGCCGCGTATATCTGTATAATGCGAATCTACAGTGCAGCAGAATGCAGCCTCTAAATAACACATTATCTGCCGCAAAATTCGTTAATTTTACCAATATTTAGTTCTGATAGGCTAGTGCTATTCCCCTCTGAGTCCGGGGTTAGCTGTTATCAACATCCGGGGTCTGTAGGTTGACCTACTGACCTCTGACCTGGATGATGTCATCTCCGAGTGCTGCACGGTTAATTCTGATAATAATCATTCCACTTTTAGCGCAACTAGCCGGAGCCTTAGTGAGACCAGGGGCCTCATTTATCAAAGAGGGTGTAAAACTGCTACTAAATTTTTGCGTACGGCGAAAAGACGAAAATGGCGTACACCCAAAATATTTACATCTTTTTCTGATCTATCAAACTGTGCGTACGCACAACTCTCCGCAATTTCTCTTTGATAAATCACACCGGACCCAAGTATGGTGCACACGTGAACACACCTCATACTCCGCCCCGGAACGCCTATGTACAACCATATGGTCAGCACGTGCATATTAATTAGCCATGTGCGCTCTGTGGAGCGGCAACAAAGTGACAACATAGTGACAAGGAAGACAACCGGTGGAGGGCAGGGGAAAGAAGCGGAACTTCTCCGAAAGCAGATACACGGCGACATCGGGCAATAACTCAGTCAGAAAAATGATCTTGCATTTTAATAAGCTACAATAAAAACAAAAACCTCCCAAATCTCAACAAAAGGGAGCAGAAAGAAGAATAATTTCATGTAATCTGCCCCTTTATCCCAGAAAATCTTTTTTTTTTTTTTTTTTTTACCTAGATGTTAAAACAATGTAAAGCTGGATTTCCACGATAGTTATCTACCATTACTTTGCACACCCTTCCACTACACAGTTACAGCTCTACTGGACTCGGTTTAGGTCATTTTCCATTACAGCTGAGTCCTTTTTCCTCTTCGAGCCGCGTTGTCTCGCTCTTTATTCTCTCCTCTCGTCAGCTCCAAACACACGTGCACCTCGTTAACTCAGGTGACAGATTAATAACAGTCTCAGTAGCTGCAGATCAGTGTGCGCTGCTGCCGGTGTGTTTTTAAACTTGGAGGGTTTGATCCTTCTCGGACGTCACACATAGCCTAATCAAAAAAGCAAAATCCTCAATCCGCTCTGTTTATCAATTAACATATAGCCTAGTGTTATTATAGAGCGGGTTGGATTGCCAGCATCAACCACTAGCCTACTTACTTCAAAAAATCCTAGGGGAAACACTGTGCTCTTCTAAATGTAGGTACTCCGCGCTCCTCTCTCCCTCACACACTGCAGTTCTCTGACTCAGCAACGGTGTCGCCAATTCCTCCTGTTCTTCAAAAAAGGTGTAAATCACGGTACGCCAGGGTCAAAATGGGTGTAAATGTCCGCACTTTTTCCCGTCAGGTTTTGGCTTGATAGATCTCAAATTTGGCGGAGAAAAGTGCGTACGCACAAAACGGGGGGAAAACGGTGTAAAAAAAAAAGGTGTATCCACAATGATAAATGAGGCCCCAGGTTGTGGAGAGGAAGCCTGTGGAAGCTGAACTTCATCCAGCTGCTCATTTTGTTCTGACGTCGGAAGTCGGAAACACGCAGAAACGAACCATAGCATTAGCCGTAGCAACAAGCTGCGCCGCGCGGCTCTCAGAGATGACATCATCCAGGTCAGAGGTTAGTAGGTCAACCTACAGACCCCGGATGTTGATAACAGCTAACCCCGGACTCAGAGGGGAATAGCACTAGCGTATCATAACAAAATATTGGTGAAATGAAGAGTTAGAGTTAGAGAGTTGCCCTGTAGACTTGCATTATACAGATATACGCGGCTCTTGGCTGGAGCTAATTTCATTGGAACAACTTGGACACCAAATTATCTGGGTGAGTAAATGATCGTATTTTAAGCTAGAAATAAGGTCCAGATTGTAAAAAACGGCAATTCCCCTTTAATAATGAATCCTTGTGATATTCTCCATGGTCCTTCATGTCAACATTAACCATGTGCACAGATACAAACAGCACTGCACTGTGTGTGAGAGAGAGCGATAAACTAACACGTTGGTTTGAGGAATAAGAATGTAATTAAATGATAGCACAGGACTAATCCATTAAGTTAGCTTGTTTGGGTAGAAGAAAACAAACATTTGATTGATTTTTAGGTTTTATTTTCTTCATTGTGTTCCATTGTGTCTGGTTTATAATCAATGTAATAGCTGAGATCACAGTTCATGGTGTAGTGCTAAAAAAAAAAAAGCTGCCAAATCTGTCCTCATCCTGCAAAAATGTTCTCACACTGGTTCCCACGGAGAGAGAGAGAAAAGCAGCTTCATCAGTATTCGATTCACACGTGTTTCTGTCAGTGAAATCAGCTGCTTTAGTTCCCACTGAAACCACCACCAGGGGGCAGCAGAACTAAGAGTGATTAAATGTGTCCCTCAATGTGTGTGTGTGTGTGTGTGTGCGAGTGTGTGTGTTTGTGTGAGAAAGAGAGAGCCAAAAAGAGCAAAAGAAAACTATGCATGCATGATTGTGCAGACAAATGTGTGAGTTTGTGTGTGTGCCAACCTTATTTGTATGCCTGTGTTTGTGAGCTTGTCAATGTGTGTGTGTGTGTGTGTGTGTGCCCTGACAAAGGCTCCATCCAGCCATACTGCAGAGGGCTGCTTGTTCCCAGAGACCCTCAGAGCTCCAGGACGCCCAGTCTCTCTGCTGCCTGCAGCCCAGACACAGCAGCCCCGACACGGACCCTCACCCAGCGGGCCCCCCTCCTCCTCCTGGAGCTCCACAACACCTGTTTGGATTGTACTGATAGATGGGGAAAACAAAGTTGGACTTTCAAGCAGGAAAGTGTGGGTGGCGCAGAGTTTGAAGAGAGAAACCTGAGAAGAGAAGAGAAGAGAAGAGAAGAGAAGAGAAGAGAAGAGAAGAGAAGAGAAGAGAAGAGAAGAGAAGAGAAGAGAAGAGAAGATCATCATCTTGGGTGGACTACAAATTTATGAAAAGTTGGAGGTGAATCTATCAAAATTGTGGAATTGTTGACTTTAACAAAGTTTTGTCTGTTGTTCATCATTCAAGGATTTTAGAGCAAAACTGGAAACTCTGATCAAACTCATAATTTTATTCTTTGAAACATCTTGGGAACATTTCTGGAGTTTTATTGGAGCGCCGTCAACTGACACTGACTATCTAGTCCAATTCTAAGAGGAACCTTTCACGTTTAGAATCTGCGTCATGGCTCCGTCTGTCAGTCTGTGGTTGTGTCTGTACTTGCCGCTGCTCTTCGCAGACGCAAAGAGCGTTGAACAACATGACAGCCAGCACGTCGCTGTCGACAAATCCTCCTCTCATGTGGAACTGGAGCCTCTGTGGACCACCAAGCGACTCAAAGTTCAGGAAAACGCCTACGCCCAGGACCAAAGCCTTCCTCTCCCTGAGATGCTGGATCTGGATGCAGACCAGCAGCACCGCCGCCTGGTTCGCGGCGCCGATGAGGACGAGCAACAGTCCACTTTCAGCCAGTCCTTCGAGAACGACTCGGTGACACCGCCGCAGGTCACCGAGTTCCACAATGTGACACAGGTGTCACCAGATGATGATGAGAATGTTAATCTCCATAAAAATGCCACCAACGCTGACCGCGACGCACCGGGACTCTTCAACCCGTTCTACCCGCTGGTTGAGAGTTCGTACGCGGCCTATGCCGTCCTGTTCCTGGCCGGCCTGGTGCTGGCGGTGGGTGTGGTGGGAAACATGGCGGTGATGTGCATTGTGTGGAACAACTACTACATGAGGTCTGCCTGGAACTACCTGCTAGCCAGCATGGCATTCTGGGACTTCTTGGTCTTGGTGCTCTGCCTCCCTGTGGTGGTCCTAAATCAGCTCTCCCATAGGCGGATTCTCGGTGACATCACCTGCCGCATGGTGCCTTATATGGAGGTGGGTGGGGCTTATCAGGGAGGGAGCTCACTGTGATTGCTACAAATTGTTCCTTTTTTTATTATGTTTCCATGGTTTCAGGACTTTCACGGCTACATATCTACAACTGCATTTCTAAGATTCATTCATTCATTCATTCATTTTCTATACCGCTTATCCTGCACTAGGGTCACGGGTGAGCTGGAGCCTATCCCAGCTGACTTTTGGGCGAGAGGCGGGGTACACCCTGGACAGGTCGCCAGTATATCGCAGGGCTCATTTCTAAGATCATGGTTTTTAATCAAGTTCACTGGTTCGTGTCACCATCAGTCTCGTTTTACACACGTTTGTGTATCTGGCAATGTCACAGCTGTCATGGTGTTTGACATTACTCGAGATGGACTGAAGATGGCGCTGAAGGAAATCAAAAGAAATGTCTAGCATTTAAAGGAGACATATTCTGCCCCCTTTCCACAAATTAAAATAGTTCCCAGGTGTCTTAAAGACATGTATGGTCTGGTCAAAATCCACCAAGGATCAAACATCACAGCTCTTTTCATCCTCTCTAAACAGCCCTGTTCAGAACGGCTGCTTTCAGTGCCTGTCCCTTTAAATGCAAATGAACCACTGCTTGCCCCGCCCCTTCTACTGGTACCAGGTAGGGGTGGTGTTATGCAAATTCGAAACCTAGTTACATCACTGGAAGACAACTGAGGGAACAGCTCATAAAACCACATGGATTTCAACCTAGGGAGCCTGAAAATTACAGATTTTTTTGTCAATTCTCACATTTTGGAGGCTGGAAGGCAAGACAAACACCTAAATATATGAAAGTGATATTTCCATAATATGTCCCCTTTAAAGGATTGACTGTCTGGGAAGCATGAAGGTGTTCAGTGTAAATTTTAATGGCAGTCTGAGTTTAGACTTTGCTATGTTTTGTGCAAGTGTGCAACATTTTTTGTCCCGACAGTGGTGCTGGAGGAAAGATCAAGGGCTCGTTGGGAGGGTGTTTCACATCTGGTTTTAACCTGTATTCTGTATGTAGCAGAACCTGGAAAGACCATAAAGATATGAATGGAGGAGGACACATTGACATTAAAGGGGACACATTATGGAAATATCACTTTTTGAAGCCTCTTTAACATATATTTAGGTGTTTGTCTTACCTTCTGGCCCCCAAAATGTGAGACCTGACAAAAAAATCTGTCATTTTCAGGCTCCCTAGGTTGAAATCCATGTGGTTTTATGAGCTGTTCCCTCAGTTGTCTTCCAGTGATGTAACTAGGTTTCAAATTTGCATAATACCACACCTACCTGGTACCAGTAGAAGGGGCGGGACAAGCAGTGCAAGCATTTAAAGGGACAGACACTGAAACCAGCCGTTCTGAACAGGGCTGTTTTGAGAGGATGAAAAGAGCTGTGATGTTTGATCCTTGGGGCATTTTGACCGAAGCATGTCACAGATATGTCTTTAAGACACCTGGGAACTATTTTAATTTGTGGAAAGGGGGCAGAATATGTCTCCTTTAACATGATGTCCAGAACACATTTGAACATTTTGAAGCTGGGACGTCGCCTGATACCAAATCTTCCTATTGTCTCAAGCTGCCCACCTAAATAAAAGCTGTAGCAGCGGAGCCTGAAGACCTTTGATCTGATGTCATTGTCCAGATCCAAATCACAAGTAAAGATGAGGTCCAGATGGGTTTACCAAGCCTTTCCATTCTTTATCAAGCAAAAGGAATTATGATTTGTAAAGGTGCCTTCTGGTATTTATAAAAATACAGTTTTATTCTTTTAGCTTTAAAAATGTAGTGTGTATCTTGCAGATTTCTTCTTCACTACCTGTGTTGAGTTATTGCTGCATTTCTTGCTGTTGATGTTGTTGCCACCACCTGTTGATCAGAGGAGAAGAGTTTTATGTGGCTGCAGGGCAAAAAAAGGAAAGAACAGAAAACAGGCATTTGTCATAACATTGCTTTCTATGTCAAACAGGGCTTTCACTGCCCTGATCCGTCTCTGTGAGTCTCTCCCCACAGCTGAGACCGAGGCTTAGTTGCCATGGTGACCTGTAACCAAGTCTATAGGAATGTCCTGCTGCTGTTTTCATGGTTTGACAGGAACAAATTTGGGGTTAAAATTTGTTTGTATGATTGGCAAACCCTGTCTGTGGCGGCCATATTGGAGGTCCTCAGTCCAGAGAGCAGCTGATGGTGTCTCTGTGAGGACTCATCAGAACTGAGCAAACATGATTCGTGTGTTTCCCAGAGTCAGACAGACATAGAAAGACTTCCAGTCCTTGTGCTAGGCTCAACAGGTCATGTCTCTGTGAACAGCACTAAAGCTGAAGTCCAGTTAACTTTAGGTACAGTATATCAACAACGATTATATATGCATACCTTCTGTTTCTGCTGATCGGTCACACAGGACGGCAGTAGAGGAGACAGTGCCAGAATCTGGTCTCTCTGTTACTTTCCATTTAACTCACAGGAGGTCAAAGGGGGTAAATCTGAGACAAGTTACAACCCTAATTCAAAATTTGACGTTTTTAATCATCTAAAACTGTGACGACGATGAGTCACTTCAGCAGGATCAGATATCTGACTTTGAAATGCATCCAAGAAGCTTTAAAGACCAACTGAACCTGACTGTAGACCACATTTGGAGGCCCATCCTGGTGTGATGTAACCCTGTCCCCCCAGATCAGATCAGATCAGTTCAACCACAATGACCTTTGTTCTGCTCAGAGCTGAAGTTCTTCTTTACCAATTACCAAATAGCTTTAGGTGCATTAGCCTCTTCCTGGACCGATAGGGGACTGACCATGGTCTCTAGCAAAGAAATCAGATGTAGATTTGTGTAAATGGGTTTGAAGTGTAGGAAGCAGCTTTCATTTTTTAGACTGTTTGTTGTTTCTCTTTCTTGTCTGAAGATAGTTTATCAATCTTAATTTAATTTAAGCAGCAGCAAAAGTAAAACTGGGCTAAATGTTTACAATGATCCACTTGCACAAGCCTGGAGCTTGTTCAAGTAAACTCTTATAATGTGGAGACAATGGCTGTTTTCATACCATTTAAATGTAAGCCAAAGTGGAGCCAAACAATCAACAATACTATGATTGTGATTTGTATTTTTGAACTTTAGACAGAACCAAGCGAAACATCTCCATCCACCTCCAGTCTTCACGCTAAGCTAAATTAAAGCAGATATCAGTGGAATGTTTTTGTTAATATAAGTCCTAAATAGTCCTATTTTCCGTCAGCAATCACTTACATGAAGTATTTCAGCCTAAACACGAGTCTCTCCGTCACTCTGCTCTGCTGTAACCCGAGGAGAAAATTTTCCTTGTGGGATACAAGTGTTATCCAATGAGGAGAGAGAACGGCATGAAGGGCTGTGTGTGCAGCCAAGGGATGCGCGTGAATGTGGTGACGTAGCACGAGGACCAATTGATGCCTGACAAGGGCGGGGGCTGCTAACTCATGGTGCGTTCAAAGAAACTCGTACTTTGTGTTTTTCTTTCCTGTGAAGTCATACCAGTTCGATCTGGTACGAGTTCACGGGTCGGAAGTTACGAGTGGCCGTTATAGGGAACTTTCACAGACAACAGGATGGTAAAAACACGAGCTACGGGTTACCTGGAACGCTACCAAGTCGTAGTTGTGACTTGAAGCTGTAACTTACGGTTTCAAAAGCCTGCCTTGAACGCAGCATTAGCCGAAACGGCCGTGAAGCTGATATCTGCTTTAAGCCTCCTGTTGTCCTTATGGGTCAAATTGACCCAATCTGTTCTCTTCCTCCATCCTTCCTTCTTTCCACAATCGTTATTCCCTTCCTTCTTTCCTTCCTTCCTTCTTACTTCCTTCCTCTTTTGATCCAATTGACCTGATCTGTTCCCTCCCTCCATCTTTCTTTCCTTCCTTTTCCCCTTCCTTCTTTCCACAATCCTTATTCCCTTCGTCCTTACTTTCTTCTTCTTTTGATCCAATTGACCTGATCTGTTCCCTCCCTTCTTTCCCTTCTCCCTTCCTTTTTCTTCCTTCTTTGAACAAATCTATTCCCTCTCTCCATCTTTCCTTCCTTTTTTCTCTCCCTTCCTTTCTTCCTTCCTTCCCTTCGTCCTTACTTCTTCCTTCCTTTTTGACCCAATCAACCCAATCTGTTCCCTCCCTCCTTCTATCTGACTTCCTTTTTCCCTTCCTTCTTTCCTCCCATCTTTCCTTTTGTCCTTCCTTCCATTCTTCTTTCCCTTCATCCGTCCTTCCCTCCTTCCTTCCTTGACCCAGGAGGACAACAGGAGGGTTAAGCCTATCAGAATCTGAGCGTCTAGAAGAGAATAAGAGGATTTTGCAAAACATAAAAAATCAGATGTTAAAGAGAAAACAAATACTCACAGATGTTTTCTTCCTCCTCCTCCTCCTCCTCCTCCTCCTCCTCCTCCTCCTCCTCCTCCTCCACAGGTGGTGTCTCTAGGCATCACCTCCTTCACCTTGTGTGCTCTGGGCATCGATCGTTTTCACGCTGCTACCTCCTCATCGCAGCCTAAAGCCCGGCGGGTGGAGCGCTGCCGCACGGTGCTGCTGAAGCTGCTGCTGGTGTGGCTGGCCGCTCTGCTGCTGTCCAGCCCAGAGATCTTCCTGTGGCAGCTCAGCCAGGCTGTGTCCCCCTCCACCGGCCGGCTGGTGGACTCCTGCACCATCACCCCCTCCTCTCCCCTGTCGCTCTACCTCCCTGACTCCCTCCACTCCCTGCTGCTCAGGTACCACCAGGTGAGTCCCTGCTCTGGAGTTACTGCCTGCTATTAGGAGTCAAAGGGCTTCACCCACAGGTATCACATGATGATGACAATGATACAAGATCTATATCAATGATGTTGGAGGCAATGGTGGACTTAGAATAGGAGAGGGAGGCTTGTGATCAGTCACAAGTAGGGTTGCAAAATTTCGGGAATTTTCAAAGTTGGAAACTTTCCATGGGAATTAACGGGAATATATGGGAATAAACAGGAATAAATCCAAAATTTTACTTTTTGATTGGGTGGGGGAGTAATATTTTACTCAAAATTCATGTTTTTGTTGTTCAGTAAAATAATTGATTGTTCATACAAGAATTAAAACGTGATAAAGTTCTATTCACAAATAAATCTGTTGAAATGTCATGTTTTTTTAATTGTATTATTTAGCATGGATGTCTGCTTATGATAAAACTAAATATTTACATTCATGTTTGGATATGAGATATAGTTTGTTTAAATTACCCCCAATTACTAGTTAATTCTCATAAATTCCCAATAATTCCCATAAATTCCCATAATTCCCATGGAAAGTTTCCAATTTCAAGATTTTTTAGGTGTGCATCAGCCTCCACACCTTGAAGTTTCCAATTTGGAATATTTCCAAAATTCTCCATCTTAACTTCAAGTTTCTGGAAATTTACTAGAAATTTACTGGACATTTTCCGCCCCTTTGCAACCAGTCACAAGCTTTCTCTTCGACTTAGACTTAGGCCTGGTTAGTGGTCAGCTGTCATTGTGATCGGATCATGAACAAATCTAGGTGTGACTTAGTCAACCAGTGACCATCCATGACTGAATCAAATAAGTAGCACATGCAGTGAATCTGGACAATCTGATCTCAGCCCCAGTAGTAACCCTCTTACAGCATGAAGCTTTCACAGGTTGTTTTTTTTATAGTGGTATAGCACATTTCTGTCAGTTATAGATACAATTGATTTCAAGTTAACCTGAAGTCTCCAACATGAAACTAAATTGATAAAAGATCAAAAGCTTTCAATTTTCAGTTTTCTTTTTTAGATGGTCCTCTGTGTTCTGATCCCTCGTCTTTCAGTTTGTTTTGCTTTGAAGTTGCTTCTTTCCACAGCAACAAATGTTGCTTGTACCTTCTCCTACTCAGAAATTTTGAGCAAGTTGTCCGTTCCTTGTTTTTTTTTTTTTTTGTATTTTGGGGGTACATTTTATGCCCTTATATAGGACAGTGAAGAGAGACAGGAAAACATTGAGAGAGACTGGGGGAATGAGCATGATCTGATATCACCAAGTAATTAACAGCCCAGGAGCGCTGTTATAACCAACCGGTTAGGTTTAGGGTTAGGTTTCGTCCTGGGCTGTTGTTTAGTTGGTGATATCAGATGGTGCGGGGGAATGACATGAAGGAAAGATTGCCTTGGTTTGGAGTCAGAACGGCGTTTGACTGCTTTGGGGCAGACTATGCCAACATGAGACATGCTCTGACCACTTGACCACTGCGCACCCCATCAAACCATTTATTAGAAACATTTACTCCAATGACAGTTCATGATCATTTGGTGTTTGTCGGTTTCTCTATTTTTTTTTTTACAAACCATGCTCTCCAGTGGGTGACTATCTAAGGGACTGAAAGAATTGGTGATGATGTTACCTTTGGTGTCCATCCAGGTTGCATTTACCGATCAGGTCAAAAATAAATTAAATATAATCCAGACTAAAACGTATCAATATGGACATATCCTGAGGCACAGTGTTTGTACTTGTGTCATTGATATCACCAGCTTCACTTTCAGTGAACATGGACTAATGTTAGTTTGGCGGGGACGAGACATTTGTCTAAGGGGACACTTATGGAAGCCCATTTCTGCCACTTGATGAAAAAAATAAGATATAATAACTCAAACTTATGAGATACTAAGTCACTAGACATAAGACACTAGAATTTCCTTCGGGATCAATAAAGTTTATTCAATTCAATAACCCTAGTACCAAGTATCAATTTGTTTTCACGTCAAGTAATCAGATTACTTCTGTACCTACTATCTATCTGTTTCAGGGTCGTATGTGGTGGAGTTTCGGCTGCTACTTCTGCCTTCCCGTCCTCTTCACCATCCTTTGCCAGCTGGCTACCCGCAATGTCAACAGCGATTACAGCTCTGCCCAAAAGCAGCGTAACCACGACGACCGCTCCTCCAATCAGAAGCGCCAGCAGCACCAGGCGGTGGAGCGTCAGCTGAACTGCACGCTGTTAGCATTGGCTGTGGTCTACGGCATCTGTGCGTTGCCCGAGCACATCTGCAACATCACGTTGGCCTACACGCACATCACCGTCTCTGAAGACACGGCCACCATGCTGGCTCTGCTGCATCACTTCCTGTTGTTCTTCAAGTCATCGGTGACCCCGGTGCTGCTGCTCTGCCTCTGTAAGGTAGGTCTGATGGTTAATGGTTCACCAGTTCCATCCAGACACATCAGGCAAACCCCAACATCTCCAATGTGTGTGAGCAAGGGGGTCTTAGAAACCTCGATACCAAGACCAATACTCAAGACCACCTGAAAATATCAACATTCATTTCTTTGTGATGTCGAAAATGAAGGCACTATTGCACTTATATGTCATGGGTACAATAACTGCTATTAAAGGGGAACTATGCAAGTCCTGTAGCTCTTCTGCTGTTTTGCTAACCCTCCTCCTGGCCATGTGCATTTGTTTTCAACGAAGCTGGCAAAAAAGCAATCCACTGAACGGTGGATAATGTTATATATTACGATGTATATCTGTGTAGACATACCTGGCATAAGCAAGAGATTATGGGTTACGGGGCGTGTTTGTGTTGCGGTGCCACCAAGACCAGAGCTGGGACACCGGGTCGGAGGCTCTGATCTTACAAGGATGGTTTTCAGCCAAGAGAGGCTAGGTGGGAGGAAGAGAGTCTCCATTCTCCTTGTAACAAGTTACACGTTTTATTTATCTATTATGTTTTATTTATTTAACCATCACAATTGCGGCAAAGCTGATTAATTAAGGTAAAAATCTTGCATAGCTCCTCTTTAACACTACAACTTGTTCAGTCAGCCCTCACAGCAGCAATACTAAAACTCCCTCAGTAAAACAATCATCTGGTACCTCTCCTGTCACTAGTAGTGCAAACTAATTTCACTCAGGAACATACAGTACATACTTTCTTCTCAAAGTACAGCCCAGATTTGTGTTTTTTTTTTTTTACATTTCTGAAATGAGATTCAACCTGTTCATCAATGAAATGTAGAGGTTGTAGCTGGTATGTTAGGTAGAACTTTGGACTGTGTCAGGCTATACGTATATTTCCTGTCCTTGTGCTAATCTAGGCTAGCAAAGAGGCTACAAAGTTTACCAGCATCTTGTTTATCTCCACCCCAGTGTGCATTGTTCTTGTGCAAAATTTGGTGGCCTTAAGCCCCATTCGCATGGGATTAGTATTACCTGGGGACGTCTGGTAATTTGTAAATTACCCCCCCACGTCTGTGTTTCTTGCGGTGCATTCGCACGGAAAAATTAAGTCTGGATTTTACTCGGGCGCATGACGTCTGTCCGACTACCCATTTCTCCGACCATACATTTCTTTATTTTTGCGTCCATTAGTCCGACCTCCCATTTCTCCGACTTAAGTAGCCCTAACTCTCAACCTTACCCTAAACCTAACCTTAACACTGTAGAATGGGTAGTCCGAGAAATGAGCCGTCGGACTTATGGGCAGTCGGACTGATGTATGCTCCCCATTTTACTCGAATTTACTGACATTAAGGCTCCGATATGACGTCAAAGCTGTGCACGTCGTAACATCAGCTGCTGTCACATCCATGTGCGAAGCAAATGTAAATAAAATGTCAAAGCAGCAACGTGACTTCGCAACAGTGTGCAGTTGTTGTCACAATAACGGGCCGTCATGGCATTTGTATTAAAAAGCCGCCTGTCAATATCCTCCGAAACTTCGCTCTTTTTATGGATCTGAGCTGTTTCTTCAAATGGGTCTCCAGTACCGAGACGAAACTGTATAATTGCACCTAAAATGGTGCCAAAATTGCCGCTCATAATTTCCACCACAGCCTCCATGTTTCAACCGGGAAAGAAGTAGAAAAAGGCGCACAATAAAAACAAAAAATGCCCCTCAATTACTGAGATGCAGATTCGCACGGGACTAGTTTTACCACGGGGCGTCTGTCTTTGGTGAAATATAGTAGGTAATTTGCGGGGGAAATTTTACTTTACAAATTACTGACATGGCGCATTCGCACGGGATTAAGATCACAGACGTCCTCGGCAATTATTACAAATTACTAGAGGTCCCCAGGTAATACTAATCCCGTACGAATAGGGCTTTAAGGAAATAGCAGTGAGCCACCAGAAAGAGAAGTTGTTGAAGCTGCTGTGGTCAGAGTCACCTTTAGAAACATGTTTCTGTGTTTCAGGCTCTCGGTCAGGCCTTCATGGACTGCTGCTGCTGCTGCTGTCAGGAGTGTCAGCCAAACACAACTCAAGGCTCGCCAGGCTCCGCTCAGGTCAAACTGAAGGCAGCCAACGAGACATCCATCCTGTTCGACAAGGCTAAAGAGACGTCGGCCATCTTGTCCATCTCCAGCTAGAGCCATGGGTCTCTCTTTTGACCGTCTGTTTATCATTCCCACCTCCATAAATCCTGTCCATCATTTTCTTCTTCCTTGTCTTAAAATGATCACTTTCCTTTCTCCTTTTCTTTGCTGTTTTGCCATGAACCCGATTATCCTTCCTCTACAAGTTCTTTCCATCTATGAACACCCCAATCATCGCCTTTCTTCATCTTTATCTCTATCCTCTCTTCTCTTTCAGAGCTCTGTTTGTATGATATTCTTCTATGGACACGGTTCCCCATCCAGCTTCATCTCTGTGCAGGAAAAGATGTTTAATCTGTAGTGAGATTAGAAAAGTTGCTGTACTTGCACAAAGCAGCTGTTGTAAAAGCAGGAGCCTGTTTCAGGACTCTCCCAGCGGACTCTTCCCTCCAGCCTCCTGCCAAGATGTTTGTCAAGTAGAATGAAAAAAAAGAAGAAGATGCAGAATAGACAGAAGACTCCGGATGTCATGATTTGGTTGCACTTGAGAGGGATGAGATGAAGCCGAAGTTTAACTGTTTCATGAAAAAGCAGTAGTTTGTGTAATATACATGGTAAGCTTCAATCAGTTTGCTGCAGTCTGATGCTGCTTTGGCCCGGATGTGGATTTGATGACAGGCTGGGTATTAGTTTGAATCAAATCAATCAATCAAATCAAATAATCAGACTGGAATGTATTATATGAGACAAAACTCAAAAGCAAAAAGCAAAAGTTTTTATTGTTCAAATTTTTTTAAATTGGATGATTAACCTAATATGTTCACAACAAACATCAAATTTGAATTCAGAAAAGCTTTATTGGCATGAATGTTAAGATTACACTGTTGCCAAAGCTCTGTTACATATTGGTGCAGACTCGTACCAACATATATGTTGCATCAATGCCCAGGCCTAAATGAATACTTCTTGAAGACATAGTTGCTGAGGAGGCAAGACATATGACATTGGCTCTGTTAAAAATTGTGCTATTTTCTAAACTCAACACATGAAAAGAGAGTAGGCTACAGTCAGTGCACACATTAAAATATGGGGTTTTGTTTTAGACCCTGTAGTCATGGGGTCAAGGGACAGGATTATCATTAACTTTACTGGCCCCACAAGATGATTCATAATACTTTGGTTGACTTCCTGTCTCGCATCCGATTCTGACTCACTGGTCCATGACAAGGTATCCTGATAATCAACTGGAAGCTGTCTTGTTGCACCACCTAAAGGTGCAGTTTGAGTGAATTTCACCAGCCAAAACACTGTTTTAGTCGAATAGTGTGCCTAAAGGAATAAAGATTTTACTGACAATTCAGTGATGTCCCGAGGACAAGCATCTTTATACACTACACTGATGTTTTGAGTGTATTGATCAGTGGCTTTTAGCTGACAAGTGGAATCAAAGATCAAAGGTGGGAGTTTCATTAGACTTCAGAAGATGAAACTGAATTTCTTTAGATGCGAGACTGCCAATGATCTGATCCATTTGTTTCTGCCTCCAAAGCAGCTTTGGCTTTAAGAAATGTTCCAACATGTGGATGAATTGGATCACACTGTGATCTCAGACATGAATGTGAGTATGATGATAAATCATGGCATTGTTTAAGGATTTGAAGTCATTTTCACAAGTTCTCTTTCTGTGAAGGATTTGGTGCTTAATTAAGCTACTAATGCAGTGAAGTGGAAAGTTGTTAAGTATAAAGGGCAGGGAGGACATGTAGAGTATTTGAACAGGACTCGAAACCCTCTCAGTATTGAGGCGGTCTCTTTGTACAGAAAATTAAACTGTGTAGAAAGTTGTGTATTAATGTCTTTAGCACAGTGCTCTCACTGTCCAACTCAAACAACTAGAACAAAACGAAGAAACAGAGGATATGAATGTAGCTTATTAATGCTAGATGTTTGACTAATTACATCTTTATATGAAGGGAAGTGATGAAGTCTTTTTTTTATGTCACAAGAACGTCTATGCCTTTGTAATATTCAGTGTCACAGTGTTAAAGTGGTGGTATTATGTGTGTCAGAGCCGACTGTGCCTTAGCGTCTCCTCAGCCCTCAGCCCTGGACCGTCAGTCTGAACACAGAAGACTGAACACCAGCCAGTAGACACTGTAGTCAGACTAACTTTGTTTTCACTCTATGAGCAGCTTGTTCAAACTCCCGAAAGGGAGAAAACTGCATGTATAGTATGTTCAACAAATGTCAGAGCAGGTATTTAGTAACTGGTCGTAGATATTCTCAATGCCAGGTCATTAAGCTGAACTGATAGAGTTGTCACTTCTTTACATTTAAAATTCAAACTTAATCTGATCTGTTTGATTTCCAAATTCCACCCCCAGCATCCCTGCAAGATGTCTTTGCTAATAGAGAAAAACTAATGGAAAATGACAGCACTAAACTGTAGCATTGTGGATTCAACACTGTAATATCAGACAGGGGTACGACTGAGTTTGATACGTTTCTAATGATCCATTCTACATCAAGTCTTTGTGGAGGTAAATGGGTTAACCATGTTCACATTTATTTAATCAAATTACATTTGTTTGATTTTGCCCATTCTTTTTTTTTTTTTTTAAAGCAGCAGGGGTCATCTAGCCTATATTACATAAACATTAGCAAAAGAAAAACGGATAGGGGTTCCTGTTAGACGAACAAACACTTTATTATTCCCTTGCTGGCTTCAGTTCTCTGGCCATATGGCTAATCCACAAATTTAGGTAAGTTATCTGTGTCCCAATTCAGGAGCTGGAGCATGAAGGTCCAACTAAAATAAAATGTTTAACATACAATTATGTTTTTTGATCAATTTGTTGTCTATAAAAGGATGGTGCATTTGAAGGAGCCTTTACAAAGGCACAGTGGTCATACCGCTGTCGATCTTTGGAAGCAGCTGAATTGGGACACAGCTGTTGCTAGGAAAGTGACATAAAGTCAATAGATTTTTCCGAAACCTTATATAATAATCTACAAGGACCATGAGACAGTTCATTCAGCCGGTTTACATTAGATATGCAGGGGTGCGAAACTCATGTTCAACATGTTTTGTGTCCCGTTTTACAGCTGAACCTTCACGTGCACTCTGTGTTTCTGATTCTTTCCTTTGTCGTCTCAGTCATTGGACAAAAGAAATGAGTCAAACTAACAGCTCAAGACCTCGCTGATGTGTTGGGAGTTCACTGTAAATGTGAACAAAGCCTGGCTGCTCTTTCATAATCTTTTAATAAAGGTACAGTCCACACAAAACAAATTCATGAAGTCTGTTGAGTGTTGTGTCTCTTCAGGTTGTTTTTATCTTTGGAGTTAGGCATGAACCAACCAATTGGATGTAGAGTTGGTAATTTATAAATAAAGGCGTGTCATTCAAATTACAGTTGTCTTGAAAACTTATTGATTCAATAATGATTGATTAGTGATCACTTTTGCTATACGTCCACACTGCTATGTTTCTGTTTTAAATTGCATCTCTTTTGCTTGGTAACTCTGGGGCCTCATTTATCATTGTGGATACACCTTTTTTTACACCCTTTTTCCCCCGTTTTGTGCGTACGCACTTTTCTCCGCCAGATTTGGGATCTATCAAGCCAAAACCTGACGGGGAAAAGTGCGGACATTTACACCCATTTTGACCCTGGCGTACCGTGATTTACACCTTTTTTGAGGAACAGGAGAAATTGGAGACACCGTTGCTGAGTCAGAGAACTGCAGTGTGAGAGGGAGAGAGGAGCGCGGAGTACATTTAGAAGAGCACAGTAGGATTTTTTGAAGTAATTGTGGTAGTGGTGGACCGTTGATGCTGGCAATCCAACCCGCTCTATAATAACACTAGGCTCTATGTTAATTGATAAACAGAGCGGATTGAGGATTTAGCTTTTTTGATTAGGCTATGTGTGACGTCCGACAAGGATCAAACCATCCAAGTTTAAAAACACATCGGCAGCAGCGCAAACTGATCTGCAGCCTAGACTGTTATTATTCTGTCACCTGAGTTAACTAGGTGCATGTGTGTTTGGAGCTGAGAGAGGAGAGAATAAAGAGTGAGACAACGCGGCTCTCAGGAGGAACTGTGAAGGACTCAGCTGTAATGGAAAATGACCTAAACCGAGTCCAGTATAGAGCTTTCTGTGTAGTGGAAAGGCGTGCAAAGTAATGGTAACTATCGTCCTGCTTCCTACATTGTTTTAACATCTAGGTAAAAAAAAAAAAAAAAAAAAAAAAGATTTTCTGGGATAAAGGGGCAGATTACACAAGATTCTTCTTCTTTCTGCTCCCCTTTGTTGAGATTTGGGAGGTTTTTGTTTTTATTGTTGCTTATTAAAATTCAAGATCGTTTTTCTGACTGAGTTATTGCCCGATATCGCCGTCTGCTTTCGGAGAAGTTCCGCTTTTTTCCCCCGTCCTCCGCCCGTTGTCTCCGTTGTCACTTTGTTGCCGCTCCACAGAGCGCACATGGCTAATTAAATATGCACGTGCTGACCATATATAGTTGTATATAGGCGTTCCGGGGGCGGAGTAAGAGGTGTGTTCACGTGTGCACCATTCTTGGGTCCGGTGTGATTTATTGCGGAGAGTTGTGCGTAGGCACAGTTTGATAGATCCGAAAAAGGTGTAAATATTTTGGGTGTACGCCATTTTCGTCTTTTCGCCGTACGCAAAAATGTAGTAGCAGTTTTATACCCTCTTTGATAAATGAGGCCCCTGGTGTTTTAGAGCAATCGTTCTCAAACTTTTTTAGATCAAGGACCCCTAAACTGACACAAATTAGACCACAGACCCCCCATTGGACAAAATTTTGAAACAAACACCAGAAATACACAAATATTTGTTCTGAGAGTGAATAAGGTTACGTTTTTTAATCAGTGTACATTCAAATTAGGGCCGTGAAATTCTGGAGAAAAAAATGTATATTTCTGGAAAAAAAAAGTGGTAAAATTTCGAGAAAAAGTTGGGGACCCCCTTTAACCCTCTCATGGACCCCTGGGGGTCCCCGGACCCCACTTTGAGAACCACTGTTTTAGAGCACCGAATACTAAGCGCCATGGAAATGCTGCTGACCCTGTTTTAGAAATCTTCAGGGCTGTGTTGTCATCATGACTGGACATTGGGAAATGATGAAGTAGAGCCAGTGATGGCTCCCTGATTGGGTCTTATCTGTCCCAAGTGTCCGAGGTGGAAACAACGAGGTTAGTGTTGGTGTTGTCTTCACTTGCTGTTGGTTGCTGTTGTAGTGAAATTATGCATTTCAACATGGCAGCTGCCATTTGTTGTTCCTTGTTGCAACTAATTAGTTGCAGAGATTAGGGATGGACTGATATGTTTTTTTCAGGGCTGAAACTGATTATTAGTGATCAAGGAAACCGATAACTGATATTCATTTGCAGCAAAAATTAAAATGTTGGTGTCAAAATTAAGAATAATGCACCTGGGATTAGACTGAATACACTATACTGCTTGTTTTTTGTATACTGTAAAAAACTGTGATAAAAAGACCTTACATTTCTGTAGTAACACAAACTCCAACACAGATCTTGGTTCAGTGGGCGGGACACTGTTACACAGCCAAGAGTAGCTGCTGCATCAGAGCCAAAGGAGCGTACATTTATTTTATTGGTGATCGGTGAAAAAAGTGGCCTTCATCTTCCTCTCACATGCATTGGCCATCTCCAAATTTCTTGTGTGGATTGAGCGTGAATGTTGCGTGAATGTGGTTGTTTTTTGACCAGGGCGCACGCAGAATACACGCTGTGTGTAGGCCCTGGGATCCATGGGGGGCCCCACTTTGCACAAGCTGTTAATAGTTTTTTGTAGGACATTCAGGTTTAAGTAACTTTTTTCTTTTTTAAACAAAAACATCTTTTGTTGATTTTTTTTTTTTTTAGAGACCCGAAGGAGTTTGCTTCTGGTTATAAAAGAGTCTCATATTAATGTGGATGAATCTACGTTACACACTTATTAATGGGTCCATTTTCGATAAATATATCGTTTTGCTTTTATAGTTATTAGTAAATATCTTATTATTATTATTTGGTGGTCGACTCGCCCAGCATTTCCTAGTTTCAGTTTCCTGGACGCTGCCCGGCGGGTCATGGGAATAACACCGCCGAATTGACCCTTCGCGTAAGCCCCGCCCCCTTGGTTACTGTTGCTCCGGCGGGCAAGCTTTCACTCCCAGCCATGCTCCTGGCAGTATTTGGTATCGATTTCAAAGGAAATATCAGCAAATTTCTGGATAAACTGTTCTGAGATAATAGAGAGAAGAAGTCACAAAGATCATTCAGAGTTTTAAGTGACGTGACTCGCGCAGGAGGATAAAACATCTGTTCAACGACACGACTGGACAATGTACAGAGCAGCAGTAAGGACTGGTAATTTTACCGTCTATCAACCCACGAAGACTTAGGTCATCTCACTGGTCATGAAACGTTGTCAAACTGCAAGTTTTTGGGCGATTGTGAACCACATACAGCTTTCGCTGCTGTTTTGTTTTCTCCCACCGCTGTATCAGTCAGTGAAAGCAGTCCCTGCCTGGAGGATCCCTCCCCTAAAAGCCCAGGTAAAAGCCCTAAAAGTACAGCTGTCATTTCGGATGTGAACATATGGTTATCCCCATATTTACACTTGCTCAGGTCGAAAAAAAAGTCCGCTCGTATCTGAACATGTCTATATTGCTGCTGCCGCCGCCGCCGCCGCCATAGTAGCAGCAGCAGCAACAACATCCTTCTCTACAAACAAATGTTTTTCGTCCTAGTCTCAAAATGTGTCCACAAAAGCAAACGTAATGACTCACTGCGGAAAGCTTGCCAGGCCTATAGTTACGGTTGCTAACGTAGGATTGGACAATAGCCGTTTGTGGGAGGAGTTGGCGAAGGGTCAATTGCTGTTTATGGTCGGAACTATGTGTGTAACACTGAGGCGTGAGCTTTCATTGGTCCACTCTGCTATATAGCCCAGATTGGTGGAGGCTTGGTGGAGGCTGCACCAATGGCTCATCTTCTGAGCCATCTTCTGTAACTTTCTCCCTTTGTTTTTGGGGTTCTTTGTTACCTTTCTGAACCAACTCTCACCAACTCCGCCAACTGTTCAGTTTGGCTGGATGGCCATCTCTACGAAGAGTCCTGGTTGACCCAAACCTTTGATGGAGGCCACTGTGCTCTTAGAAACAATAAGTGCAGCAGGTCTTCTTTTGTAGCCTTGTCCAGACCTGAGTCTTGCTACAATTATGTCTCTGTATTTACCGCAGATCTGTGCAGTTGCAACTATCAAGAGTTACAAGATTTTTGAAATCATCCAACAAAAGGATTGCCCATTCTAGTAATAGATGATCAATTTACTACATTCATTAACTTCATTTAATTTATAATAACTTTGGAATGATAAGGCTCCAGTGCTTCTCTACCCCTTCCAGATGCTTTTGCGTCTTTGCACAACTAATCCATAATGATACTGTAATGCATGTTTTATACACATCATTTGGAAGGTTACTAGTCAGTGCACAAATTAAAAGCAGCAAATTAGCTAACATCAATTATCTTGTTAAGACTTGAAAATATGGTTCTTTTTATAGATATTTCAAACATTTCTGGTGGGCTCCTAGGCTAAAATTGTATAGTAGGTACTAGGGTTGTATATCTCCACCACTGAGGCCGATTCGATATGCATCTCGATACGCTGCCACCGATGCGATACATTAACGATACACTGAAGCTCCTGTCGATACGATGCGATGCGATTCACTCCTATTCACGATACGATGCGATTCAAAAATGATTTGATAACGATATGACTTAATTACAAAGAGATTTGGTTCGATATGATGTATCAAGTTCGGTACAGTTGTGATACGAGAGTTTCTTAGCCCACATCAGGTTTCTTACCTCAATACCACTATTCTGCTTTACTCTCTGTATCAATTTGAGGGATGTATTTAATATTTGGTTAATTTTTATGGGGCAAACAACTCATATTTGAAAGGTATAGTAGAGCTTTTTGCTAAAAAATAAATGCTAGACAAATGAAATCCAACTTAATCATCACCTATGGGCTTCTAGTCCTGTGTGGTGGTAAGTCTGTATTTTGGTCTTTTGCTATGTTTTAATAATAATAACTTTATTTATATAGCACCTTTAAAAACACAACTTTACAAAGTGCAAGTCACAGATGTTTTGTTATGGGACACTTCTGGAGAGTCTGTGTTTTCTCTCTAGCCAGTGACAGAGCTCGGGTGTAGCTCCGTCCAGCAGAGCAGAGGTACTAGCCCCGCTAGCTAGCTGTCCGGATGGTAACCGCTACCGCTAACTAGCGGTTAGCATCCGCCGCTACCACCGCTTCCCAGTTCACTACAACCAGAGCCACTACCATGGCCCTGCTCCTAGTTACAGCCGCTGACGGCCGAGTTTTAAACCCGTCGCTCCAGTGCTTTACTTTTCTTGGCGGCTCTGACTATAGCTGCTGCTGCTGCTGCTGCTGCTGTTACCTGTCAGGGGCAGGAGGCTACACAAGGCTTCCGCGGTGGTGCATTCAGGAAACGATCGATGTAACCATGGAATTTACCGATGTAGACAGCTAGAAGAGATGCATCGCAAATTCAACCATGAATTTTATCCGATGTACCCTGAATCCACCGGTGCAGTCGCATCGCAAACGTTTGTATCGGACCACCGATATGAATCAGTGAATCTCCACATCCCTAGTAGGTAGGCTACTGACGTAGCCTCATGCCAAATTTCACACTTTTATCTGCTCCGTAACGGTAAGCCCAAAAAAGTGTGCAAAGCCCCCTGACTATTCGTAGTAGTTGTCATCATGGTCATTTTGAGGAGAACTTCAGCTAAACGGGAGAGGTTAGCTTCCTCCTTTCGTTTCATGCTGTCACATCGTACTTCATACTTCAGACTGCAGCTTGTACCTGTGTCTTATTTAGACATTTCATGAGTAGCATTGCTGAATAATTAAGAATAATAATAACTAATACAGATGCCTTGTTTATACCTTACAAGAAAACAAACTACAAACACTTTGAATGAAAGTGTTTTTCGTGTTTTTTGTGCTTTTCACATGTTCCTGTGGCATTTTTCTTGTGTTAGAGCACATATCAGCAGAAAAGGAAGTGCAAAATTGCATTTCTGAGTTTTTCTGCCTTCAAATTGCTGTGAACCAATGGCAGACGCAAACTGGCAGTTTCAGCGATCCTGGGGTTGACGTGTCACAACCCCAGGGTCGCAAGGGGGTGGTTGGGTGGGTGCAGAGCAGCGCAGTCTCCGCCCCCCCCCCCCCCCCCCCCCCCTCCAGAGGTGCATTGCTAATGAGCTGCTGGTGCTGTGCAGAAGGAGAGCCCTGGGAAATGGCACAGGTTGTGTGATTTTGGCTAAAAGCTTCATAATCACAATTTAAAGACCACAGAGAATGTTTTAAAATAACCAAAAAGGGTCGCGGGAGGGGGACTTTAAACCAAACAACTGTACCATTTTGTCTGAATAAAACACTACTTGTCTAATACAACAGTGTTAAATCAGGAAGCAGCTGAACAGTGAAGGAGAGGAGGTCAAGGGCTTGCTGGGCCACATCCAGGTGAAACACACAATGGGAATAAATTGGTTTCATGCTCACAGAGGACTTTGAGAGGATCATCAAAGCCATTGTTTTTTTTAGTAGTTATAAATGGTCTAAAAGGATCCTTCCTCCTCTTTAATAAGAGACCAAAAGTGAGGAGGATTTTCCCTCAGCTCCACTGCTGCTCTGCATATCAATGTCCTCACTACTGTCCTGTCGCCATGGGATACCACCCCAAATTCATGCGCGAGAAAGAACATGCACAAGCACGCAGGCACGCACGCACACACACACACACACACACACACACACACACACACACACACGCACACACACAGAGTTAATATAGAAACTTCTCTTTTCTAATCATTGAGTCTCTTTCTGGTTCCCCCTGACCACTGTTCTGTCCGTTCACACTTAGAAAGAAGCAGCTATACGTGGAGTTTAGATGAAATGAAAATGAACTACTTCATATTTTATGTTCTTTTTTTTTGCTTACAAGTTCATAATTCATGAATTGTAAACTGATTAGTTCTGTTTGGTGTTCACGTTATGGAAGTATTTCTGTACCATCTGAGTTTGAATATGAATTTCTAAAATTTAATTTTTTCAGCATCAAAATCAGACTTTGAATTTTAAAAACCATCAAATTTCTAGCACTGAAATTTATTTTTCCTCTGAATTTTTTTGGAGTGTTACATTTCTTTACATGTTGAATTTTGAAAAACTGAATATTTTTATTATATTTGGATTTTTTTTTACACTGAATTTATTTCAACATTGAAAAAAATTCAGAGGCAAAAAAAAAAAATCAGTGCTAGAAATGTGATGGTTTTTAAAATTCAAAGTCTGATTTTGATGCTGAAAAAATTCAGTCTTAGAAATTCATATTCAAACTCAGATGGCACAGAAATACTTCCATTCACGTCTTTAATGAATGTCAGTCACTGAAGGTGTTGTACAGCACTGGCCCTGACAACTCACAAAGAGGATTTAAAAATGTTAAATGCTGTTGGAAAATGTTGTTTTCTGTCCTACAGAGGCTCACAGACAAACACAAGTTGGACATATGCAGGAGATAATGTAAAAAATAAAGAATAATAATTGAAAACAGGGTTGCATATGATCAAATATTAACAGAATAATCTGAACTCCTGTTCATAGTTAACTCAGTAATGAGCATAGAACTATTATTTCAATTACTCGTCATTATGTTACATAACGTGTTGTTAATAAACAGACAATCACCAGCATTATTTGAGCTCCATGTGCTTCAGCAGAAAATCCTCAACACCAACAACTGAACTTTTACCCAAGTTAAAGTATAAACTGCACATTGTTGAAATACTCTGGTGAACTCAAGTCCTGCACTCATTTAGCCCAAGGTATAAAAAGTATAAAAGTAGGAACTCAAAGACACAACAATGTGAGTAACTCTTAAGCTCGATGCTTAGAAAGTTGGATGACTAGTTTCCCCATCTTGGTAGAAAAGCTCTAAGTTAGATGAATAAGTTTCATGTAGTTTGATGAAACCGAGCCTTAAATGACTGGGTGAATCATGGACAGAGAAGAGAGAAAAAGTGGGGAGAGGATGGAGAAACAGAGGGAGATTGATGTGGAGTTGGAGGAACAGAGTGTTTCAGGAGGACGGTGATGTTGTTCTCATTAGTAGTGATGAGAGCTCGCCCCCTCTGATACAAACTACTGAACAGACCGCCTCTGTTCGCTAATGAAGCCACACACACAGGCGACTAGACCTCCATTGGTCATGCGACAATGTCTCTGGGACAGACTGGATGGGAACCAACTGCAGGGCTGCGGTTACGTAACGACAGGAAGGTCACAGGTTCGAGTCCCACGCCTATCTTTAAGGTTTCTCACAATGACGGCCACTTATTTCTGGACTCTGCCTGTCTCTCAGGGAGGACGTGGGCTTGATGTTTGATTTCATCATGGGTGAGATGTTATTTTTCAGGTCCCAGAGATTCCTGCTAAATTCAAAGAATTAACTAGTTTTGAGAAGGAGTGGTCGAAAAAAAGTCACTCTTAGAGTTTGTCATAAAAGAAAATTGTTTGTAGTTTGTACGTTAATGTTCATTGAAGATTGATCCATTAGGCAGAGAACAGCCCAAAAGGTCAAATGTGGCCTCCCAACAAAAAAGTCAGACCCCTCAATGACAGCTTTTTTTTCCCCTTTACAGTTCAAATTTTGGGGAGACTAGGGACAGTTGCAACAAGGGACGGTTGCAACAAGCCTTATTTCTCCAATCAGAAACATGCTGGAGTGATGACACTCACACTAGTCCAGTCATTTTATGAAAAAAGGTTGAACAAATTGCAACAGAAGCAAACTCAACTGATTTTGTATCCTCAACATGTCCTGAGTGAGGGAAAAAAAGCCCTGAAGAATCCCATTAGGGGAAAGTTTAGAAAAAGACCCAAATATAGCCCATTCATACGCCTATTCATTATTTTTCTCACGTGAATAGGGTCAAATTTTTAACCTTTAGATATCTCCATGATATCTCTTTGTTAACATGAGCAAATTTGCATAAATTTGCATAAATTCCACCGTTTTGACGGCACATAAAGGTGCTGTGGTGGTACCAGCTTGAAAACTGGAATGAGTTGATTCCAGAGGTTCATAAAGGGACCTGTGTATTGTATTCGTCAGCTTACCAACTGTAGCTAGCTAGGGTGCTTAGGCTACCGTGTAAAACAAGTGCTTCCCACAGCGACGGATTCTTGAAAAATTGCAGTCATCTTGAAATTTAAAGTGGTTTCTTGTCGGTTAACCGGTGGAGTCAACTCATTCCAATTTTCATGCTGGTACCACCACAGCACCTTTACGTATACATGTGCCGTCAAAATGGTGGAATTTATGCAAATCTGTGCAAATGTTCTCATGTTAACAAAGAATTTCAAACAACTTGTAATACATTTTTTGTTTGTCTTAATGTAAGTAATCAACTCAGTAATTTGAATGGAGATATCTAGAGGTTAAAAATTTTACCCTATTCACGTGAGAAAAATAATGAATAGGCGTATGAATGGGCTATATTTGGGTCTTTTTTCTAAACTTTCCCCTAATGGGATTCTTCGGGGCTTTTTTTCCCTCACTCAGGACATGTTGAGGATACAAAATCAGTTGAGTTTGCTTCTCTTGCAATTTGTTCAATGTTGACCCCTTTTTCGGCTTAAAATTACTGGACTACACTGCATATTCACAGTTAGACCCTCTACCCACCAAAAATAGAGAAGACATATTCAGCATCTGCTCCTGCTTGTACTGAGACAAAGTTGTTTTAAGTGTATGAAAGTAGCTTTTTTCATGAGCTGTATTTTTGTCATATTGTTCTGATCTTTTGTATGAATGAATCCAAACCTACCTAGTTCGAATCACTGTTTTGTTGACTATCAAATGACATGGTTAGCATGTGTCAGTGTCATTCTGTCTAGCTAGTACATGATGTTTTGTCATGACTGACAGGGTGGGGGACGGTTGCAACAACTTCCATTTGAATATGGAAGCACTATGCAAATGCAAATGTATAAGATGAAACATTTTTAGCTTAAAATAGGCACAATATATCCATTTCATTCCTCATGATGAACAGAACAGCCAATTATATTAAACCATGAGAGACTAAGATTTCAAAATAATTCCCCAGATAACTTCCTATAATGAAATATGCAATCTGTATCTATAGCCTAGTTGTTGCTTATTCTATGGGACAGAAGTAGCCACATATATTCCTATGAAAATTAGAGAAAAGTACATTTATTTGATGTCATACAGTGAATAAATCATCCAAAAGTAGAGTATATGTTTATAAAAGTCCAACTGTTCTCTGATAAATATTACTAACTAAATAATCAGGGATGCAAACGGGTCAGGACCAAAAAAGAGAGGAATTTCCCGGGGGGGGGGAGTCAATTTCCAGTAGTTCAACCCCAACAAAGTATTGAGTGCATATAGATGGACATAGTTTTCAGAAGGCCAACATTTCTATATTAAAAATGCTTAGAAAAAAAAAATCCTTTGCAATATTTCCATTTTGGAGATACTGATTTTTAGGTCTTCACTGAATGTTAGTCATAATTATTACTATTAAAATAAACTGAATAAATAAAGACATGGGATGTTTCATTCAGTGTTTAATGGACATATAGGCCTATATAATGTGTTAGTTTCACTTTTTGAATTGAACACATTCTACATCGCGGAGGCGACGTCTTTCCACTTAGGGCTTCCTTCACCTCTGAAACGGGGCAGAGCTCCGTCGCGTCGCACCGACTGCACGCGGATACGCGCCGCTAATGTCGCGTGTCTACATTGGAAGAGGCTGTTATCAGTATAATCAGAGACAACCATGAATGAGTTCGCCTCAGTTTCACGTGATTGTCACTGTCAGCCTGTTAGAAAACATTTTACTGACCCCAGCTGAGACGCTGAGACCCCCCCCCCCCCCCCCTCTCAAAACAAAAACTCTTCGGATCTGAACGATTCACACAAGTCACCTAATTGACCCTTCGCGTAAGCCCCGCCCCCTTGGTTACTGTTGCTACGGCGGGCAAGCTTTCACTCCCAGCCATGCTCCTGGCAGTATTTGGTATCGATTTCAAAGGAAATATCAGAAAATTTCTGGATAAACTGTTCTGAGATAATAGAGAGAAGAAGTCACAAAGATCATTCATAGTTTTCAGTGACGTGACTCGCGCAGGAGGATAAAACATCTGTTCAACGACACGACTGGACAATGTACAGAGCAGCAGTAAGGACCGGTAATTTTACCGTCTATCAACCCACGAAGACTTGGGTCATCTCACTGGTCATGAAACGTTGTCAAACTGCAAGTTTTTGGGCGATTGTGAACCACATACAGCTTTCGCTGCTGTTTTTTTTCTCCCACCGCTGTATCAGTCAGTGAAAGCAGTCCCTGCCTGGAGGATCCCTCGCCTGAAAGCCCAGGTAAAAGCCCTAAAAGTACAGCTGTCATTTCGGAGGTGAACATATGGTTATCCCCATATTTACACTTGCTCAAGTCAAAAAAAAAGTCCGCTCGTATCTGAACATCTCTATATTGCTGCTGCCGCCGCCGCCGCCACCACCGTAGTAGCAGCAGCAACAACATCCTTCTCTACAAACAAATGTTTTTCGTCCTAGTCTCAAAATGTGTCCACAAAAGCAAACGTAATGACTCACTGCGGAAAGCTTGCCAGGCCTATAGTTACGGTTGCTAACGTAGGATTGGACAATAGCCGTTTGTGGGAGGAGTTGGCGAAGGGTCAATTGGTCATGAAAAAAGCGAGTTTCGCTTTTGGGCGCGCTGTTTGCATCCCTGAAATAATACTATAGTATTATTGTAAGACAATGCATATTTTAGGAATACTATGCTTATTGAGACAAAAATCAAAAGTTAATTAGTGAAATTTAATGTATGTTTAATATGTTGCAACTGTCCCCACGTTTGGGGTCAGTTGCAACGTCTGGATTCTTCCATTCAAATGAATATTGTGATTGATGTGTCATATGTAACCATCTTTAAAGTCCCTGGAAAGTGAAATTGGAGTTTTGTTTCAAAATATATTAAAAGTGTTCGAAATGTATTGATAAAAACATGCAAAAATACTAATTTCTGTGCAGTGCTTACTTTTAGAGGTTAGGGTTTCACAGTTTCACTCTGCTTCAGTGGTCTTTGTTTTTAAGGGCAGGCTTACAGAGGGGGCGCCGTGACGCACTGGCGTCCCTACTTTCATAACTCCTCCCATGTGCACAGTAATATTATAAATACTTCAAGAATGCCAACGAGCGTCTGCTGCCACTATACCCCTAGAGCTACCAGCGCTGCCGGAGCTCCCAGTCCACTAGCTTGGTCTCTGTCTTAATAAAATGTAATGCAGACTTATCAGGTCATTGTAAAACATTTATTTATTGATGTAAATGTGGTGTTATTTGAACATAGTCTATACAGATCCCAGAGGCAGCTGCTCTTATGTGAAACATGAAGCTCCACTTTTAATTCAAACAAACTAATGAGACAGCCACAGTGGGACCAGCCGGCGCCCGGTGGCAAAACTCTAAAAGCCAAAACAGCCACAGTCCAGGTGAACCTCTGCAGCGTCCGTCCCACAGCTCACCTCCACAGCAACGGCTACACCGGCAACAAACTGAGGGCCGCCGCCTTCAGCAGATGAATCTCTGCTTGCCCTGATAGCATTAGCTCGGCGGCTAGCGCTAGGCCCGTCGTCCTGTGCTGACGGTGGCAGCCCTCATTGTTGTTGTGGTGTAGCCTTCAAGGCTCCCGGTGCTGTGGCGGTGAGCCGTGGGTCCGATGCTGCAGTGGCTCGGGGTGAACGGGACGAACGGGGCTAGCCGCCGAGCTAACGGTTAGCGCCGGGCTATTAGCCGCCGAGCTAACGCTATCAGGGTAGCGGAGATTCGTGTGCTGACGGCAGCGGCCCCAGCATATTTCCCTCACTGCTCAGTGTGTATCCGAGACATTCAGATAAGAGCTGGACTCAGGCTCAAGCGTATAGCTCAAGCCCGTAGCTGCTCGGGTACGATGTGACAGTTAGCAGTTGGCCGGCCGGTAGGCCATTTGATTGACAGTTGAAACTTGACGAAGCTCAGTAAGTGGGCGGGGCTTATGTGCCTGCAGCAGACATCCAGAGCTGCGAGAACTGCCTCATTTAGTCATGATTTTAAAACCTAATTTCACCTACTAAACGAATTTTTCTAGCATCCAAAATTGGCAGGATGGTTAATAGGACATATGTCTGGGATGTGATTAACTCAGAAAACGAATCCAGTGTCACTTTTCAGGGACTTTAAATGGTATGACTAATTAGCTGACAAATGTATGTTTAATCTGTAAAGGTTTGGTGAGCCTAGTCCAAATAGTCTCCGAGTAACTGAGAAAAATGTAAAAAAGTGTTGCAACTGTCCCCAGTCTCCCCTACATGTGATTTCTCAAAAATCATCTAAGTAACAACGTGCTCGTACTCTACAATTAATGTGATCATGTCATCATCAGTTTGAGAATAATCAATGGCTTGTTCATATCATCTTGATTCCACAACACAAACAAAATTAAACTAGGGTATATTGACATGATGTAAAGGGTCGGGGTGGGAGTCAGACCTGAGACCAGCTGCTATAGTGGGCCACCTGAAAGTAAGCTTTTTAAACAACACACTTGCTACCAGCTGCCCTATAGGCCTGTGCCTGAAGTCACAGTGGAGTTGTGGATGTGGATGCATTTTCTAGTTGCTATGGTATTTCTATAACTTATCAAATAAACAAATAAGCCACTGCCTATTCATCTCTGTGGTACCTGTTTCCATATGTTAATGACACCTACGACTGGACATTGGACAGAAAATTATTTTAAAATGACAAACAAAAAAACAATCCCAGCAAAATCACCTTACTCACACTAGCTGTTATCAATGTATTGGTATGCAAAAGTACACAATCCCACAAAAGTGTAAAACGCATTTTCAAATTTCAGAAAAACGGCGGCAGAGGTAGGAAGTTATGTGCTGATGGCGGCTTCATTTCAAAGTAGCGTGAACCGGCAGCAGCATACGAAAGTAAGTAAAGGCGAACAGAGCAAACAGCTCATATTTTGAAGGGAGACAATCACAATCACGATGCAACTGTCAATTCCACTAAAATTTGCTATTAAGGTTAAGAAGTCCAACGTAGAATCCACAAATTTTGGCCAATAGAAAATCAAAAGATATAAGGGGAGTCAAAGAAATCCTGAAACAGTTATCAGAGTGTTATACAGCTCTACATGATCAGATGTTTCAGGTAAAAAAGAAAAAGCCAGGGAGGGACATGTCACAGGGACGTAACATTCAAGAAACAATTTTGGAAGGAAAATTATAGGACGCTCTTTGAGTGCTCGATGAGTCATCACATGTCTGAAATCATTTTACAGAAGGAGAAAATACATCGATTTAGATACATGTTGATACAGGATTCAGGCTGGAAAAGACGTTTTTCACTTAAAGGGGACATTTTATGGAAATATCACTTTTTGAAGGCTTTTTAAAGGGACAACGAGGAGTTTCTATTTGGTTATAAAAAAGTCTCACATTAATGTGGATGAATCTACGCTACCCACACTTGTTAATGGCTCCATTTTTGATAAATATATTGTTTTGTCATATCGTTATTTTGTTATTGTAATTAATGGTGGAAATGCTGGGCGAGCCGACCAGCGTTTCCTTACTTTCGGTTTCGCGGATGCTGCCTGGCAGGTCATGATAATAACGCCGCCTAATCGCCGTTTATGGTCGGAACTATGACGGTATCTGATCGTCTTCGAACCTCTGACTTTTATTCTTGATGAATGAAAACATTCATGGCAAGACGTCCGTCTTATGCCAGTCCAAGAATTTCACCGTGCGCGCGGAGGTTCATGGTAAGTTTAGTAGGAGATCACTTCGCTTTCCAAAACTCCTCGTTGTCTCTTTAACATAAAGCTGGGTTTGGCTTGCCTTCCGGCCCCCAAAATGTGAGAATTGACAAAAAATTCTGAAATGTGCAGTTGCCTAGATTGAAATCCACGTGGTTTTATAAGCTGTTCCCTCAGTTGTCTTCCAGTGACGTGACTAGGATCTGAATTTGCATAACCCCGCCCCTACCTGGTACCAGTAGAAGGGGCGGGGCAAGCAGTGGTTCATTTGCATTTAAAGGGACAGACACTGAAACCAGCCGTTCTGAACAGGGCTGTTTAGAGAGGATGAAAAGAGCTGTGATGTTTGATCCTTGGGGGATTTTGACCAGACCAGACATGTCTTTAAGACACCTGGGAACTATTTTAATTTGTGGAAAGGGAGCAGAATATGTCCCCTAGTTCAGTGTAAACTCTGGGTCTTTGACTTCCCATAATGCAACTTAAACACGTTCCTGGTATACAGGGCCCTCTGCCCAACTCCATACCTCAGTTTAAAACCACATTGTTGTTTCTAGTCCACACATGAAGACAGACAGAAACTGAATAAGTGATGGTGTTGTAGAACACAAGGCAGTGTGTTCAGGGTTTCTGTATGCTCAGACTTTGTAAAGCAACCAGCACATAAGTATTATGAAGTAGTAGTATGGAGTTTGTGGACACTGAAATCAACACTTTAACTGTTTCAAGGTCTGGATTCTCTGGTTGTGCCGATTCTTCACTGACAGAGACAGAAAAACTGAGTATTAAAGTCGGTGCCTCATTTATTTCATTTCTTTGTTTATGAGAAGGTTTCACAGAAGTGGTGAACCTCTCGCTTAGGGTGTGAATTCCTTTAATATGAAGCAAAGCTTGTCTATAAGTGTGTGTGTGCGCGCGCATGTGTGTGTGTGTGGGGAGAAGTACTTTTACTTAGCCCTTTCATCAACAGGATGAGGCTGAGTGAATGAAGAGCAACAAGTGTGTATTTGTGAGTGTGTGTGTCTCTAAGCGCAAGCTCAATGAACACAAACTAATCTGACCTGAATGTCTCTCACACACACTCACACACACACACACACACACACACACACACACACACACACACACACACACACACACACACACACACACAGAGAAAACCAGGGACACAATGTTGGTTTTGTTCTGTGGGAAAACTGATGAGGGAAGGAGTGAGGAGAAAGAGGGGGGAGTGGAGGGGGGTCCCGTTGACATGACAACGAGCACGGGGTCCTGATGGAGAGCTAGGTTGACTCTCATTGGGTACACGCACACATACACCACAGTGGTGAGACCACCTTGTCCTGCAGACAGGAAACACTGAGGCCTGCTTCTTTGTCGATTGCTATAAAAGTAGCTCTCCACACACATACATGCGCACACACACACACACACACACACACACACACACACATACACACACCTCGCACTATGAAAGAAAAGTTTTACCCACTTGTTGACAAGTAGCTCAGAGAGAATAAAGGGGGAGGCACTGATGGAGAGAAGCAGTGAGGAGGACGAAGTTGGAGGAGTTTTTATCAGTGCGATCACGTCACAGCCAAGTGGCCAGATGACCAGCTTATCTCCTGCTTCACTGTCTTCACTTCTTCTGAGTGACTGAGAAAGCTAAGCTTCAGGCTTTCTGTCCTGTCCTGAAATTTCACTCATTATCTACTCACCCTCATGTGGAATAAGGGCTGGGAGAAGTTTCAGAGTCCTCCGTGGCTTCTCTGAGTTACAGGGGGTCTCGGCGTAGCAGTGCATGTCCATATAACGGTTGCAAATGGATACCAACTGTCTTCGTAACAAAAAGACACACCAAAAAACATCCAAATACCTCCATGCTGCTCGTATGTAATGTCCGTCTTGTATTGAAGCCCCGAAATGAGAAATTGTCCCGAAAAAATTAAATAAGTCTATATTTCAAGCTTGTTTTGTAGCAGAAGCTTCTCGAAGCTCCTCTTCCCGGTTCGTCATATGTGGACGAACTGGGAAGAGGACAGACCCTGGTTCGTCCAAATTTGACAAACCAGGAAGAGGAGCTTCCGCTACAAACAAGCTTGTATTTAATTTTTTTCGGGACAATTTCGCATTTCGGGGCTTCAATACAAGACGGACATTACATACGAGCAGCATGGAGGTATTTGGATGTTTTTTGGTGTGTCTTTTTGTTACCAAGACAGTTGGTATCCATTTGCAACCGTTATATGGACATGCACTGCTACGCCGAGACCCCCTGTAACTCAGAGAAGACACGGAGGAAACTTATCACTTACCATATTGATGTGACCAGAGGTGTTAGAATTTAAATACTTGGTCTGCTAGGAAATCTAACGAGAGAAACCTAATCGGAGAAGATGCCTCCTGAAGTTGGAATTCCAAATAGTACCCCTTTCCCACTGGCCAAAAAAACCTGTTTAAACCCGCTAACCATCGGCTTTTGGTGGGAGTGGGAAAGGCGCACCGACCCGCGCCAAACGCCTCGGCAAGTGACGCAGGTTAAAGGGATAGTTCAACATTTTGGCAAATTGGCCCATTGCCATAATCACTATAGTCATAGTAGTAGGTTCATTACCTTGATTTGTCGGTGTAAGCTGTTTTTAGAACGGCGGAGCCCAAACTAACCCTAACCCTCATGGGATTTCTTGGTTTCCCTCATCAAACTCATCAAATACACAATCCAACAACTCCAAAACGCTCTGGTGGACAAGTTATGACCTGCACATTCACCACGCTATGAGATAATAACGGAACGTTACGAGACGGAGCCATTTTAGAGGAAAATTCATGCAAAACTGCTGATGCACGTTGCCTTCAGTCTGCAGTCTCTGTAGTAGTAGTCTGTAGTCTCTGCAGGTCGACCCGCGTTTAAAAAAACGGCGTAGACCCACAAATTTTAGTGGGAAAGCAGCTTTAGCAACTTCAGTAACTCTAAACTGTAATTCACGCAGATGACACTACAATATATGCCTTGGCAGAGAATGATACAGACCTGAGTAGTGTACTTCAAGATGAGTTAATGCAGATTTCTCAATGGGTCACTGAAAATAAGTTGAAACTGAATATATCAAAAACCAAATTAGCTCAAATTATGCTCTTATAAAGGAACAAAAATTATATGTTTCTTTGCTTGGAGCTAATATTGAGCAAGTTAAGGAGGCCAGACTGCTGGGGATTACAGTCGATGAAACACTTTCTTGGGCTACTCACATTAACTCATTGAGTGCCATTGACGTATATATACGTCAATCAAAATCCAACGCTTGAGTGCCATTGACGTATATATACGTCAAATGCAGTTTTCTGCGGCTGGTAAATGGGGACGCTGTTGCGCACACTGTGAGTAATTTTGGGGCTTCTGGGATGTGTAGAACGAAGAAGACTGTAGATCAGAGCAAGAAGTGAAGAGGAAGGAGAAGACGAGTGCGATCGGTACAGAGATAAAAAAGTTGGGAAAATTTTCTATTTCTAGAGGAAAACGACGGGCAGAGCCTGGAACAAGTGTAACGTGGAGCTGGAGGAAAGCTTAGCCACGGATGCTATTAGCATAGCTCCAGCATGAAGTGATCGGAGGAGGCAGGAAAGGTAAACATCTAGATGATCAGCACCGAAATGCCGAAGCGAAAGCGGATCGCGGAGTCAGTTTCACCAGTTGCTGTAAACCGACGTCGTGACGACGAACCGAGAGATCAGCGCGGTGCGTCGCTGCCGCAGCCGCGTCCAGCACAGAGGCTGGAGACGCCACGACGTCTCCCTCCCTTCAGAGACGAGGGGAAGCAGCAGGAGGAGAAGTAGGAGAGGGGAGGGGCAGAGAGGGGGTGAGGGGAGGGGGGAGGAGGGGGTTAGGAGAGGGTGAGGGGGCAGCAACTGCAGGAGGAGTAGGAGAGCAGGCATCATTCTGCATAGTAGGACTCCTACTTGTTGTATTTTAGTTTTTTTTTTTTTTTGTACAATGAAAAAACATGTGAAATGAAATTTTCAGATTTCTTACATGTTTCTGAAGCCAAAATTAAAACGGATAAATCACTGTTTGTCTTGAGAGACTCTCTTTCACAAAAATGCATTTTTCTCAGCTTTCTAGAAAAAAAGTGGTCTTTTTGGTGCAACCAGGCTCTATTCAACTTAAGATAAATTAAGAATGGAACAAGGTACAAACAAATGGTTTTTCCCTAGTTAAATAGAGAGTCTCCTCTTTCCTTTGAGCTATTTTGTGTTTTCAGAGTCATAATACAAAATATTCTCTTGGTCTTAAAATATTACTCAAAATGCCCCGAAACGCTGGCACATGGCACTGACCATTTTATAAAAGGGCTGGCACTCAATGAGTTAACAACATTGTAGCAAAAATGAGCAAAGTATTTCAGTCATTAGAAGAAGTACCTACTTTTTAACCAACACAACAATAAAACCACTTGTGCTTATCTTGACTATTGCCCAGCAGTTTGGTCAAATGCATCCAAACTACAACTAAATAAAATTCAGCTTACTCAGAATAGGGCTGCAAGACTCGCTCTACGTTGCTTATTTAGGCACAGTGTCGAATAAATGCACAATGAATTGTCATGGATGAGAGTTGGTGAGAGACTTGCTTGTAGCCTAATTTTATTTTTGAAAAACATTTATACATCAACTAAGCCTTCTTGTCTCTACTCTCAGCTGGTGCGTGCTAGTGACAGTTACAACCATGGAACTAGACGAGCCTTAAGAGGTGTTTTTACCCTGCCTATACCTAGATCAGATGCTTTAAAAACAACAGTTATGTACAGGGCATTTACATGCTGGACTAGACTCCCACAGCATCTGGTCTCAATCACCAGTAGAGTTGGTTTCCGGGAAAAGACTAAAAGAAAGTGTGGCACAGAAAGAGATTTTTTTGGACTTCATTTAATATTTAGTAGATTTGTTAGTTTTTTCCTACTCGGTTATGGGTCTCTATACATCTGCCTCATTTATTTTCTTTATTTTTCTTTTTTCAACTGTCATTTATTTTCAGATCCATAATAATAAACTAAACTTGAAATCTAAAGCCTGGTTTATGCTCCACGCCGTAACCATGCCGGTGCCTCAACGCCATCGTGCAGCTTTTGAAGTTTTGCGTTGGGGGAACGCTTCGCTGCGCAATTCAATGCTGTTCATTTTATTTGCAAAACTTTGTTTATCTTCCTGCTTCGTTCCTCCAGGCACAGTGAACAATGTCGACCGAAGTGACAAAAGTGTCAAGTAGTGTTGTAGTACATTTTTACTCAGTCTTGTCTCGGGTCTCGGTCGACCTGGACTCCGGGTTTTTTTTCTCAAGACCAGTCAAGACCACAGCTGCAGTGACATCTTTCTTTTTTTAACTGCAAATGTTTGTGTCACCTGTTCACTGAGGTTTATGTAATGTGTTCAATAATTTTAAGATAATTAAATTGTTCCACAAAAGAGTATGCTAACCATCTGAACAACTTCAGCAGGTTCTGTGCTGTGTTCTTCTATTCAATCCAAACTTTGTTTCAATTAAATATGGTTTAGATTTTATATCAAATGATCTTTTCTTTTTAGTTGAGGAGTAATGTAAATATGAAGTTGCATGATTATTATGAGTACTGGCACTGATTACAGTTATCTTGGTCTGCTCTGGTCTTGGTCTTGACTCGGCCTCGGTTTAGGTGGTCTTGACTACAACACTAATGTTGAGAGAGTTGGAGATGATTGATGATTGTGGAACAACAATGCTGCGAAAATTTTTTAAATAAGGGTATAGCATGAACAAGAATCTGCTGGAAATGACTTTCTGAGCAGACCAATCACAGGTCCTGCAGTCTGCATCGCCTCGACATGAAGTTAGTTCTTTGGGAAGTGCACGTCAGGTGACAGTGTAGGGGTTCGCGGGGTCGCAGATGGCTCTGTGGCTGGGTTTCTGTTATTTGGTAATTAGGGGAGAGTGGGGTAAGATGAGCCAGTGGGTAAGTTGACCCACCCCTTGTTTCTAGGAAACTATAGGAAAAAATTTGCATGTGACCAAATATTAGGGAGGCAGGCATCATTTCATGGAGTCTGTGAAGGTTAGAACCATGTGAGTAAATTGGTTTAACATTTATGACGTGATTGTAAATTTGTTTTATACATGGGTTGTGGTATCTAAGAGCTACAACATGAGGTAGTAAACTTAGCATGAAAGTGCACAATTTTAGCTGTGGGAGTAATAAACCCAAGCTAAGGTAGCTGTGGGGTAAGTTGATCCATCTGGCCAGGGGTAAGTTGAGCCACCTATCCTATACACTTAGTGAATGTATTTTGGCTGTATATGCCCAAATGATTAAATCAAGATTCTGTATGTTTGTGATTACAGTAAGTATGTTCCTATAATCAGGAAAAGTTGTTTATAGTGTGCCAAACTTTACTTTCAAAGAAAAATCTCTGGGATTCTTCCCAAGATGCGACGTAATTGCAAAACTCCCCAAATCTCAGTGAGTTGGTGGCTCAGCAGGAAGTCCCTGTAGTTTGTGTTCACCTGTAACCTGGACGGGTGAAATATTAAGTAAAGGGGGAGGTAGGAGATGGATGGAAGGAAAGAAGGGGGGGTTGATCAATTTACCCCACTCCTATGGCCATTCATGGGGTAAGTTGAGTCACAAGACCACTTTTTTTGGACATGCTATATTTTAAAAACAGTTATATTTACACTCATTCTGTTAATTTGTAGGGATGCAAAACATCCTGAAATATATGCAGATGTGTTAGTTAGGAACAAAACTATAATTGTCTTGATGTAGTGATCCTGAATACAAAAAGTGGCTCAACTTACCCCACTCTCCCCTACTAGTAATTAAAAGACATGTACAAAGTGAGTGAAGTTCCTGCTTTAACACATTGAATCTTATTTTTTGATGCTGTTTTTACTGCATCTCCTGGCAGAGAAGTAACAAATTCAAACTAATTGTTTCTCTGCTTTTACTTTGTGGCCTCGGCCTTCAGAGCAGCTGACCGTCTGTCTCCATGACTGTGATGATGATTGTCATGAAGCAGCTGAACTGCTGAGCTCAGCAGCTGCTGCTCAACAGACGAATTAGTCTGAATCTGACCCAACATACACACACAAAACCGGGCAAAGAACTGCACACAATCAAACACACAAGACACACAGCACAGAGACGCAACAACACTGATGAAGTTAGGATCTGTGTGTATGTGTGTACTGCCCCCTTCTGGCTCATCAGTAACACTGCAGGTCTAAACCAGTCTTGACATCTTACTGTGACAGAAAAGTTCCTACACAGATACAGAAAATACTGATTCCTGATTGGTTGGCTGGTGAACACTATTGATAGCTTTCATGTGACGTCACGGCCCGTATGGAACGCCCCCCTGGCGGTCAAAACAATCCACTTCCCCGCTGTCCGCGGATTAGGACAAGGCAGAAAAACACACACTGCTCCCTGCTGCTTCAAAAATACCGGTGTTATGGCCCAACTGGTGTCTGATTTAACTGGTTACCGTACCGAACAACAGCTGTGCTGCACTTCCGTCCGCAGATTTGTCACAAATTCACAAATAAAGCCGCAGTTCACATGTTACTGCAGCAATATGCGTCTGTGAGTGAACCTGTTCCGCCAACCTACAGACATCAGCGCCACACTACTCTCACTAGTCTGCACAACACTGCACACTATGACAAAGCCTGTCATGTTAAAGTTACGAACTAATGGAAAACACTCTGAAAATACGCTAAACAACACCGGTCATCGTCCTCGCCGCGCCGCGGTCGGTCCCGACCCCCGTTACCGTGTCGCTGCCGCCGCGGGCGGTGCTGTTGCCGTGTCCGGTGGCGGCGGTCCCGCCGGGTTACCATCGCCGCCGCCGCCGGTCCTGCTGCTATCGGACCGCCGTCATCGTTGCCGTCGGTAGCGGTGCGTAGCAAAGCTCCGGGGGGAAGGAGGGGGGCAGCTGGTCACCGTGCAGCCCAGCTAAGGGCTCTGGTTTGTGGGTGAGAGGAGCAGGGAGCCTGGGCTCAGTGGGCTGGAGCTCAGCTGTGGAGCTCAGCGGAGCTGCGGTACCAGGACGGTGTTCCCACACAGGAAAGTTACAGGTACATTTCTACCACTTCAATGAGTTCAGAAACATTATTTTAAGATAAAAAAAACTACAAAATGGGGCTTTTAATCAGAAACCAGTTGAGCCATAACACCGGAGGTATTGGTTGCAAGCGGTGGAGGATGATGACTCTCCACCAGGTAATACATCGCCCAACTGGAGCTTCGGCAGGGAACTGGTCATTTTAAACAGCTCGTATACAGCAGCTGGTGTTGAATATGGGTCACAAGTGCCCAAAACTTCAAAGTTGTTTTTATATCTTTCTTTCTCGGCCGCTGACAGATGATTTAAGTCATTACTCGGTTGTTTGTCCATAGAAAGTCCATTGCGGGGCCACTTTGGAATGTTGCTTTTTGACCGCCAGGTCCCTGGGACGTGACGTCAGTGAAAGCTATCAATTGGGAGATACTCTCAAAGCTCCAATGAACCATCGAACCACTGTCTTTTATGGCTCATTGTAGGTTGCCATGGCAATAATACTGATGCTACACTGCTGTCATCTTGTGATTACAAGGTAAGACGTTAACAAACTGGTGAAATAAGAAACGTTGCCTGTCGTTTCTCCATAGTATTTTTATTAGTATCATACACAAGCATGTTTCTATTAAAACACATTATATCAACTGAATCAAACTATAATGTACAAACAAGTTCAAAGTGACAGGCCGTCTCCACCGTGTTCATCCTGCATGTACAAACCAAACCTTAACCCCACCCAGTCCCACCCACCACCCCGAGGCCTTTCTGCACCAACACCACAGGATCAGGAGCAAAACCAGAACCGGTTGAGGAGTCGGTCAAACGTGTGACCTGGTCGAGCGTCTTTGAGCAAGGCACTGCACAACCAGCAGCTCACCCACTGTGTGAAGTGACTTGAAGTGGAGCAGTCTGTGTTCATCTTGGGTAAATCCGTATCGCTTCCGTATCTTAAAATTGATTTGGAATTTGAATCATGTCTGCTGCACACTTTATAGGAAAAGTTCAGTTGCCACAAAAATTGACTGATTGATTTGGCTGGGACTGACATGTAGTTTTCTAAATACACTATAGGGATGAAGTATAAATGTCAATTTATGTGAAAAGGGCCTCAATTCCATGACAACTGATTAAACTAGAGAAAGCTCACAGCTTTAGACTGATATGTTACTTAGCGCACCACTACACTACCAGACTGGCGGTAAGATAAAGAACTGGTTCATTTGTCAACTCAGTTCCACAGGTCTGGGCAAAATCCATTTGCTGATTAAAACTGAGCGATCTGGTCGAAAGCTGCTACAAGACCAAAGTAAATAAACCTTGATCTTGAGACTGTTGTGACAAACCAGTATTCTCTACACACGTTTGAACCCCGAAACCTGGATCAATGAAATGATCATCTATTGGTACACATTTCATTCTTGTTGGGATTAACAGTCAGTGAGGTTCTGTGGTCATTATTAAGCAAGTTTCAAAGGTCAGAGGTCACGATTCTACCCAATAAACTGCCACTTGGGGGTCGACACAGTGTTGTGATGCTGCACATTGTGTCTGGGTTTTTGGTCCTCATTCTGTTCTGAATCTCCAGTTTGTGACTTTTTGATGATGAGTTTAGCTGTACAGGATTATCATGAAACATTCAACATCACAACATCCTGCACAGCTTCAGTTGGTACATGCAGGATCACACGTTTTTACTGGTTTTTTTCCTCCCATTTAAAAAAAAAAAAAGTTCAAACTTTACATTACAATAACCATATTCCAGTGTATTTATCTGTTGGAAAAGTACTGTAAGTACACCATCACTATGTACTTTAAAACATGTAAAAACACAGTTTAAGCACAATATCAATACTTGTGTTTTATTGAACTGTTTCAAGTACATATCGTGTTGTGCGCTTGTATTACTTTTCTGTAGATTAATACTCAGGCTGATGCACTGGATTAAGGCTATCTCATGATAAAGTTGCACCAAAGTAACAATTCACTTCATCAGGTCCTACAGATATATAATCCCCTGCCCTCAGCATGCAAACATAAGAGACCGGAGCTGGGAAGAGCACTGCTGCAGGGGGAGGTCAAGGTTCACATGTTTGGCCTGATAAGCAAGGACAGGAAATACCAGCAGCCATCATCTGAGGGTGTCAGATACAGACACCTGGCAGGTTGGTAAACTAGGCAAAGTGGCTGGTGAATCTCGAGAGTTTACCAACGAGAGATGACGCAATCCAACTGGTCTGGTACAATCTGTCTTTTTGCCATCTGACGTTAGTCCAATTATTGCCTTTTCTGTTTCTAAATAAAAAAGGTGTTTCTAGTGTTAACAGGATTTCATAAAACAATGGGTGAGAAAACTGGTGTCCTCCAAGGGCTTTTATGCTTAAAATAAAAGTGTTTGTTGGTTCTTTCAACAGCGCAAGAAACCCGGAGGGACACCACAAATGTCTTTGAGATGACACTGAGACTGTGCTCTGTTATCCCCATTTGTACAATTGTGTTTGGACAAGCTTTTTTTACGCTTCAGACCAGTTCCTTTTCAAGAATATCAAACCTTTTCAGGTCTAGACTGAATCCCTGTGGATTCCTGTTAACACTCAGCTGGATATTACCAAATAAAAGCAAAATGGCGCTAAAAAAAGCCATGATGTACCTTTGAAATTCCCTTGGCAATCTGATCTGTCTGGCGGTGACGTCAACTAATAATCACTGTGCTGGCTTGATCAGCAGATCAACAGGAGGAATCAGACAACAACTCTTGGCTGGTTAAGAAAACACCACAACCTGACATCTGGAGCAGCTGGAGGCCAAAGGAGATTCAGTTTTTCCTTGTCAGAGTATGACGTAAAGAAGTGGCTTGATACAACCAGTGCCAGTTGTGCTTGTTGTTGTATGGGCTTTCATCTGGAAAGCATTGACATCTACTGGAGCCTCCATCTCCTTCAGACTGACTGGCCTCTGTCATTAAGAAACAAGCAGCTTTCCACTGTCGGGTTAAGACGACCAAACAACTGATTGGCCCTGTAGTAGAAACCACTCAACAAACAAAACACAAGGACTTTCTCAACCAAAGGTACACCAGGATCAGACTTTTAGATCTAGCATTCTTGCAAGTTTGATATCGTGTTGGTGGGAGCTCAACCTCCTGATGTTGGGTCTTTTGAATTTTTAGCTGAGTTTTAATTTGGTTAAATCATAACCAACATTTCAAGTAATTGGCACCATTTTTAAACTTTGAATTTGGGTATCATATAAGTCTTAACTAACAAAGTTTCTCTTGAGTGTCTAATAAAGTCCTTATTAAGTGTTGCATGAACAAAACGCCAGACTGATTCCATTTGGCCCGACAGTGTAAAGCAGGTGGAGGTGTATCAGCAGAACTGATCTCCCATGTATACTGCTGGCAGTTTGACCACTCTTCATCTAAACAACCTTTGAACAACATACAGACAGGAAATGTTTGCCCATTTCCTGTTTGTTCTGAAGTCTGATTGGCTGCTGTCAGGACCAGGATGTGTCAGAACGTGAGATGAACATTTGTGTTTCAAATGGTACAGATTCATTAATATAATTAACAGAAAAGGAAATCAGAATTACAATTTATAATTTATCTAACTGTAAAAGTAACAGTGACCATTTAAAATGCATAATTACTGGCAAAAAAAATAATAAATAGAATTTTCTGTGTATTAAGTGTAACAGACTATGATGAAACTAAATGTAAAATAAATATATTCAAATAGTCAATAATTGAACAGCATAAATTTGAGATTATATAGCAAAGTTGTGTTGTGTGTGTTAATTATGCTCTATTGATTTTGGTGCATTTCTGATTACAACAGGATGATAGGATTCTCTCAGGTCATACGGCAAATATGAGAATGTTACATTTGATTATCATTAGAAATGAACTAAATCCAGGTTGTAATGAAAATTCATATTCAAATTCCACAATTTTATTTTTATGGATAGGTTGAACTTTTCCTGGCAATTTCATTTGATGCATTCAGGTTCGTCCTTAGTATGCCAGTGTTTATTTAGCATTTTTGTAAAGTTCAGTCATACATCATGAGCGCAAAAATGCCTTATTAACTCTAAATTCAATTTTAAAATGTCGTACTGGCAGCCGCAGACCTCCATGTTTATGCTGTGGTTATTAAAAAGAGTGTCATTGTTAGTATTTTAATGTACGTTATCAAACTTTGATTTGTGAATCACAGAAGGGAAAAAATGGATGAAAATGAAAATATTTAAGTTAATAAATTCTAAAATAAAAATTTAATATGTAGGTTTCAGAGGCTCAAACACGAATAGTTACATTGCTCCGTTTTGATGTAAGCGTTGCATGTGATCACGTGACAACCCCTGGTGCAATCAGCAGACGCCTCAGAGCAGAGAACACTGAACTCTGGCTGTTCATCCAGAGAAGACTTATGAAGTCAACATACAGCAATAAAAAAAATGACAAAAAAAAACAATAACAATATAAAACAAATAAGAAATAAAAAGCTTATTACAGAAATATGAACAGAAACAATAATATTTCTTCTTCTCCGGTTAAAGTACCACTTCCTTAAATCTGGACAAGACCAGGTTATGTCACAATAAGAAGATTATTAACATTATTCTCATTATTAATATCTTACAAAACCAAAATCAACAGTGCAATAAAAAGGTTCTTCATCCCTCGCTCAGCAGGAGAGAGAGAGTGAAAGAGAGAAAGAGACGGCAAGGGGGCGGGGGTTTTGGCGACAAGGAAAAGAGAGAAAGAAGGTAACATCCAAAAATAAGAAAAGAAAGGAAGGAGAGATCGAGGGACACAGAGGAGGACAAACAGTTTACACCAGACGAGGGAGGAAGAGGGGCTTCTCAGGATTATATAAATGGGAAATAATGGATGGAGAGATGATGTGGAGGTAGAGGGGGGAAATGGAGAGAGGGAGACAGCGAAGAAGGAGAATCAGCGGAGGTGGAGGGGAGAGGAAATGATCGTGGCAGATTTGTGGATACTGTCTAAACGGTGATGAAGGTGTGGTTGTGGGAAAACAGATCCACAAAACAGGCTCCAGCTGACCGGTGTGTGTGTGTGTGTGTGTGTGTGTGTGTGTCTGTTCTTCGGCTCTTTGAAAGTTGGGTGATGATAAAAGTCAAAATGGCACAGGTTGAAAGGAAAACAAATATACGGCATTTAATTTAAAAACGCAGATCACAACAGAGGCTGTTATGAGGATCTGTAAAGATGCAATGACACCTCTTTCCTGTTGTCAGTATCAAACACTTATGTAACTGTGGTGTTATCATTTCAATGATATAGGGTTATAAAAAAAAAAGAAGAGTCTGCTTCAGTCTTGTGGTATCTGTTCACATGGATGCTTTTGGTTTTATTCATTCAGATTTAACCCTCAGCCCAAATACAAACTGGAAAGTGGAATTTAGATTTTGCGTCAAATAATTTCATTTTAAAAAGCTTCTTTACAAAAATAAAACAACCTAATTACTCGGCATAATCCCCATGGATTGTTTCCCAGTGAACTTTAATTTGGTGAACAAACACGTGACATGTCTGTGTGGTAACATGTGACACACCCCAGCAAGAAAAGAGGCCGATCAGCCTCCAGTGACTGTATGAACTCAGTTTAGACACAGTTAATGGAGGGTTTGATATTTGCTTCCAGAAACAAACAAAACAAACCTTTGTGCTGCGTACTGTTACTGAAACACTTCCTGGGACCATCACACACACGTTATTACTGTTGGTCTAACAGTACTGTAGCTGCAGAGCTGTCTTCCACTGAGTGCAGGCGGACATCAGGGGCCTTATGTACTACAGTCGTGCACGCCAACTTTCACTTTCATGTTCAAATGTATGAAGAGTGAACTGGATGTGGGAATATGCCATATTCCATCATGATCGACTGCACACACACTGCTATAAAGGCACCGTCAGAGGACGACTTTATTTTTGTCAACAGGGAACGTTTTCATTTGAAGTGCACATTGTGGCAGGGTGGCCATGCATGAACTTAAGGTTAAATCGTTTTAGAATCAACCTTGACATACACAGGAAGCAGATACGCTGTGAAATATAAATATATGGAAGCGTCTTTAAAGCTTTATTAGTCCTCAGTGGTTCTTTTCCTGTTCAACTATACCAGCAGTGCTTTGTGGAAAGCCCCTGCTCGTCTGCCAGACTCATTTATTCCCATCAGTAAACTAATGCATCGTGTCCTGATGAATCTCGGCATTAGTGTTTGTCCAAAACGGCGCGTGATGGACGCGTTGTGTGTGAAATGAACTAAACAATAGGCTTCTGTAAACATTTGTACTCATTTCAAATCAAAAGAAAGTGCATAAAGTTCAAGTGACATAATTCTGGTGCAGGACGTCAGGACCTCGCAGCCTCGGCCACACTCTCCCACTTTGTTATCTGGCTTTAATACTAACGGCACATTTTTTATACTCATTCACGTATTACATTTAGGGTGAGAGTGTGGCATTTGTGCGTGTGCTCTAAATTCCACGTCCATTGGGATCTATAAGTTAAACTGTGCATGGAGTTCTGCTGCGTCTGCTGTGTTTCATATATCTGAAATCTTTGGTGCGTGCGCATCTTCTCAGCTTTGTGTGTACGCCAGGTTTCAGTGTGGAATCAGTCTAAGGATTTTTTCTTTTTTTTTTTTTACATGAGGCCCCTGATGCAGACACTCACCTCCACGTTATGACTTCATCTGGCCGCTGTATGTGACAGGGTTTCCAGTTACTGTTCAAAACGCAGCACAGACGGTGTTAACACTACCCCGGGTGTCTGCGTGTGTTATACTCTCACATACTTCCAGCAGTCAGGAGTTTTTTACTTTGGCTTCTGACACCTTCCAGTGTTTGCGCTTGATTTGATACTAACACAAAAGGTTGCGTTTCCACTGCAGGAACTTCGGGGTCATTTTACGGGGCCGGGACTGTTGGTGTGTGACTCCACTGCAGGAACCTCCCCCACAGGGCCGTTTACAGGAACCTTTACGGGGCCGAACGGAGTCCCTGCCTGGGGGTAGGTACTCGGATCGGCCCTGAAAAAGTCCCGGTGGGGCTTGAGATTTACTCTGTGCTGATTGGTCAGACTCAAAGCAGGATGTGACGCTAAGAGAAAGCCCCGAAATAAGCGGCGTTCTTAAAACCCAACCCCAAAAGACGAGAGTAGCAGTAGGCCTGGTAAAATAAATAAAATGCGATTGCGGGATTACGTGACGATCGAGACGGCAATAAAAAAACCCATCTTTTTTTTATTTTTAGAAAGCGTCTATACTGCTGGAAAAAAAAACAACAACAAGAAGGCTGCACAACGGCCGCGCGATGATCGAAACTATCGCACATCGCCATAAGAGCCCGGTGGGTTCCTGTCTGCAGTGGAGTCCAAGTCCAACTTCCTACCCCCCTCCTTTTACCAGGAACTCCTGCAGTGGAAACACGGCTAAAGAGGTATCAATGGATCCTGAGGTGGGAGGGGAGGGCGGAGAGGGAGGGGAGGGGAGGAGAGGGAGGGCAGATGGGCAGAGGTGGGGTGCGGGCATTAATGCTAGATGGAAGAGGGGAGGGTTGATGGTTTGGGGTTAGGGTGCAGCGTTTTGGGGGAGGGGGGGTATGGTGGGGGGCGGGTGGTTTGATCAAAGAGAAGAAGATGTGTTAGGGTGGGTGGGTGTGGCCTGTTCAGTTGGGGGGGCGTGTCTGTTCTCAGGAACTCCTCTTAGTCCTGGAGTGTTGGATCAACCACTGGAGAGTGATGTCTGTGAAGAGAGGTGTGACATCAGCAGAGCTCGAAGAGAGGGGGGGGGGAGTGTGTGTGTGTGTGTGTGTGTGTAGATATAGAGTGTTATTTGGTGTGACCTGGACCACTTTGAATTAGAATTGTATATCTGTGGTACATGATGTAATGAGTCTTATTTTCTAAATCTGGGCTTACATGACTTTTATTCTCTTGTAACTTTGTTCTAAAGGTGCTCTGTGTTCTCATGCAGTAGTCTGGGTGGTTGAGAGGTAATTGTCATCAACAACTCACTAAGCTGCTCAGGTATAAACTTAAAGGGATAGTTCACCCAAAATTGAAATTGCACTCATTATCTACTCACCCTCATGTCGACTAAGGGCTGGGAGAAGTTTCAGAGTTATCTGAAATCTATAGCCTCTCTGAGTTACAGGGGGTCTCGGCGTAACAGTGCATGTCCATATAACGGTTGCAACGGCTGGTCCGTCCAATTTGGACGAACTCTTCCTGGTTTGTCCAAATTGGACGGACCAGGAAGAGGAGCTCCTGCTACAAACAAGCTTGAAATACAGACTTATTTAATTTTCGGAGAAATTTTGCATTTCGGGGCTTCAATACAAGACGGACATTACATACGAGCAGCATGGAGGTCTTTGGATGTTTTTTGGTGTGTCTTTTTGTTACCAAGACAGTTGGTATCCATTTGCAACCATTATATGGACATGCACTGCTACGCGTTGAGTAGATAATGAGTGCAATTTCAATTTTGGGTGAACTATCCCTTTAACAAGTTTGAACTCTGTATGTTAAAGGAGAAGTGCCGTCTTTTTACAACCTCAACCTTATTCCTGGCATAAATAATAATCGTCTACTCACCCAGATAACTTTGGTGTCATTAGGAGTCCTTCCTTTATTTAGATCTACTTGAGGGTATATCGATAGTGGGAGTGATCGGGGCAGCCTCTAAATAACACATTATCTGCCGCGAAACTCGTTCATTTCACCAATATGTTGTTTTTTTTTTTTCTCTAGCCAGCTGTTTCTCTCTCTGTCTCCACATCCTCCGTTCAAAGAGCTCCTCATCCGTAGACTCAGAGCGGTGAGGACGTCCATCATATTCAAAGTCGTTGTCCACAACCTCAAAGTCTGACAAATATTCAGCTATGTTGCACAAAGAGTGAATGAGCCTTTTTTTTTAATTGCATTATTAACAATTAGTTATAGTTATAAAAACGATACACGCAAAGTTCAGAGGTCAGTAGGTCAACCCGGATGATGATAACAGCTAACCCCGGACTCAGAGGGGAACAGCACTAGTGAATCATAACAAAATATTGGTGAAATGAACGAGTTTCACGGCAGATAATGTGTTATTTAGAGGCTGCATTTTTGTGCCCCGATCACTCCCTCTATATGGATATACGCAGCTCTCGATCTATCGTCTGAAAGATCCTAATGTCATTAAGGTTATCTGGGTGAGTAGACAACTGTATTTTATGCCAGAAATAAGGTCCAGGTTGTAAAAAAAACGGCACTTCTCAAAAAGGGGGATTATGCCAAACTAACAAATTGCATCACACTGCGGCTCCTCCAGCGGCTTCACAATAAAAGCCTCCTGCTCAGCGTGTGTGCTACAGGATTTCACAGCAGCAATCATTTCTCCTCTTCCTCCTCTGCAGGATGAAGAGTAGAAACACGCTGTTATCTTCACAGCTTGCTCTGTCAGAATTTATCGTAGTGTCCAGAGCAGTGCTGAACATAGCTGCAGGGTTTAGGGAGTGTGACTGTTTTATGTCAACAAGGGTTCCTGCTGGTGTGAAAGTGCAAACTTGCAAACAGAGTGTGTGTGTGTGTGTGTGTGTGTGTGTGTGTGTGTGTGTGTGTGTGTGTGTGTGTGTGTGTGTGTGTGTGTGTGTGTGTGTGTGTGTGTGTGTGTGTGTGTGTGTGTGTGTGGTACCGATGTTGTCTTTCTCCTTGCAGGAGATGGAGTAGCAGCAGATCTCTCTGTCCTGGATGGCCGACAGGTTCCTAAGGAAAAACACACACACACACACAAATATGTTAATGCGCACTAAAGGACCAACGCAAACAACTCAGAATATCAGAACTAGGGATGCAACGGTTCTCTGTAAAATAGCGAACCGTTCGGTACGGCCTGCGCGGTGCAATACGCTCTTGGACCGCGGTATTTCAGATTCAGCTTGCATCAGCTCTTACTGCTTTACAGACAGCTGTGTCATGTATAGGGCCGATTATAGCCCATTTGAGAATAATCGGTAATCGGCCAAAACACGTCGATTGTCGCCGATATTATCAGAAATAAAATGCAGGGAATAAGACTTGGTTTTACTTTGAAAATGTTCCCCCATTTAAAAAGATCCCCGACATTAGGATATTTATCCTGTAGAGGGCACATCCAACTCCATCCACTATCCACTAACCACCTCACACACAGCAGAGTGACTGATCTGCAGGACACGCTCAGCCATAGCCTTGTCACACACACACATCACACAGCTTATTAACAACTTGATTAACTGTTAACTGTCTCAAAACCATTGTTGCCCCTGGCTTTCTTTTTACTTTTTTTTTTTTACCGCGGTCGGGTTGTGAATTAATTAATTAATGCTCGTGACTCCGGTCGTGTTGGGTCCGAGATTCAACAAGCCGGTCGGGTTTTACCGGCAGTATGCCCGCTTATCACCAATAAACGCAGTAGATGAGGTGGGTGAGTGACTGAGCTCAGGCTGCGTAAGACGGGGTGTGGGGAGGGGGGGTTAGGGGGGGGGTCTCTGACTGCAGCGGGAGTATCATGTCTCTGCTCCGTTACACTGAGACTGGCCGCCGGTGAGCGCTTTTGGGACCGGCTAGTCGTTGAAAACAGCAGTGATACGTGCTTCCACTTCGAGATCAACAAACCAGAAACGTCTGGAACAACATTGGAAAAAGTCGCTTTTGATAAATAAAAAAAATATATAAAAAAGAGAGAGCGAGAGAGAGAGAGACGCCGTGCCGTGTAAAAACAACAACAACAACAACAACAAAAAAGTGTCAGGTGTCATGACTTCCTGTATCTGGCCCTTCAAAATAAAAGCCCTATAGCCTTTCATATACAGTTCAGTCATATTGATTTTGACTTAATTTTGACAAGACAGGGCTCCAAATGTTTTGTTTTTTTCCTGCGACCAAGACCAGTGCTTGGTATACTATTTATGGGCAGCCCTAATTTATATATTATATAAAATATATAGAAATTACTTAAATTAATACAATTTTAAAACTTTATTTAAAAAAAAATAACTGGCCGATTAATTGGTTATCGGATTTTTTTCCCCCTAATAATCGGCATCGGCCCCAAAAAATCCATATCGGTCGGGCCCTAGTCATGTATGTGTGTGCCTGGCCGTTTAAGGCGAAAGCCCGCCCCCGCAAGTTGATGTCCAATCACTGTTGAGCCTCCACACACTCACAGTGACTCCCCTCCTATCACACTGAAAGTGCAGCTCACTAGTCTGGGGCCATTGACTGGCTGTTTTGGGTAACCCTAAGGAAACGGAACCAGGGCGAGAGAGACAGGCATTTCCGTCAAAATAAAAGCGAATAAAATGCCATGAAACTTGCTAATTTAAGGAATTTAATTTACAAGAAAGTCCCTGAGCCATTAAGTTAACATTTTGCTTTTATTGTATAACAAGTTAATGTCTATTTTGCAAGTTTTATGTTGGTGAACACTTTTACTTTGCTGAATTTGGTGATTTCTGGATCCGCTAGGAAAAAAATCGGAGTGACGCGAGGCTAGCAGCTCACACACAGAAGAAAGAAAAAGAAAACAAACAGGCGGCAGCACGAGTGGTAGCTGATCCTGATCGCGGGGAAAATGAATTGGTTATTAGCGCGATTTAGCACATTTAGCTTTTATTAGAGTTCCAGCAGGACTCTGTCCATGCGCACCGCACGTGTGTGGTCACGTATCCGCGTTCCCGCGTGTCCGCGCGCGATAGAGAGACCGAGGTCCAGCAGGAAGAGTTGACTGACAGGGATGAGAGGTGGTGAAAGGCTGTTTAAAAAAAACACAATAGACTAACTCCTTCTTTCCCAGTGAGAGACTGTGGCTGCCAGCATAGTGACGGTCTGTTTGAAAGTGTCTTCAGAGTGTTCACCATAGACTGAAAGACTAAGGAGTGTGCAGAGGGAGGAGCTAGGGGCTGTTCACAGACAGATCATGTGTGTGTGTGTGTGTGTATGTGTGTGTGTGTGTGTGTGTGAGTGAGAGAGAGAGAAGAGAGCTCTACAAGGGAATATTATAAATAGTAGTAGCCTAATATTAGAAATAATATACATTTTAAACATTATTTTGGGAGAAAAAAAAAAGTTCTCTGCACAAAACACATACCGAAACCGTACCGAGAACCGTGGCCAAAAACAGAGGTACGTATTGTACCGTGGGCTACCTGTACCGTTGCACCCCTAATCAGAACACACATTTACACAAAAGCACCTCAGCAACAATAACCTTTAGATCAATTTCTTAGTCAGTATGGATATTATAGTATTACTGTTATAAAGCGGGTGTCTCTAAAGCTTTGATGTGAAGCACTGTGACGTGTGTGAGGTGTGTATTCCTCCTGTGTTCAGCAGTTGTGTTATGTATTCCACTTTACTGAGGTCAGTGCGTTTACGGCGGTCAGACCCAGAGGGGGGAGAGCTACTGAGCTGAGGTGAGAGCACATGACAGAAACAACTGTGTGGGAGGAAATCGACATGTGACTGGAGTCACGTGACGCTGACAGGCGGTGGGCGGTGGTGTGTTCAGGGGAAAGGGGAAAGCTGAGGACCAGAGTGTTGGAGCAGACTTACATCCTCTCTATGAGCTCCTTCTCATCCAGGGCTCCTGGTAGGTCTCTCTTATTACCCAGAACTAAAACCTGAGAGACACACAGGGAGGAAACACATCAGATGGAGACACAGGAAAACACATGTCACATGTAGAGTTACACAGACTGTCTGCATCCGCTTTGTCTGGTTCACTGGAGGTGGTGCACTGTCAGTGTGTTTGGTCACAGGCTAAAGATCAGCTGGTTCAGTCGGTTCATCCTGGTTCACTCTGATTAAAGGACAATTCCAGGCAAATTCAACCTGGGGCTCTAGTGTCCTAATATTTTAGGTCTAAAAGAATGAATCTGCAGATTTTCTTTTTAATGTCTCCTGTTCTGCAGTAGTTGTGACTGTCCCCACATCGCCACGGCAGTGTATAATGAGCTCTTCTCACAAAACTGCATTTTCTTTTCCACAGACAGCATCAGATGGGTTTGCTTATTTCAAGAAAGCCAACATGTTTGTAAACGGCGCTGTAATACAAAGTCTCGTGAGAGTGAAGTTGACCGTCTCAGTATGTTTACAGGCAAGATAAACACTGTCCGGACTTACTCTTACTGATACAAAGAGTTGATATTTCTTTGTTGATAAAACAAACGGGAGCTTCAGACGACCTGTAAACTAGGGGTGTCAACAATAATCGATTTGGCGATGCATTGCAATGCGGGACCGAGATTCAACAAGCCGGTCGGGTTTTACCATTACTACAGGCAGTATGCCCGTTTATCACCAATAAACACAGTAGAGGAGGGTGAGTGACTGAGCTCAGGCTGTGTGTGGGGGGGTCTCTGATGCAGAGAGAGAGAGAGAGAGAGAGAGATGCCGTGTAAAAAAACAACAACAAAAAGTGTCACGACTTCCTGTATCTGGCCCTTCAAAATAAAAGCCCCATAGTCTTTCATATAATTCAGTCATATTGGTTTTGAGTTAATATTGACAAGACACGGCTCCAAAGGTTTGTTTGTTTTTTCCTGCGACCAATCGACCAATGAAATTTTGGTCGGCTTATTTTTGGGGGGCAGCCCTAGAAGTGAAATGCCATATCCAATACCCTGTAGCCTACCATTCAATTTTATTTTATTTAATGACATTTATGTCAAAGATACAGGAGCGTGATAATACACACATAGCAGATAAAATCTGTTCATGACTGATGAAAAATTTGCTGTGTTGTGTGCAGTAGAATTTTGATGCATTGCAATGCATCACAATGCATCATAGAATCGAATCGAATCGTTACCTGCTGAATCGTAATAGAATTGAATCGTGAGGGCAGTGCCAATGCACACCCCTACTGTAAACATAGACATCAACTTGACGCGAGACTTCGCGAGCTGCTCGAGACTTTGTATTACAGCTCTGTTTACAAACATGTCGGCTTTCTTGAAGTAAACAAACCCCTAGGTGTAGTTTGAATAGCCCTATGTTGTTTGTTCGGTTTTGTGGGATGTAAACAGCCTAAACAGCCTAAGATCGGTCTGCTGCCACTATACGCTGCTGTGGCGGTGCGGGGACAGACACAACTACTGCAGAACAGGAGACATTAAAAAGAAAATCTTCAGAATGATTCTTTTAGACCTAAAATATTAGGAAACTAGAGCCTCAGGTTGAATTTGCCTGGAATTGTCCTTTAAGTCAGTTCAGTTGTCTTGGGTTGAATTGGTCTTTCCTCCCTGTAGCTGTCAGACTCCACAACAAGAGCTGCTCTCAGCACTAAACATAATTGGATTGGAATGTGTATGTACATATTTTTCTTATTCTTATTATTCATTAATCATACTCTTTTACATATACTGCTTTCTTTTTTCTGCTATTGCTATTTCTTATCTGTGCTATTACATTTCTTTGCTGTTGTCTGCAGCTGCAACCTTATACATTTCCCCACGTGGGACAAATAAATGATTATCTCATCTAATCTGCAAAAGAAGTACCAGGTACTATGGCTACTGAAGAACAAAAAAATAAAAAAATAAAAAAGTCAATTTGAGCCAAGTCGTGCTAGTGGAAATGGGCCATAAGGTTCAAGTGGGTCATGGTGGTGGGTCCAGTCAGGATTAGAGGGGCAGCATGCTGGATGGTGGTCTGGTGTGACTTACAGGGATTCCCTGCAGCTGCGGTTTGTCCAGCAGGTTGTGGAGTTCGTTCTTGGAGGCTTCGATTTTCTCTGGGTCTGCTGCGTCCACCATGTAGCTGCAACAGTGAGACAAAAACAACTGCTCAACATCTGGACGTCCACTCCTGCAGGAAGTGGTGCTGTTGCATTAGCGGTAACACAGCTGAGCTCTGATGCAACTTTCTGGTTAACGGTACAGTCTGGCTTTATGGCCTCAAAATACAATCTTGGATTTTATATTTCACATCAGACTTGATTTACAAATTGTTCCATAAAAACTCACAGTACCTACAAATAACAACAAAAAACGCTTATATTTTATCAATAAAGTTTAACAAAAAGAAACTTAATGTGACCTCTGGGGTCAAAGCATGAATTGTAATTTTGTCTTTAAATTGCACCATGTAGTTTCAGGGGGGGTTTCCACTGTGGTAACCACAACTTGAGCGATATGCAGCAGCTTTTCTCACCAAACTTGATGCAATAGGAAATGATTTGGCTGCTTTTAGCTTCTTGTTGGCGAGTGTTTGTGAGTTGTTCTGTCTCTTCTGCATCTCACTGAGACACATTTCTCCCACTAAGTTGTGCTGCCGCCTTCAGTTAAAAAAAAAAAAAGAAGAAAAATCTGACAGTGCGTGATGGACATGATGCCTGGTTTGTTTGGTTCAGTGTAAATGAGCGGAGACGGAGCGGAGCTGTGTTCAACAGCTGAAAAAACCCAAAATCATATCGCACATCACATCAGTGTTGTGAAAAGTGAAAAAGAGGTGAAAGAAAAAGCTGGCACAACCCATCACTATCACTTCCACCACACCACAGCCGTGCCACACGACTTTGCTCTTTGTTATATAAATCTGACCCGTTGGCCCTGCAGCCCTCTTCCTGCCCCGTCTTCTCACCAAGACACAACTGGGCTGACGTGACACAACTACACAGCACAAGACCAGAGGACACTTCTGATGATCAGATTTAATGATTTTAAATTTGTCTAAGATCCGTGGAGCAAACTCAAACCATCAGCTATGATTTTCAGATATCAGATTCATCACTGACTATCTGCAGAAGAAACATCGAGGTCTGCCCCGGCCAATCAGCTAAGTCCTCTCAGGGTCGTCGTCATGTTTGGGCTCAGTGGAGACATCAAGCGCAGCCTTAAAGGGATAGTAGCATTTTTTTTAAAGTGGGGTTGTATGATCTACAAATAGCCCCTAAGTACTTTAATTGCAGTAGAAGACTCTCTGCAGTCCTCCCGTTAGCAACGCCAGCCCATAGCCCTGCCCAGAGATTTACAACATACATTGTTGTGAACAGACCCAAAGAAACGGCCTATTTTTGCGTCCTAAAAGAGGTTTTACCTGGAAAAAAAATACACAGTTCCATTGTTCGCTATAATATAATTTTTTCCAGTCGCTCAACGTGCAGGAAAACGCAGTTTTTATTTGGACCTAACCAACTGCTGATCGGCGGGCGCTAACCCTGGGTGGAGGGATACGTGAGTTGGTTAGCTCCAAATAAAAACTGTGTTTTTCCTGAACTTTGAGGGGCTGGAAAAAATTACATTATAGCGAACAATGGAACTGTGTATTTTTTTTCAGGTAAAACCTCTTTTAGGCCGAGAAAATAGGCCGTTTCTTTGGGTCTGTTCACAACACTGTATGTTGTAAATCTCTGGGCAGGGCTATGGGCTGGCGTTGCTAACGGGAGGAGTGCAGAGAGTCTTCTACTGCAATTAAAGTACTTAGGGGCTATTTGTAGATCATACAACCCCACTTTAAAAAAAATGCTACTATCCCTTTAACGTGATAGTAGCTGCGGTTTAAAGGGTGATGACTTACACAATGGCGCTGACTCCTCGACAGTAACGCTCCCACATGCTCCTGAACCGAGGCTGACCGCCGATATCCCACAACTGCAGACACACAGAGAAGGGTTTATTGTTACAGTATGTAATGTATGCATTATAAAAAAAAACATGATTAATTAATAAATGATGAGGAGAATAAAAAGTAAAACTGTTGTCAACATGTTTATCTTCTTAACATGTTTGAGAGCTCATTTCTGGCTGTTCATATTCATCTGAATGTAAAGTGTTTCGTGTAGTTATGGAGCATTAACAAATATTATGTATTATGTATGCATTGATAATTTATGTGTCTACGGTGTGTCAGTGTGTATGTGTGTGTTCTTATAGCTGAAAATGTGCTACGATGATAAGGATGATGAAACATAATATAAAGTAGTGAACAATATATAATGATGTAATAACACGTGGTGGTGTTATCTTATTAATAATTCAAAATATGTTGTATTACTGCATGACAAATAGAATTTAACGATGTGAAGTTTTATAGTGATGGATCCTTTTGATTTGGATGTTATTGTTTTACTCAATCTTCACAGGGGAAAGAAGAATGTTATTTAAACAAGGATTAATTAAAGGGGAATTGCCGTTTTTTTTTTTTTACAATCAGGACCTTATTTCTAGCATAAAATACGATCATTTACTCACCCAGATAACTTTGGTGTCATTACAAGTCCTTCTGAAGAAATTAGCTCCAGCCGAGAGCCGCGTATCCATATAATGCGACTCTACAGGGCAGCAGAATGCAGCCTCTAAATAACACATTATCTGCTGCGAAACTCATTCATTTCACCAATATTTTGTTATGATAGGCTAGTGCTATTCCCCTCTGAGTCCGGGGTTAGCTGTTATCAACATCCGGGGTCTGTAGGTTGACCTACTGACCTCTGACCTGGATGATGTCATCTCTGACCGCTGCCCGGCTCATTCTGATAATAATCATTCCACTTCGGCATTCTGGTCCATTTTTAGCGCAACTAGCCAGAGCTTTAGTGAGTCCAGGTTGTGGAGAGGAAGCCTGTGGAAGCTGAACTTCATCCAGCTGCTCATTTTGTTCTCACAAGTCGGAAAACACTCAGAAAGAAACCATAGTATTAGCGGTAGCAACTTTCAGGTAAACAAGCCGCGCCACGTGGCGCTCAGAGATGACATCATCCAGGTCAGAGGTCAGTAGGTCAACCTACAGACCCCGGATGTTGATAACAGCTAACCCCGGACTCAGAGGGGAATAGCACTAGCCTATCATAACTAAATATTGGTGAAATAAAGAGTTTCTTGGCAGATAATGTGTTATTTAGAGGCTGCATTCTGCTGCCCTGTAGAGTCGCATTATACGGATACGCGGCTCTCGGCTGGAGCTAAATTTCGTCGTAACGACTTGTAATGACACCAAAGTTATCTGGGTGAGTAAATGATCGTATTTTATGCTATAAATAAGGTCCAGATTGTAAAAAACGGAAATTCCCCTTTATGTTAAGTTAAAGCAGAAGTGAGTGATCCGGTCGTTTTCGCTAATGCTGCGTTCCAGGCAGTCTTTTGAAATCGTAAATTACAGCTTCAAGTCACAACTTACGACTTTGTAGCGTTCCAGGCAACCCACTCGTGTTTTTCCGACCTGTTTTACTGGTGAAAGTCACTATAACGGCCACTCGTAACTTCCGACCGGTAAACTCGTACCAGATCAAACTGGTACCACTTCACGGTCGGAAAAATACGAGTTTCCTTGAACGCACCATAACAGTCCTCGTCGCTACGTCACCACATTCACGGCGTTCCTTGGCTGCACACACAGCCCTGCATGCCGTTCTCTCTCCTCATTGGATAAAAACTGTAGGATACGATAAATGTTTTCTCTTCGGCTCAGAGCAGAGCAGAGTGACTGACAGACCCGTGTTTCAGTCCAAACACTCTATGTAAGTGATTGCTGTCGGAAGATATAACTATTTAAGACTTATATTAACACAAATATATCACTCACTTCTGCTTTAACTGGTTTGTTGATAATAATTAGGTGTTGGAGATCTCGCTCTACTTTCCTTTGTATTACACTGGTATAGTACATTTTCTTCAGAATAGTTCTGTTTTGTTTTTTGTAAGTTTGTTTATTAGAAAAGGGACAGTGTACATTAATCAAACATTTTAACAGAATGTAAATGCCCCTGAGTTAGCTGGACGGCTAATGTCCATTGGTATGTACATCAATAAATCAATAAATCATGATAACTGGGTGATATTTAGCCAAACATGAGCCGACAACCAGCCCAACAGTGTGACTGTGTACAGACAGACAACAGGGAACTGAACTACCGACCTTGATGGTGACGTTGCCCTTGGTGATCTTCCTCATGTTGAATCCCACTGTAGGAATCATATCTTCACTGAACTGCCCAGACTGAAACACACAAACACACACACATCGCTGTTGATTAGAATGACGTATTCCACTGCTATGTGCCACAACCACTCATTAGAGGAATATGAGCATCATCACATGACAGCGGTCTATGGTTTCTATGAGGAAACATCAACAGATCAAGAGTTCAGATTAATATATATTATACAGCATTTGTACATCTATGGAGAGATAACAGGAAGTTGTCATAAAAAAGTGAGATAAATTGATGGACGTGCTCATGGCCTACAGGATGAATTTAAAGTGCTGATCATAAACCTGGTTTGAAGTCCACCTGGGGACCTTTACTCCATGCTGCCTCCGTCCCCTCTTTCCCCATCATCTCTCCATTTTCAATCCTCCAATAAAAATGCAAAAAAAAATGACCCTCCACACTGCTACCACAGTCAAGACAAGACAACTCAGTCTTCATCCTCTAACTAAATCCAGAACCTGGTTTGCAGTCTACAAATTACATCAATATCATACTTTAAAACCCATACTTTGATCAAGTTGTGGTGGCTCTTTATACATACACTTCCATGTCAGACGCTCAAAGTTGATAAATAACAAGGATATCTAATCCAGGGGTGTCTCATTTCTGTGAGAAAAATATGTGCAATTTCAACAACATGATGTCTCTTCTATCTGCTATGGAATTTTCACACTTGGCAAATTCATCCCGAGGGCTGGACTGGACCCTCAGGTGGGGCTGGTTTTGACCCACAGGCTGTGCATTTGACGTACTGATCTAATCTAATACTGATACACACTAATTATATAATATCACTTAACTGCATTAGAAAATTTGGCGTTTCCTTTCTGCTTTTATTCAGTCATGTTCATTCAAAGCTGTTGACACAATTTCAGTGTCCCAGCATCTCTGACCTCATGTGACCTCACATGATGATAATTATTCCAATGAGTTCTTGCACACTAGATGGAGACATTTTAAATGTAGGAAGAAAAAAAAAGAAAAACAGCATCAAATAAACATTTCAATCAAACTGAATTAAAAATGTTAATATATTTGCATTTTAATTTGGTTAAGCAGAAGAATTTGACAGTAATTGTGACAAATGGGCAAGAGTTTCATCAGTAATGAGGAGCCTAGTCCAAAGCAGACCTCATAATCCGCCACAAACCACTTCCAGAAACTCTGGGGCTGAGGGCTTGGGAGTGGCCCCTGTGGCCCCCCACCACCCCCCCAACTGTGACCTAAACATCAATGACAACGTCGGACCTGCAGTGTGTGCAGGAGTGAAACATCTCAGAGCTGGAAGAACGGAGGAAAGCTCATCCATCAACGACAGTCACAGACGGATCCTTATTGGACAGAAATCCTGCCGGACCTCCAATAACAAGACCAGCTTTGTTTGGGGGTGTGTTTGTTAGTAGAGGGACCCTAAACTTTTACACATCATAGTTGCTTTTTACGAATATCCTCTTCATTAATTCATAAAATACAATGTAACACAGCACATCAACAAAATATCTGCTGCCTGAAGGTTTTATTCTTATTTACGCTTTAAAAAAGAAAAAAGTATATTGAACAAATATGAATATCAGCCACCCTATTAATCACCTAATTTAATTTATCTCTCATGGACATCAGCCCTCTCTAAACTGTAATTCAGACATTAAAAAAGGAGGAAAGTGAATTATATCACACAGGTGAAGGCAAATCTGTGTTAGTGGGTCACCCAAAAAAATGTCATTTGCACATTGAAGCAGAGGAGGGTGCAGCCGGGGAGGGGTGATCAGCTGATGGTGTATGACAGGGAGTGACTGTGACCGGAGAAGGAAGGTCACTCCGATGACAGGATGGGGGGTTCAAACCTCAAACCTCCAATACTGGACCTACACAATACATCTAAGTTACCCCCCCGGGCCCTGTGTGAACAACACAGGGGACAAGTCGGCCTTCAGTTCTGATAACGATATCTCTAGTGATGGTGGAGGTCAGGACCATCTACCGGTGCAGATGTGAGAAGAGAACAGCTGTGCTCATTTAAAAAGACACTTCACAGTTTAGTAGGCAGAGCGTTAGGGCGCCTGAGCTTATTAAGAAACATAGCCGCAGTAATGGCTTTTCAATCCGACGTGATACCAAACACACCGACTCGACGGCCGTGTCGCCAGAGTCGAACACCCGACAGCTAGCTGACCTCATCACCGCAGGATAACAATGGATGGAGCCAGATGCTAACTGGCAGCTGGCGTTAGCACATCTGCGAGCGGTTAAATTCGCGTCGCTTACCGCTATCACATTGACGAAGGTCGTTTTCCCGGAGTATTGCAGCCCCACCAGGGTGAGCTCCATCTCCTCCTTCCAGAAGAGCGCCTTGAACCAGTCCAGCAATTTGTTAATTAGCGCTATCATCTTTGTCGTCTGCTGCTGATGCTAATGCTAGCTGCTGCTTCTGCTTCTACGGCTAAGTGGCTGTGCTAGCTAGCTAGCTGGCTAACGCCCCGACAGTCAGGCTTTTTTTTTTCTCAGACAGCTGACAGTCGCAGCGACAACCTCTCGCGATAACAGGAAAACGAGCGACACCGATTAGCTTGGTTATGAACCGAAGGTTGGATTCAATAAATCGGTGTTTTCAGGCTCTGGTGTCCGCTGTGTGTTTTCCGTGATGTTTACTAGCTACGCCTTTTCCCACAGTACTGTCAAGAGATTTATTAAGTGACACCATGTCCGGTACAGCCCTTCAAAATAAACCACGGACCGAAAGGAATTTCCTCAAGCATGCAATCAAATTAAAGCCCAAGCCAGATATCAATATAATTTAAAAAAGCTATCATTTGAATTGAAACTTAGTCTAAAGTTTCTCTTTTATCCATATTTTTGTTGGATTTATTGGTTTAATCTGTCAGCAGGTGGTCCGCTCCGCTTCCTGTTTGGGTGGGGTTGATACATAGAGCAGAGGAGAGCAGAGCAAAGAGGAGACACAGAGCACAGTATGACTGAAACTCTGCCCTCTGTTGTACAGATGAGGTAACTACAGTTAAACCACGGACGGGGGCCACTACGTGTTACCGTTTGTTTGTCTGCAAAGTACAGTGGATTTTTTTCAAGTTATAGGTACAAGCTCTTGAATCAGTGAGCACATGGCCACAGATGCTTGTATTTTTAGCAGCACCTGTTGCTCTGCCATTAGTTGCAGTTTCAGGTTTAAATCTGGCGTCAACCATGTGTCGATTCGTCTCAAACAACCTCATTAAAGCCACTGCTGTGTCTTCAGAAGCTTCAGCTGTGGTTGAGTCTAAATCAGTCATGTTTCACTACTACTAGGCTACTCAGCCAGTCAACATATCTAAGGTTCAACATGCAACTCAGACCAGATTTACAGTTCAGAGTCAGTGGTTCTATTTCTATACAGTAAAAATTTCAGCTTTTAAACAAATAAGAAATTATTATAATTAAGTAGTGTGATCACTTAAGATTGTGATTGATTATCCAACAAACTGAAAGGGTCAGAGTATGAACTAATGCTGGAGCAAATATCTGTAGACATGAGGACAGTTTATTAGTGATGGAAATGTACACACAGTAACCCACAAAAAATCTATGTCTATGAAAGGTCATGTGTTTGAAGAAATATTGAAAACGTTCTTAATTTGTCCTTAATTCCTGTGGAATTGGCACTAGGCTACTTGCCTTTGCAGTAGTGTTAATGTGGCAGTGAACGCACAACATGTGCACTGCCACTTTAACATGTGATGTGACAGAATACGTAATACAGGAAGTGCAACTGGACAACCTCACAGTCAGGCGTTCTCATTTTAGGTTATGATAGAACAGCTGTTTTCAGTCTATGAAAATTTCCCTTTACTCATCTTTAAAAACTAGACTTACTTCACCCACATCATTAAAAAAAGAAAAAAGAAAACAACAACTCTGGTGGCATGCAGTCATAGTGCAGATGGTTTTCTTCACACCGTTGACACATCATAAATTTATTAAGGTAGGGGCCAAAGCTGTGTGTATTATCTCCACTGTTTTGGAAGAGGTCGGAGGTCATCTATGTTAGAGGCAAATCAAATAAGACATGGCGGCTTGGGGTTCAGCATCTGGGACTCAGATCCGTCACCAAAATACATCCCGTGCCGTCTCTAATGTTGTGCTTCTGTCTGAGATGCTGAAAATCTGAATACGCGCCTTGTGTGTTGGACCGATGAACCTGCAGTCAGACTGGTGAGAGAATGGGCCTACTGGGCACAGAACTGAGGGGTCAGGGGTCGTCACAGGGGTCTGAGGGCCAGAGCCTCTGCAGGAAGTGACTGAAGTTCTGGTTGGATGAAAAGAAAAGCCACAAAGACACTCAAACTAACCAAAAGAAGACACAAAATGACTAAAGAGAGACACAAGATAACAAAAAACTACAAACTCTTATAAATACGACACCAGAGACACAAAAAGACCACAATTAGAGGAAAAGCAACTACAAAGAGACACGAAAAGGCTGCAGCGAGCGTCAAACCACAAAGACAGACAGAACAACCATAGTAGATGCGAAACCACGACAAAAAGACACAAAATGGCCCCAAAGAGACACAAAACCACTATAAAGAGACCACCCTTATGAAAAACATTATGTGACGAGTCACATGAGAAAGATACGGAGGTGAATTGTAGTTATTAAAATGATTATAATTGTCAATGGGATTTTGAGTGTGCTTTCTTTCACCCCTTTGGTTTTAAATTACATTTGTTTGAAAATACTTTATTAAAAACACCATGTCCATGTCAAAGAAAGTTTATTTTGTCATTACAGTTCATTCATTTGATATTAATATTGGGAAGGACGTTTTGTGGGTGTGTTTTTTTCTACTTGGTTGTTTTGGTTCAAGGTTCTGTTTTGTGACATTTTCAGTTATTGGGGTTCTCTGGATGTCCGGTCTAACGCCGAGGTTTTGGAGTTTCTGTCTGATCCTGCTGGTTCACTCCCAAACTCTCCACCCAGAAGTGCATCAGGTCTTTGGGCTCTGCTGCTGGTGTCAGGTGCTGCCTTGAAGTTCCCATCTTTCTGGTTCTGAGGTTTCTTTAGGTGTGCGTATGGATCTCTGGAGGTTCTGTGTGGTTTCAGTTCCTCTGGTTCTGGTTCTGTGTGTTGTCCAGCTGGAGGCTTTGGAGCTGTATGCTGACTTGGTCCTCTGGGTTCTGCTGGTTCTGATTCTGCTTGTGAAGAAATAACATTACCTAAATCACTCACTGTTGCAACATTATCTGGCTGGAGTGGAGGGTCTCAGGTCTATATGTTATAAATGATAAATGCCCCTCTGTGGGGATTGGTACCTGGTTGTGTTGTAGCTGACAGCTGTACTGGGCCAGAGTGGAGTACAAGAACTGGTACTGCTCTGTTGTTTGAATCATACCACCCCTGCACAGGGAGATTATGGGTTAGATATGCTACAGGTATGGAATAATTACGAAAAAGCCAAACCACAGAGAGACACAGGATGAAAGTGACAGATTCTGTTTTCACCTACCTGTCGAGCCGGAGCTGACACACTGTCTCCAGGATGTCAACCTGGGCCGTTTCTCTGAGCTGCTGACAGCCGATACTGCTGGCTATGAAACAACCCGTTCTGCCTATACCTGCACTGAGGAGAGGAGAGGAGAGGAGAGGAAAAGTGGTACAGGTACTGTAAAGGTAAAGGTACTTTATTTGTCACATATACAGCTAGTACAGTGAAATTCTTAATCTGCATCTAACCCAACCCTGAGGAGCAGTGGGCAGCCACGGTGCAGCGCCCGGGGACCAACTCCAGATTATGAGCCAGTGCCAGAGATGGGGACTCGAGTTTGCGACTCGAACTCGAGTCGCTTAAAGGGATAGTTCAACATTTTTGAAAATTGGCCCATCGCCATGATCCCCCTAGTAATAGCAGTAGGTTCGTTACCTTTAATTGTTGGTCCAAGCTGCTTTTAGATCGGGGGAGAAGAATACCGAGCGGCGCAGCTACACTACGGAGGCTAATGGAATTTCTTGGTTTTGCTCATCAAACTCAGCAAATACACAACCAAAAAACTCAAAAACGCTGTGGTGGACAAGTTGTGACCTGCACATTTACCACGCTATGAGATAATAGCGGAAAGTTAAGAGAAGTGAAGCAAATACTCGGAACTACTTTCTTCAGTGAACCACTGGTCGGAGGGACACAGTGTGCGCACCTCAGCCAGTGCCGTAGTATACGGACGTATCTGCAGTAAACAGGCGCTTTTGAAATCACTCCGCCGAGCAGCCGTCTAGAGTGTAAAGTCCGACTTTGCCTCTAAAACAACTCCATCTCGCAACTTTCCGCTATTATCTCATAGCGTGGTGAATGTGCAGGTCACAACTTGTCCACCACAGCGTTTTTGAGTTTTTTGGTTGTGTATTTGCTGAGTTTGATGAGCAAAACCAAGAAATTCCATTAGCCTCCATAGTGCAGCTGCGCCGCTCGGTATTCTTCTCCCCCGATCTAAAAGCAGCTTGGACCAACAATTAAAGGTAACGAACCTACTGCTATTACTAGGGGGATCATGGCGATGGGCCAATTTTCAAAAATGTTGAACTATCCCTTTAAGTCGCACCCACAGAGACTTCAGACTTGACTTGGACTCGTGCCCTAAAGACTTCAGACTCGACTCGGACTCGTGTTTTGAGACTCGTGAACAATCTTTATTTTTTTTGGCTCGTGTCTCCCTCCTGACAGGACGACAGACAACCTTTTTTTTTGCCGTTAACACACCACTTGCGGAGCAGCGCCACATGGCCGGTAACGTTATTCAGATGGAGGTTAGATCTTCATATTGAACTCCTACAGAGTGCAGCCAAACACCAGTGTCTAAAGAGAGAGGAGCAGCAGAGCTCCTCTGACAGCTCAGTCAGCTGCGGGTGAGTGACAGGTGACTGTGAACTGGCTCTTTTTTTTTTTTAATAGCGGCACCGTCCGTAGCCTACATGCACAACGCCCTTTTGTTGTGAAACTTTCCTTCACGGGGACTAGCTGCTGAATAACGGGCACATATCAGGCTACTGTAGGCCAAATCCTCCTGTTTATTTATGTTTTTGCTGCGAAATATGACTGAAGGCTCGTATGGAAGTCTGGACGTGTCGACACACCCCCATGAGTTGACGGAGCTAATTAAAAAAATAATAACAACGATGCGGATCCAGAAAGGTTTTGCTGCACATAAAGATGTGAGCTATACCACCCAGATCTAATGACCTGTAATTAACAGCCTAAATCATTTTCCATGTTGTTCATCTGGGTTTTCTGAATTCAACAAAGCAAAAAAAGAGAGAAAAGGCCAGTGCAGAGGGGCAGAGCAGCCTTGATTATTTCTTGACTCAGAATACAGTTTCCTTTAAAGGAAAGCTTTCATTGTGTGTTTTCTTCATATTGCATTGCAATATCCTGTTTAAAGTGATCATATAATAAACAACTAATCAATACTGTATAGATAAAGGAGTGATAATAACCTACAGTAAATGCTTTGAATTTCTTAGATATAGCTGTGCAGTATCCTTAGTAGAGCGGATAGCAGCAGATGATAAAGGGTCATTACAACCAGAAGAGACAGGAGACTTTTATTTTTTAGAGACTTGAGACTTGACTTGGACTCGTGACCAAAGACTTGAGACTTGATGAAGTCTCACCCCTCAAAGACTTGAGACTTGATGAAGTCTCACCCCTCAAAGACTTGAGACTTGACTTGGACTTGTGACCAAAGACTTGAGACTTGACTTGGACTTGCAAAAAAAGACTTGTGAACATCTCTGGCCAGTGCCTTTGGTCAGGGGCGCTGACTGGAGGATTAGCTATAGCTGGCATGTTTTTAGTGGTGGGGGAAACCGGAGTACCCAGAGGAAACGCACGCAGACACGGGGAGAACATGAAAACTCCACACAGAAAGGACCTGGGCGGCCGGGGATTCGAACCCAGGACCTTCTTGCTGTGAGGCCTCCTCATTAAATAAACTGTGTTGGTCTGGAAACTGAAGCTAATGTGGAAGTTCCTTGAACCTGCATTCTACTGAATGACCATCAGGGGGCAACTCCTGTTGTCCAGTTGTATGGAAGTCTATGAGAAACTGATCCTCATTCTCTCAAAATGTATGACCTGACCAAATGTTTTCCTGCTGTTTTTATGGTCTTAATCACTAGTTTGAAGTCTTCTGTAATACAACGTGGTGTTCATTTTTCAAATTATGGTCTTATTTAATAGAAAAAGAAAATAAAGCAAATTGATCTTTGGGCTGTGGTTAGCCCTACCACTTGACTGACACACTGACAGTGTTTACTGTTCTTGGTATTATTAAAGTTTTGATTTGGAACCGTCATCTTAGAGCTTTTTTAGAGGCTACAGTTTGAGAAGTTTGAGTTTCCCCATTGGTCCTGCCAGGACTGGGCCAGGTTTGGACCTGGTCTAGTCTGCATTAGGAGACAGACTGTGGGTCTGTCAGATCCTCACCACAGCTCTCCTCTCAGACTCTTACATGGGTCCTCTCCGCCGTGGTTGGCTGCTCACCTACGACCATCAGCTTTCTGGCACAGGAAGTAGCTTTGAACACATCACTGCTGGTTTTACTGTTCACTGACTCAGATCATGTAATCTGCTGCTGTTTTCTAGACACATTAAATGCGTTAAAATGAACATTCAGTGTGTCAGCCAGAAGAGCGATAACTAATGAGTGCTTTCTAATGCTTGTGTTTTACCATAAACTGTCCACACATTACATTACTACTCCTTTGACTCACTGTGCTGTAGATTATCGATTGTGGCCAGTGTTAGGGGAAGAGTTTAAAAGAGCAGAGTCAGAGTATTGGGGGAAAAAAATGTAACATTATGGGAATAGAGATACAATTTAGTCATGGATGAGTAGTTTTAAAGCAGAAGTAAGTGGTCCGGTCGTTTTCGCTAATGCTGCGTTCCAGGCAGGCTTTTGAAATCATAAATTACAGCTTCAAGTCACAACTTACGACTTTGTAGCGTTCCAGGCAACCCACTCGTGTTTTTCCGACCTGTTTTACCGGTGAAAGTCACTATAACGGCCACTCGTAACTTCCGACCGGTGAACTCGTACCAGATCGAACTGGTACCACTTCACGGTCGGAAAAATACGAGTTTCCTTGAACGCACCATAACAGTCCTCGTCCCTACGTCGCCACATTCACGACGTTCCTTGGCTGCACACACAGCCCTGCATGCCGTTCTCTCTCCTCATTGGATAAAAACTGTAGGATACGATAAATGTTTTCTCTTCGGCTCAGAGCAGAGCAGAGGGACTGAGAGACCCGTGTTTCAGTCCAAACACTCTATGTAAGTGATTGCTGTCGGAAGATACAACTATTTAAGACTTATATTATCACAAATATATCACTTACTTCTGCTTTAAGTTGAGTGTAGTGGTTCCTGTGGTGACAATAACCTACAACTCAGTAAGAAAAAAGGTTCTTATTCTGAGAAACAAGCCATAACTTTTTAAAACAGAGGAGCTGATGAACCCTGTGATAAAGAACCAACCTGCAGTGGACAATGACTGGTCCAGGACCGGCGGCGGGGTCTGTGATTGGCTGAGAGCTCTTCTGTAGGAGGAGATTGCTGTACATCTCCACCTCCTCCACCATCCTCAGCAAAGGAGCGGTGCATTGTGGGATGTGGTGGTCAGGCCATGAAGTGAACCAGTAGTGTCTGACTGACCGACGCTCCGAGCACAGCTACACACACACACACACACACAAACAGTCGAATGGCAAAATGTCAGACCCTATAATAAAGTATGTGGTCACTTACGCATGTGACTCTAGCACTGGTTCTCAAACTTTTTTACATCAAGGACCCCTAAACTGACACAAATTAGACCACGGATCACCCCATTGGACAAAAATTTGAAACAAATACCAGAAATACACAAATATTTCTTCTGAATAACATTACTTTTTTTTGTCAATTCATGTTCAAATTACTGCCAATGGCATGCATTTTTCGAAAGATTTCAAGAAATCTCTGGAAATTTTTTTTAATATTTATGGAGAAAAAAATCGGTAACATTTTGAGAAAAAGTTGGGGACCTCCGTGAAACCTCTCAAGGACCCCTGGGGGTCCACAGACCCCACTTTGAGAACCACTGCTCTATAGGATGAGAGGCAAAAACCATTAAGATTAGGCGTCACTGTTGATATAAAAGACTGTCACTGACATGTTTATTGGGTGATATCTCAGTTAAGATAGACATTCTTCATTCATTACTGTTAAAGGGACATTGTGTAACATTTTCAGTTGTTTACTGGCCAAAATTGATGTCTGCATTGATATGTCATCATAGGTTTATTATGGCCTCCGCCAATAATCGGACTTGTAGGTGAAGAATTTCAGATTTGTTTGTACATTGGGTGGGTAAGTCAACTGGGGAGCTCCATGGCGGTCTGGAATCTTGAAACTACATCTGCCAGCAAGGCAGTGATTACCAAGGATTGATGGTATAAGGGTTGCATACCCACTACCTCCATCAGTTGTTTTCTTTCTATCCATCTGGTCAAAGGCATTTTTTCCAGCTGCAACTTCTGGCCAAGGTAAAACCATATACCTCTCTCCTAGTGGTTGCCTATAAGCTGTGTAACAGTTTACCGCTGCATGTCCTGTCGTCAGAGACTCTGGAGACTTTTAAATTCCCTTAAAACTCATTTTTTTCTCCCAGGTTTTCGGACCTGTGTAAGACGAAAGTTGTTTTGTGTGTTGAATGTAATGTATCTCTCTCTGTTATTGCTGAAATTGTCTCTTTGAAATTGTATTGTTATTTATTTTATGTAAAGCACCTTGGTCAACCTAGGTTGTAAATAAGGTGCTCTATAAATAAACGTGACCTTGACCTTGACCCTGACCCTGACCATCTTTTCCCTGACTCTGCATTCTTAGCCATGATTTGTAGTGAAGGCCAGTTACACTCCTCCGGTGGAACTGTATGTTTACGTGGTTTCGTAGTTTCGGTAAACGCCTACCCAACGGTTTTTAGCCCTGCTTTACTACGACTATGAAAAGTACAGAAACCACGAAAACATACAGTTCCACCGGAGGAGTAAAACCAGGTTTCACTACATGTGTCAGATGACATGGTTTCACCAATGTTGTCAAAGCTTTTTGATACACAGCGGCTACCATAGTTGCAATACGCGTTTGAAGAAGTTTGGCGATTTGAATGCAATACACGAGTACAACATTAGATGGGAGTAATTCCTACGCAATATCCCTTTAACTCATAACAAGCTCACCCCTTTGACAGATGTGCACTTTTTTTGTTGGTCCTTCGTCTTTTCATACAGGTTTTGTCTGATTTCAAACACTCTCTGAACACAATTTGAGAGTAAATGATTCCTCATATCTGTCTTGTAGGCCGGGGTGTTTCTGTAGCTCCACAGTGATTCATTTATAGTCTGTTGTGACACATTTTACCTTCAAAGCTAATATTATTTTGACTAATGGAAAAACATGAGATGCCACTATGAAATCAAAATGGATGTTTATCTCAATCAGCACAGGATGTGGTTTGAATAGCAGATAAATTTGCTGCGGCTGAAAAAAATATTTTTTTCAGTAGAACACAAACTGTTGTTTCTCAATCAGATAATTCAGTCACAGATACTTGACATTATAGAGGAATATGTGAGTTTTAAAAACAGGTCAAATTACTTCAATCTAGTCTATGGACACAACAATACTGAAGCGTCAATGTTTTATCATCCAGATAACCAATTCTGTTGTAGTAGTTACAGGAGATGTGAGGTCCAGCAGGTGGAGCTGTTCCACTGGGAGCTGCAGCTTTTTCAATTTCACCTGTCCAGGTGAGATGAGGGTTAATACATACTGTCATTCCGACATCCCACTATTCCAACATCCCCCCCTCTCCGACATACCACCATTTAAACATACCGCTATTCCGACATGTCATCGTCCCACCATACCAACAAGGCTTTCAATATAAGGAAATGTGCGTTACTCAACAGGTGACTCCCTCCTACTTATCTGGACTCTCTCTATCTATCTGGCCTGTCTAGCCTCTACCTGGTCTTTTTACTAAACTTAACCAACTCCTTTCTTCATTACCTAAGCAAAATCTTTTGGGGAAGGAATACGCTATTAAAGGAATTGTCGGAAAGGCAGGATTAAAAAAAGAAAAAAAAACATAATTCCAACCATAGGAGTCAAGAATTGTTGGAATGACGGGACATTTGATAGAAAATTAAGTGTTGCCATTTAGACAATTAGAGGCCTATGTCGGACTGGTGCGGGATGTCGGAATGGCAGTTGCCATTAATAATACCAATAATACCACCATTGGTGTTGTATTTTATATTGTTGGAAGGCCGGATTTGTCACCTTTACAATGAGGTACAACTTGTAAGAATCATGCATTGGTGGAATGAGCAACACAGCTAAACATGTACCCCCCAAAAATTTACCTAACTCCCCAAGCAGAATTTGTCATCATTGAATCTCAATGCAGTGAGATTTTGGAATGAGCTTCTGAGTCAGTGGCGTTCCCATATTTTGCTGTTACAAACGTTTCTGGTTTGGAGACTCGGATCTGAAAGCCCGTTATCTCTGCTGTTTTCACGGTGCAGCGGAGCGGCCAGTCACACAGCAGTGTCACGGAGCTGCTCCGCTGCGGCCAGAGACCCACACCGCTGCACCGCTGCACCGCTGCTCTCCACGCTGCCACACCCCCCAGATTTGCCTACAAATATATTTATTTAGCCGTAGAAATGATTTGGGAGACATGCCACACTGCAGAGTACCGGTAAAATGAGCCAATTGCCACTTGACACAAAAGTGCGTTTTTCTCTGAAACTAGAGCGGGAGCTCCGTTTTTGGAGAAACCCAGCTCTCTTCTTCTACTTCGTACTCACGAACGAAACGGCGGAAAAACTCGCCATTTTTTCGAGGAGCACGTTGGAAAGTCACTCTTCAACCACGTGAAGACCGTTTGTTTCTAGGTGATGTACAGAGTTCGGTTCGACGTGAGAAAAAGGTAAACAAATAGCCAAAAACATGTGGTCCTGAGCGGATGTGCTGAGGAATTAGTGTGGTCGCGAAAGAGTTAATGAAGGGTTGCTCATTCCACAGATGCACGATTCTTACAAGTCGTACCTCGTTGTAAAGGGGACTAATCAGGCTTTCCAATGTAATACAATACAACATTATTTGGTATTATTAAAGGGGAGAAATGATTGACTGAAAAAACGTTTCTAAACTTTTTTAAGGAGTAGTGTAGTTCTGCTGGACCATGCTGTGGTACAGCGGTTGGCACCACTGACTCAGACCCCTCCGTTCAAACACATGTAGGTGAGATTCATTGTCTAAACTGATTCTTTATCTCTGGGATTTATATTTGGGAGTTTTGGAAAAATCTGAGTTGGAACTTGAAGAGAGAAACATCACAGAGTTAAATCATGATTTTATGGTTTGCTGTACCTGGATCTCCATGTCAGTGACAGTGAACCCGTCTTTCTCTCGACTGTTCCTCACTTTGAGGAGGAATCTCCCGAATCGACCCGTCTCTCCTTCCTCCTCGTCCTCTGTCCTCTGCCTCATCTCGTCCTCCTCGTCCTCCTCCTTCACCCTCATCGCCCCCTCCGCCGGCTGAGGCCAGTACACTTCACATTTCTGGAACAGACCAACAGGCTGATGATGCTTTTGTTGTTTTCACGTGCTACAGCCTCATTTGAGTATTTCCAGGATACGATTAAAGGCAGAGGGGGTGGGAGGGGGGGTATACATCTCCTCACCTCGTTGTTCTCCTTGAGTCTAGTAACCATGACAATGACGCTGCTCCTCTCCTGCCACACCATGTCCCAGAAGTCCCCCACAGTGTGAACCATCGGCCCCTGGGTGGCAATGTAGGCCCTCGGAGCCCCTCTGTAACCCTGCGGGGGACAGATGATGAGCTCTGTCACCTCAGCCGTATATCAGCGCTCACACAGGTCAATGTGCTGCACAGCAGAAGACTCATTATAGAGATATTGAAGGTAAACACAGGGAGGCAAAGAGGAGACAAAGAATCACTATGAAGCCTTTACAATATTTATATCACATGCGGTAGGTCAGTGGGTTCACACTAAACCACTGACCTACAGGGGGCAGCAACACGCCAGGAGGAGCAGTGATGTACCAGTGATGAGGGAGGACAGCTGTTTAACCTGAACAAGAAATCTGTTCTGCTAATGATTTAAATTCAAAAGGGCTCAGTGAACACAGAAATGCATTTTACTTTAAAGGGATAGTTCACCCAAAATTCAAATTGCACTCATTATCTACTCACCCTCATGTGGACTAAGAGCTGTGAGAATTTTCAGAGTCCCCCGTGCCTTCTTTGAGTTACGGGGGGGTCCGCGCAGCAGTATTTGTACATATAAAGGTTGTGAATGGATACCACTTTTCTTCGTTCAAAAAGACACACCAAAAAACATCCAAATACCTCCATACTGCTCGTCTGTAATGTCCCTCTTGTATTGAAGCCCCGACATGAGAAATTGTTCAGAAAAAAATTAAATAAGTCTATATTTTCACTGCTCTTCCTGTGTCAGTGCAAATCTCGCGTGATTTGCACTGACCGGCGGAACAATTTCTCATGTCGGGGCTTCAATACAAGAGGGACATTACAGACGAGCAGTATGGAGATATTTGGATGTTTTTTGGTGTGTCTTTTTGGATGAAGAAAGTTGGTATCCATTGACAATCATTATGGACAAATACTGCTGCGCAGACGGCCCTGTAACTCAGAGAAGGCACGGAGGACTCTGAAAATTCTCACAGTTCTTAGTTGACATGAGGGTGAGTAGATAATGAGTGAAATTTGAATTTTGGGTGAACTATCTCTTCAAGAACCATTGACACCAATTTCTCTGTTTGAATATAAATTGTGTGTTTTTTCAAAGGAAGTAGGAAGGAATCATTTTTTGTACCCTGAATTATATTTACGTTTGAAACTAAAGCGTCTAAAGGTTGATATGAAAACATACATTTTAAAACTGTAAAGATCTGTCCAGCTGCCAAACTCCAGATGAGGGAGCAGAGCTCATCAACATGTTGATACACACACACCTGAGTCACCTGTGATTCTTCACGTGTACACACAGCAGGCTGCAGCTTTGCCAGCTGATTATGAACTCTTTGCCCTCGGTTTTGCCTCTCAGGCACAATAAACTCTGCCCCCACTGTTTTGTGAGGCGCTAATTTGGAACAGCAGATAACATTCAGGTTGAGGAGCACCGCTGCCTGCATGATGCACACATACCATTCATCACAACAAAGAAGTGTTTTAACGGCTGTACCGGCAAATAAAGTTGTAAAATATTCATGCTGAACACACTGTACCTGCCGAGTGACAAAGTATTCTGTTTGTTTCTCTGCGACAGCTGCTACTGGCAGGTTTTTACATTTATACACAAGCTATGTTATCTTAGTTCAATAATAAATAGCGTGAATGGCTGAGGATGTGCTTTATTTCTAGATATTTAATCAACACTAGAATCCTTTTCTAACAAACCAAGGAAACTAGACACATATAGGATCTCAATGCAACACATCACTCAATTCATCCTGACTTATTTCCTATAAATATAGGATGATAATTTTGCTCTCTCAACCTCCATTGTAGGGATTTATGGAAACAGGGATTTGAGAGAACAACATTAGAGTTAACTGTGTGAGCCTCCTACAGATTTCTTAAACCATAACTGTCAAACATAAAGAGAAACCATCTGTCTGAGATCAGTGTGGTAGAATACAAAAGACTTACTCACCTAATTAAATATTAACAACTAACACACACTCACTTTATGACACTGGTGTTAATTCTAAATCAAGTTCTTTTCATTTTTCAGAGAAAATCCAGAGGCTGATGTTCGTGGCAAACTGACGTCTTCCCTCTGACAGAAAGTCATGTTCACATTCTTACTTTTTTTTTTCAATGAATACAGAGGTATTTACCGCCACAATGGAGCTTGTGTTTTCATCCATTCTGCCAGTTACTTTGCTTTTCATCATTACACACATATATTTACTCTACACTGTGTTCATGCATTTTCATGAATATTGCACCCAGATGGAGGGATGCTCCATACTGAGTTTTTTTTGTTGTTGACTCAATTCTTTTATTTATTGTGGTTAAAGAAGAAGAATTCGTAATTGCTATCAATAACAATAAGGCTGCATTGCTAACTGATGACTGACACACTGTGACAGCGTGGGACTGCATTGCATTTGCCGGCTTAGCATAAATGTCGTGTCTATTTTCTGTAAACGTGGAAAATAACTTTTTTGTCTGACTGACTGAATAAAGAAAGTCAGAACTTTGTCACGTCCCCTCCACTTTTGAAACTACCCTCCATCTCTGACCTGGTAAGGCAGGAAGTGAATGATTAAGACTGTTCTGTTCATCAATAACAACCTCTGCCTGCATGTCGAGCTTCTCTGCAGCGATTCAATGCCATACAAATGCATTTACATGTATTTTTTCATACTTATAAATAAAGATATATTTTATAAACCATATTTTTATTGTATTTGATGAACTGTATATGTTGTTTTGCAGCAGGTACCTGACTCAAAACACTGTGCTGGCAGATTAACAACACACACACACACACACAGCTGAGGCTGCAAAGTGAGAGGGATGCGTGGGCCGCGGGGGGCGGGAGGGGGGGAGATAGGGACGTGTCACTTCCTCCCTCACTTCCTGTGGTTTTCCTGGTTGTCAGACTCCCACGCTGACAAACGGATGGCTCATGTCTGAGTTTCTGTTTGTTTAGCTGTCCAACACACGCACGCACACACACACACACACACATGCACGCACGCACACACTTGAAAAGACGCCCACGCTGGGTGACAGCGGTGTCACACTCTATCAGCTTGTTTTCTTTTTAATAAAACACTGAAGGAAACCAATTTTCTTCACTGTCACTAAACTCATTTAATCAGCGTTGGAATAAATTAATAAAATAATAAAGCGACACTCAAAAGCTCAAAGTGAAGAGGAGATGTTGGGACCTTGTTTGCTGGAGGTTTTTATGCATCTGCACCAACGAGAGGTGGAAGGATATTGTTTATAGGTTGTATGTCCGTTCCTCAGTTTGTGTGTCTCATTCTCATAGACACAGTATCAATGTGAATTTGGCACATATTCACTTGGACTTGAGGATGAACGGATGCGTGGTGGTTAAAAGTAAAGGTCACAATGACCTGACAAAACACAGTTCTGGTCTTGTGAATGCAAAATCTACATAAGGCCTCAAGGGAATTCCTTCAAATTTGGCAGAAACATTCACTTGTACTCAAAGACAAAGTGATTCGTTTTCAGAAATCAGATGTAAAGATGAAAATACGTTTTATTTCTGGATAAACAGGGTTGTGAGCTGAGACTGAGCGGCGGAGGCAGACAACCAAACTGATGGACTTCACCACATAGAAGGTTCATATGCATCTTTTTATCTTTAAAGCTGTTGCTGCCAAATTTCCTGTTTACCATGTAACATGCTATCTCAAAACCTTATCAGTAAACAAACAGACCAGATCATCTTTACCAAATGGATAACGTGTAAGTGCCCAAACCATTGGCAAGTATAATTAGGCAACTTGATGGTTATGAATATTTTTCTATTCTTGCTATAGTGCGAAAGATGTGGTGTACTATTCCCTCATTGATTTAGTATTTATTTTGTTGAGTTTTTTTTTCTTCTTTTTGTTTTTATGTTGTTTTATTTTTGGTGTATTTCTTTCTGGCTACTCGATTGTATTTCTACTTGAATGCTGATGTGTATGTGTGATTTTGTATATTTTTATGTGGACCTCAGGAAGACTAGCCTGGAAGACTGCCATGGCTTCAGCTAATGGGGATCCAAACAAAATGTGTGAATTGTTTTCTACAAAAAGCCCCATTGCAGAACTTCCATTTAAAATAAGTCTAAATACCAGACTGGTCAATGAGAAGGAAGCACTCCTACAAGCTCAACCAGGCATGGGCAAACGTTGGGCTTTAAACAATGGTACAAAATTGTCCAAATTATAGCAAAAATGTTGATGCCCCGGCAAAAAAGGGTGAGCAACAACGCTGCTCCCCTGAAACTTTTTTATGGCTTTTACATATTAGTTCACACAAACACTCTTTATCCATCTGATACTGCCCCGGCTTGGATGTCAACTTTTACTCATTGCCCCTGAGCCAAAAGGTTTGCCCACCCCTGAGTTTAACCCTGCAGAGACCACCAGCAACATTCAGCTCTCTGTGCAGGCTTCCAATATGGCCGCCACACAGAAGGGCTTGTATTGTTCCACCATACTGAAACAACACAAGGAGCAAGATAATTTGCCTCAGCTAGAGTATAATATAACATTAGACTCTAACCCTGATGTAGTTGGCGTTGATGTAGCGGTCCGGTCCCGCCTCCTCTTCTGGGCTCCTCAGGATCACTCGACTCTCAGGGTCTAAACAGTAAAGAAAAAAGAGTGAAAATGGTGTTGACAGACAGACAGACAGACAGACAGACAGACAGACAGACAGACAGACAGACAGACAGACGAGTCACTGACTGGGTAGGATGGTTTTGTATCTGTCTTTCATCGTGTGTCCTGGGATGTCGAGGTCTGCAGCATTCACAAAGTTTGGAGGGATTTTCTGTAAAGGAGACAGGGACGGGCTGGATGTTAAAGGGATAGTTCAACATTTTGGCAAATTGGCCCATTGCCATAATCGCTATAGTCATAGCAGTAGGTTCGTTACCTTTAATTGTCGGTGCAAGCTATTTTTAGAACGACGGAGCGGAGCAGCGAGCTGCTCAGGGCTATGCTATGGAGGCTAAGGGAATTTCTTGGTTTCCCTCATCAAACTCATCAAATACACAACCCAACAACTCCAAAAGGCTGATAATAACGGAACGTTACCAGACAGAGTTGTTTTAGAGGTAAATTCATGCAAAACAGCTGATGCGTGTTGCGTTCAGGGACAGTTTTTCAGCAAGCAGACTCTGTATTTACCCTGTATTTACCTCGAAAACGGCTCCGTTTCGTAACCTTCCATTATTATCTCATAGCGTGGTGATTGTGCAGGTCACAACTTGTCCACGAAAGCGTTTTGGAGTTTTGGGATTTTGTATGTAATGAGTTTGATGAGGGAAACCAAGAAATTCCTTTAGCCTCCATAGCGTAGCCCTGAGCAACCTGCTGCTCCGCTCCGCCATTCTAAAAAATAGCTTACACCGACAAATAAAGGTAATGAACCTACTGCTATGACTATAGCGATTATGGCAATGGGCCAATTTGCCAAAATGTTGAACTATCCCTTCAAAGCAAGCACACCTTTTTTTCGAGGGGGGGGGGGGGGGGGGGGGGGGGGGTATGCAGATTGTCTTTACCTGGTACTCTACATTCAGTGTGTTGGTGTCCATGGCAGCCTGCTGCAGCAGTGTGTGAGTGAGCGGTCGTGTGGAGGTGTGAAGCAGCTGGAGCCACACCTCCTTGGGGGTGGTGACAGAGCAGACAGGCTCCACCCCCAGGCTGTTCATGTCCAATAGAAGTGACAGATTGGAGCCACGCCTGTAAAAAAAAAAAAAAAAAAAAAAGTAACAACAAGTTAACATAATGACAAACTTTTGAAAGGTGAAGGTTTTTAGAGAGTGCAGACATTTTTCAAAGATGTGTTACTTGTGACACATTAAAAAACATGGGAACTAGTTGTTTGAACAGTGACAACATTTTAAGGAACTACAGTCACAAATGAAAGCAGGGACACATTTGTAGATCTAGGATATTCTTGGAAAATAAGTGTATTTGACAATGGAAAATCTTTAAGAGATGCTCGGGGACAGTCCACATTTTAAGAAGTCGCAGAAATGTGTGTGTGTGTGTTTAACATCCACCTCTCCTGTAGGCGAACTGAGGCTTTGCGAGGAGGCGTGGTCATCGGTGGGGGTGTGGTTGGGTCCTCAGCGGGAGGGGAGGCTGGACGCACTGCCGACGTACTCATAGTGTGTTTGTCTGAAGCTGGTCTTAGGTGTTCATCACAACATTGTGCTGCAGAGAGAGAGAGAGAGAGAGAGCATATTAAAGCGATAGTTCACCCAAGATTGAAATGTCACTCATTATCTACTCACCCTCATATCGACTAAGGGCTGGGAGAAGTTTCAGAGTCCTCTGTGGCTTCTCTGAGTTACAGGGGGTCTCGGCGTAGCAGTGCATGTCCATATAACGGTTGCAAATGGATACCAACTGTCTTCGTAACAAAAAGACACACCAAAAAACATCCAAATACCTCCATGCTGCTCGTATGAAATGTCCGTCTTGTATTGAAGCCCCGAAATGCAAAATTGTCCCGAAAAAAATTAAATAAGTCTATATTTCAAGCTTGTTTTGTAGCGGAAGCTTCTTAAAGCTCCTCTTCCCGGTTTGTCATATCTGGACGAACTGGGAAGAGAACAGACCCTGGTTCGTCCAAATATGACGAACCGGGAAGAGGAGCTTCGAGAAGCTTCCGCTATAAACAAGCTTGAAAAATAGACTTATTTAATTTTTTTTGGGACAATTCCGGTTTTTTGGTGTGTCTTTTTGTTACGAAGACAGTTGGTATCCATTTGCAACCGTTATATGGACATGCACTGCTACGCCGAGACCCGCTGTAACTCAGAGAAGCCACGGAGGACTCTGAAACTTCTCCCAGCCCTTAGTCCACATGAGGGTGAGTAGATAATGAGTGCAATTTCAATTTTGGGTGAACTATCCCTTTAAGTTCTGACCCAATAGATCAGCAGGAGCACCGCTGTGCCCACACTAACACACAGGGGGCGCTGCTTCTCATCAAGAAACAACATGTGTGCTTCATATGCTGAAGAAACTCTGCACTTCAACAGTAATCCAGTGCTCAGCAAGGTGTGCAGTGTTTCCACAAAGGTAAAGTAACGAAGTAAAGTCTTTATTCATGAGTGGAATGTGGATTTGACCACAAAATCTAGGTTCTATAGCCACATCTCAATCTCAGTGGAGATTGTGTAAGGATCTGGTGAAGGTGTATTCACCTCCGATTTCCAAGGGGGCGTGGCCAACAGACATAGATAGATAGATAGTCTTTATGACGGACTCAGGTCCATTATAAATAAAAAGAGACAATACAAAAACACATACAATACAAGATAAAAAACATCATCATAGTTTTAAAACACGTACAGACACCTGTTCCAGTGTCTCCAAAGACCTGACAGGTATTTCATATCACTGTGTGTAACTAGTGCCGCTATGATGCTATTGCTTGCCTGGTTAAGTCGACACTTGAACCTATACATGTAGTTTCTTAAAGCAGAAGTAAGCAGAAGTAAGCGGAATGTTTGTGTTAATATAAGTCTTAAATAGTTATATCTTCCGACAGCAATCACTTATATAGAGTGTTTGGTCTGAAACACGGGTCTGTCAGTCACTCTGCTCTGCTGTAAGCCGAGGAGAAAACTTTCCTTGTATCCTACAACCTTTATCCAATGAGGAGAGAGAACGGCATAAAGGGGCAGTCCTCTCTGTGTGTGCAGCCAAGGGATGCGCGTGAATGTGGTGACGTAGGAACGAGGGCGGGGACTGCTAACTCCATCGGCTGACAGGAAGTTAGCCAAAACCACCGGATCGCTTACTTCTGCTTTAAAAGAGCATGAAAGGTGGATACATTATAAGATACAAACAAATGACTCGCGCTTGTCCATCTTGGGCGCCTAAGTAATATTTGAAATGCATCATTGTAAGCTACCAACAGTTTTCTCATTTTTGCAGCACTGTACCTGCACCACAAGTGTGCCGTGTACAGTGTAGTACAATATGATCTGAACAAGGCTATCTTTACATCCTCTGTACACTTATTACATTTCCTTGCAAGCATATTGGTCGATAGAGTTTACAACACTGACGTTGAACGTCATCATCATCACAATAATTCACAAATCACATAATTTCAATCCACTGATGGATTTATACATCTTCTGCCCATCTAACTGTAACATCATCAGCTACACCAGGGGTTCTCAACTAGTCTCACTCTGGGCTCCACATTTTCCCATGGTCATTAAGTCGCGACCCACTTTTATAGAATCCAAACCAAGAATTTTTTTTTAAAGCCTTTAAAAACTCATTTTGCTCTTTATTGAGCAAACTGCATTTCAGGGCACATTGATGAAACTGAGGAGGACCATGACAACTGCATGTACGGAAGTGAATAAAATAATATCAAACTGCACAAAATGGAGACAAACAAAACGATATATTTGACTTCTAATGCATCTGCATTCAGAGCATATTCACAAAAGTGAATAAATATCAAATTGCACAAAATAAAGACCCACAAAACAAGGTATTTTCACTGCATTCAGGCCACATTAATAAGAAACTGATATCTTTGCATTTAGAGCAAATGGAGCAAATAATAAAAAACTGAGGAGGACCATTACAACTGCATGTGTTCACGTGTCTCTTGTGCCTTTCAAAATAAGTTATTTTTCAAAATAAAATACATGTCCAACATCAGATGTGCATTAAATATTATTTACTTTTTTGACCAGCTGTCCGCGACCCATCCAGAACGGGTCCGCGGCCCACTTTTGGGTCCCGACCCACCAGTTGAGAACCACTGAGCTACACCACCATGGTCAGATTGATCAAATACATAAGATTGTACAAAATAAACACACTCACATACAACAAACGGCAGAAATGTAAAGTCATCAGCTGCACATGACCAACAAGTAATACATTTCTGAATTAAAGTAACCAATCACTGCATCCTGCACAATAGCACAAAGCCAATATAAAATAAAGGATGTAGATAACAACATGTGAAAACATCATGTCAAGTAACATGAAAAAATATCCAAACATACGATTAAAAGGCTGCATGTTACATGAAAGTCATCACTCACAGTTCTGAGTGTCACCAACTCTTCAACTCCTTCGAACCTTTCAGCCTCTTTTAGATCCTCCTGTTTTTAGTTGTATGGCACATTTCCTGTCTGGTGGAGCCTCAGTGTTTCCAGCAAGAAAACAAAAATACCGATCACACCGCTCTGTCCTTTCTGAGGTTGCACTCGTCGCATTAATTTCAACTAAGGAGCCGACATACAAAATGAGAAGTTATGCTTTGACACTCCACGTGTTACTTCTGCCAGCTCTTGCAATCGATTCGGTCGGCTTTTTTCTGGTTTTGTCACCGGCCTCAATGGAGGAAGTTTGTGAATTACTGATGTGACACCGGGACGCAGCTGCTGTCTGTCAGACTCCACAGATCTGTCAGCAGTCACTTCACCAACAAGAACGCATGTTATCCCATAAACTCGACCTGCCTGAATCCTGATGAAGAGATTAAAATAATGACTGAGCCATGTGTGTGCGCGTGCGTGCGTGCGTGTGTGTCAGTGTGTTTCCACATCGGCTTGGATCCGAAACGTTTCAGTGTGTGTCCATTGGAAGAGAGTTTCCTCATTTCAGGAAGTCAGCACACCCACAATGACTCAAAGCACAACACACACAACACACACAGACAGCACACTCAAACATAAAGTCCACTCTGATGGCTTACACTGTTTTTATTCTCGTACAACTCAATTCACATAAAAGAGGCACACTGTTTTATCTGTATGAGCCCGGGCCTGAGGTGACTGTTGTTACTGAATATGTCAAATGATTAGAGATATGAAACCTTGGTGTGTCAGCTCTTGTCTGCTCTTGTTTTATTGGGAAACACCACCACATCCTGAGTCTGGCTCTAATTCAGGCCACATTCAAGGCTCCAAAATAATCTACCAAGAAATCTTTTGGGGTTCTTTTTGGGAGTGCTTTAAAAAGGTTTTCCGAGGTCGTCCATCATTACCAGTTTGGGTTGTGGTTTTCATTTTGGATACTGTCCGTCTTGCAGATGGTTGTGTTGGTATCTTCAGATCTGTAACCCACTGGGTCGGTTTGCAGTAGAATTTGAACTGGTAGAGATCAGAGATAGACTCAGGACCTTCACACTGTGGGATAAACGGCATATTGCTCCATTTGTGGTTGAGGTAATGCACAAGGTACGTTTCCATCAGCTGTTTAGATGCGCATCGAGGTGTATCGCTGTAATTCAAATTAAAATCCCCTGATTCGCACAAACTGAAATACGCTTGCTATGGCCGGGTTTTGGTTGATTCGAATGGGATGGAAACAGCTGTATGCAAATTAAGTGTGACGTAGCGCACTTTCACCCCATCTGCTCCCGTGTTTGCAGTTCACTCACAAGACAACATCAGGGTTTCCGCTAATGTCACAGAACAATTAATTAATGAATTGTGGCGCACCGCCACGGCAAAACGGGGGGGTGCAGAGTCCGTAGATGGAAACACACACGATTCAAATTTCTTTTAATGCGCATTTCCCAGTAATTCGAATCACTTTGGATGGAAACATGGCTACAGTAAGGAAGTTTAGGTATCGTGGGGTTCTCTTTTAATAAATGTTACACTTCTGTGTGTACAGAATAACAACCTCATGGACAGGCATCAACTTCCATTAAGGTGTAACCAGTGGTGGACAGTAACGGAGTAAATTTACTTGAGTACTGTACTTAAGTACATATCCAGAGGATCTGTACTTTACTTGAGTATTAGATTTCTTTGGTACTTATTACTCTTACTTGAATACATTTCCAAGACAAATATTTTTACTTTTACACGTTAAAGCAGAAGTAAGCAGAATGTTTGTGTTAATATAAGTCTTAAATAGTTCTATCTTCCGACAGCAATCACTTATATAGAGTGTTTGGTCTGAAACACGGGTCTGTCAGTCACTCTGCTCTGCTGTAAGCCGAGGAGAAAACTTCTTGTATACTTCCTTGTATCCTACAACCTTTATCCAATGAGGAGAGAGAACGGCATAAAGGGACAGGAAATTAGCCAAAACGACCGGATTGCTTACTTCTGCTTTAATTTTTAGGAAGGCTGAAAAGTACTGGTTACTTTCAGGTCTGCTCTTTTTCTTTCTAAAATCCTATTGAACACAAGCTGTGTTTGTCAAAGAAGGAAACCCTAACCCCTAAAAGCAGCACATCAGTGCAGCTGCTTTCAAAGAGTTCATTCTCACAAACAAGAGTTAAAAGCTCCTTACATTCATTTAGAAAAAATTATAGTAATTCATTGATGTGAAAAATAAGAAATGTACTCTTACTCTTACTCTTACTCTTACTTTTACTTAAAGTACATTTAAAATCATGTACTTTTGGATACTTAAGTAGCTACCTTTAAAAGCAAATACTTTTTTACTCTTACTGGAGTAACATGTCGACTGAGCTACTTTTACTTGTAACGGAGTCAATTTTGACCAGTAGTATTTGTACTCTTACTCAAGTACTGGGGTCGAGTACTCTGTCCATCTCTGGGTGTAACACATGAATAAAGGAAAACAAATGACACCTCGTTTGTTACTAGATAACGCAGCATGCAACTGTTGATTTTCAGTGTGTCAGTTTAAAGGTAGGGTTGGAGATCTCTTTCTGGAGCATTTTTTTTTATTGAATTGCTTGAAATCCTCTTCACACCCCAGTTGCAACCAAGTAATGTAATGCTTCTTTACAAACATGAAAAAAGTCAGTCACCTGTGGAACGGACAATCAAGTCAGTTGTCAATCAAACTGCCATCTGTCCCTCCCTCCCTCCTCTGCATGTACCACTCTTCGTGCACTAATCACATGCGTGCTTCAGTCTTCAACGAGTTACGCCACAGAAAAGACAACGCCAGTAATCCAATGTACCACACTCCAGTTTGGTAGGTGGCAACGTAGCCTATCTCTAAACTGGATGCTGGCTAGTTTATAATGATGTCAGCTGTTTTCTTACCCGTGAATAAGCCATGACAAAAAATCTACGAAAGTAACAAAGTGATTTTCTCCGAGCCCATACAAGTCTGATATGTCTACCTTTGTCAGCATACAGCATGCATGACCTAACACAACTGCGAAAATCTTGTCTTGAGGATACTTGAGTCACATTCAAGAACCAGTTTTCAATGACGGAAAGTAAATTTACTCGAGTTGTCATTTGTTTTCCAATCAATCAGCTGTGTTTACCACTTCAGGTGTGTTACGATGGATAGACAGATAAATTAGTCCTCTAACACATCCTACAGTTTGACATGTCAGAGTTTTTCAGTAGCAAGTCAGGTTTAAGAGTCAGGAGGAGTCATTGTCGGGACGACAGTGCTTGAATATCAACTCTTGATTTGCTTGAAGTAAACTTTTTTTTTCCACAGACAGCGTCAGATGGCGACTCAAACATGCACCGAGAAGTTGGTTTACTTCAAGCAAGTAAAGAGTTGATATTCCTGTGTTTATGACACAAACAGGAGCTTCCCACTGCACCTGAACACACCGAGCGTCAACTTGGGTCTCGCACGAGACTCCGGGAGACTTTGAATTAGATCTAGTTTTACAAACATGTCGGCTTGCTTGAAGTAAATAAACTTCTCGGTGCATGTTTGAGTAGCCATCTGACTCTGTCTGTGGAAAAAAAATGTGGCTTTGAGGGCTGTAAACAGCCTAAGCAGCGGAACTTACATCCGCTCCCATTCATCGCTGCCGTGGCGATGCGGGGACAGACACAACTACCGCAAAACAGGAGCAATTAAACTGAAAATCTTCAGACTCCTTGAATTTGCCCGGAATTGTCCTTTAAACTATATTGTGAAATCTTCTCTCACCATCTACTGGACAAATTAGATTTTAAGTGCCAATAAAACTCTAAAACTTGATCAATTGTCAGTATGCTTTACAAAGACTGTCCAGTATGAAAATGGGTTCATGAAATCACACCTAGTGGTCGTAGTAATTATGACAGGAGCAAAGGAAAAGGTTTCATGACGTATAAATCGCGACCAATCCACGTCAGGAGGAGGTTGTGGTGGATGGATTAAGACAACAGCAAAGAGCAGCTGTTTGATCTGATGTGAAACTAACTAACTAACTTTTGTGATTAAAAGCCATAGCTGTTAGGGAGATCAGGTTTTATATTAGAAGCCATTTATGATGATTCACCAAGGCTAACATGTTTTTACAACTTTACCCATGACAACAAAGACTGTCTAATGTTGAGAAAATTATTATTTTAACTCAACTCATCGTCATTTACTAAACCTAACCAAACATGACCGCTCTTGTAACAATGGTGACAAAATAAATGTGGTTCAGTTCTGCTACTGCTAGACTTTCTTTTATATTGAGGCTGTAATGACTACTGCAGCCTGTAGGGGAGCTGTACAGCTTTGTTTGTATTTACAATCAGTAAATAGAAACATTAAAAGGGACAACGAGGAGTTTCTCCGTCGGCAGAACGAAAAATTCCGCGACAATAAAACGTTAATGTGGATGAATCTACGCTACCCACACTTGTTAATGGCTCCATTTTCAATAAATATATCGTTTTGTCTCTATCTTTATTTTGTTATTATTAGTGGTGGTGGAAATGCTGGTCGAGCCGACCAGCGTTTCCTTACTTTCGGTTTCGTGGCGAGTCATGAGAATAACGCCGCTGAATCGCCATTTATGGTGGGAACTACGACGGTATGTGATCGTCTTCGAACCTCTGACTTTAATTCTTGATGAATGAAAACATGAGTCTGTCTTGCACCGGTCAAAGAATTTCACGGTGCGCGGAGGCTCATAAATGTAGTGTGAAAACACTTCGCTTTTCCAAAACTCCTCGTTGTCCCTTTAATCATTTTTAATAGCCAGTAGGGATGTCACGATTACAGATTTTCTTGGTACGATTATTGTCATTTCACAACACTATGAATGTGTAAAATCAAATATAGTCAAAATATAATTACATTACTAATCTCTTAATATAGGACCAGCTATTAATCCCCCGGGATTGAAATATTAATATTTGAAATAAGAATATACTGTATATATAATATTTGAGTCATTAATTGTCATCTATACCAAAAGTTTAAGTTTATTTTAATACAAATAAAAATGACACGCTATCAATTTAGTGTTAGTTTAGATAAATGGACCAGTATCTGTCGTTTACCTTTACTTTGCTGCACATCTGCAGATACGGTTCCAACATAATCTTTTTTGGAAAGTGACGGTATTTAGGAATCTTTACGATCAATTAATTGTGGCGTTTAATACCGCGATTAATTGTGAAAACAAGTAATCGTGACATCCCTAATAGCCAGTGTATTGTTTTTGCTGATTGCACTGGATTAACGGTGAGATTTAGAGAATGAAGTAATGACACCTGTCAATAACTGTTAGTAGCAAATATATTGATCAGGCTTACCAGGTAATTCAGGCCGGTAACATGTGAATCCTCCTGTGATACTAGAGCTGCTGCTGACTTTCTCCAGCTCACCTACAACAACATATACCTCACAGCTCACGCATCTGACTAGTTCTAACTAACCAACTAACTAACTAACTAACTGACTGAACAGTGAAGAGAGGGGAGCTCTCCGTTTCTTCCTTATACCCTCTTCAAACGAAATCAATGACTTTCTGACAGACCAGGGGCAAGAAGAAACAAGTGAACAGGGAGAGAAAGGGAGTGAGATAGAAAGTGATAGTGAAGGAGAAAACAGCAGTGCATGTGGTGAGGGAGAGAGAAGAGGCAGCAGGAACAGACATGTCCTGTTTTTCTGGCCGTTATTACACCAATTCAAAGTGTTCAGGTAGCGAAAGAGAGAGAGAGAGAGAGAGGAGAGAGAGAGAGAGAGAGAGAGACCCGAGGGGAGAGAGAGAAAGAAAGTGAGTCAGAGAACAAATGAAGAAGAGAGAGAGAGAGATATTGAAAGAGAGAAAGACATGCTCCAGGCGTTGATTATTAACACACCAAGAACTGCTCATGAATCATTCATATCAAATCATGCAACATGGACCGTGAACACCAGCAGCACAAAAACACGCATAACACTCATTCATACAGCACAACTAAATAACACACACTAATATAAAACCTGCTCTCCCTGACAGCTATGGCTATTTACCACAGAGGAAGTATGAAAAAAAAAAAATCAACCTTTTTTTATGAGCAAACAGTGACTCAACCTCACACCTCCACATTGTTTTTCACTCTTCAGTCGACAATGGAAAATTATACCCTTTTGAACTTTGAACCATAAACTTATGACTTTGTTTACAGGCCTTATGGTACTGACGCCAGCCATATGCTAAGCTCACTAAACGGCAGATGACCAATCATAGCTCAGCAACAGCAGCTAAGCACGTAGCGGTGCAGACGTCACAAACCCCGACCGGTCCCCTTTTCAACCTTTCCGAAAAACAAAACAGTGTGTTATTGTCTTTTGTTCATGCAAGATAAAGCTGCTAATGTTAACATCTGCAAGGCCAAGGGTTATCAGATAATACGCTCCATGCATCATTAAAGCAGAAGTAAGCGATATTTTTGTGTTAATATAAGTCTTAAGTAGTTATATCTTCCGACAGCAATCACTTACATTGAGTGTTTGGACCGAAACACGGGTCTGTCAGTCACTCTGCTCTGCTCTGAGCCGAGGAGAAAACTTTTCTTGTATCCTACAATTTTTATCCAATGAGGAGAGAGAACGGCATGAAGGGCTGTGTGTGCAGCCAAGGGATGCGCGTGAATGTGGTGACGTAGGGACGAGGACCAATAGATCCATGACGAGGGCGGGGACTGCTAACTCCATCGGCTGACAAGAAGTTATGGTGCGTTCAGGGCAGCCCGTAACTCGTGTTTTTCCGACCTGTGAAGTCGTACCAGTTCAATCTGGTACGACCCAAGGGTCGGAAGTTACGAGTGGCCGTTATAGTGACTTTCACAGGTAAAACAGGTCGGAAAAACATGAGTGGGTTGCCTGGAACGCTACAAAGTCGTAAGTTGTGACTTGAAGCTGTAACTTACGGTTTCAAAAGCCTGCCTGGAACGCAGCATTAGCCAAAACGACCGGATCGCTTACTTCTGCTTTAAGTGATGGCGAATCATTTCCTCCTCATAATATCCTGTTATCCTCGGATATGAAGCTTTATATGAAGATAATGACAACAAAATATTTGCAAGTCTAGCTATGTCTGCTTCCATATGATTCAGGGAAGTCACATCTATCTGTCAGTCTCTGTGGGTTTTTATAGAGATAAATACAAGATCAAGTCTCCACCAACTACATCAATCAATAAATGCGTATTATGGACCTCAAGTTTCATATGACTGGCCACTTTTGAGCAAATGCACTTGGGGCCCAGCTGTCATAAGCTCATATTGAAATGTTAATTACTTTTTTTTTAATGAAATATTTGTTTTATTAAAAGTAAAATATATTTCTCCCCACAACCATGTGATTTGATTACCTTCTCAGAAATCCTAATTTGCAATAAGCGAGCAGCAAGTGAAGCAGTGATATCCAATACCAAGTCAGTCCCCGTGGACTCTCGTGTTAAAAAGTTCAGCTTCACAGCAAGTTTGTTTACAGCCTGGAACAACTACAACATCACCCATTAAATTGGAATAGAATATTTGTTTTTACGATTGTGACAATGTGATTTATTCTTGATAGTATATCTTCTCAAAACGTTACTGATCAATCTCTTCCAAACGTATCACTGTGAAGATTAAACCACAATAAACCTTTATAATAGGAATAAAATGAGAAATGTGTCTGAAAACAAAATGATTCCAACTTTATGGGCAACAGTGTAAAACGTTTTGCTTTCTACAACTAATTTACTCCTTCATGCTAAGTGTATCAGGGGTGAATATTCATATAGCTCACTTGCTTACATTCCTATTTCTTAAAGCGTAATGTTCTGTACAATTAGGGGTGTGCCACTTGGAGTGACAGGTGGGTGAGCGCATGCGGGCTCGCCAACACACACGCCTCATTGCTCATTTCTGTATTAACTGAGAGTTTAGGTGCTGGCAAGATGGAAAAAAGAATACAGTCTATGGTGGTAAGTTGCAAGAGCATGAAAGAAGCTTTTTTTTTTTTCATCAAATGTAACATGAAGTCTGCAACATGATGCTCAGCAAGTTCAAACAAAGAAGCACCAGGAGAATGAGGATCGAAGACAACAAGTAGTTAATGGCTAACTTTTAAGGGTTTTACTACAGTGTGCTTCTTGTTCATCTATATGCACTGTTAATGGAACAGCCAGATTCTAAATGGCTATTTGCATAAATTATATTATCCTTGAGTGTGGATAGATATTATATAGTGGAGAGGAACTTGACCTTCTGCAGGTGTTCGACTACCACCCTATAGAACACTTTACTTTATTTTAATTTTTTTTAATAAATGCACTTAAACAGAGTACTTGTGTTTGTGACAGACCAAAGATGGCCCTTTAAGTTTGGCTTCTTCCATTAAGTCAAGAAGTGAAATTGTATCTAAATTCAGCAGACGTAAGTACGACATGAAAAAGTACTGCCTTCAATTTTACTTATAGCACTAGTACAGCTTTAGTTATAATGGTTGATGGAAAATAAATTAATTCAACTGAGTAAATAATGCAATTTGAGACATGTTTCTGTCTCAGCAACTCACTTTTGCAAGATCTCATGTGGCCGACATCGCCTTCCAACTGCAAGTTTAGTGGGACTTGAATTTGAAAACATTGTGTATGACATTTTTTTTTACTGCTGCTTGAAATGCATCATCATCCTTTAAAGAATGTCTTTGCTGATTCATAGTTATAGGCTACTGTTCTATCAGGCTTCGAACTTAAAGTTGCGTAAAAAAAATACCACAACATAAAGATACATCATTCCAGGGTTAAATATTCAAATATTTAAGTGGAAGCATCAGCAGCAAAATTTACTCCAACTATCAGAAGTGATTGGTGAGGCAAAATGCCTGACACATTTATAATAACAATACAATGACATTTAAAAATTTCAAGGTAATTAAATAATAAATTAAAGATATAATATACATAAATATAAATACATTAAATAATGCGATAATATATCTTGCATGTAAAACTTAAACTTACATAACTTGAGTAAAGTGACTTTAACTGACACATAAGAAGACTTCTCTTCACTTCAGATGTACTGTTTTTGCAAGCTTTATTATAAGCCATCATCTACCTCTGTCAAGAATACATGTTCTCAATCTTTAGTTGTTATTTTTATAAAATAGTATAACTTTAAGAAAGAGGTGATCTTTTTTTGTTAAGATTTACTGTTAATCAGATTAAATAATTACATTTTGAAAAAGACTACATCTCACTATTTGTTTGTATTCATCCACCCACCCATCCTTCCATCCATCCATCCATTCAAAGTTAGCTTTCAGGTCACCAAGTTTTCATCTCTCCTCTTCCTCACCATTGTGCGTTTGTCTCACTCCCCCAATCCTTGCTCTCGTCTTTTCCTCCCTCTTTTTTGTCTTTCTCCTCTTTTCTTCTTTTTGGTCCTCGTCTCTTCTTCCTCTTCTCTCATCTGTTGCTGTTGCTTTCTGTCGTTGTCTTTACTTCTACCTTCTCCGCCACTTCCTTTTCTGCACCCACCCACTCTCTCATTATCTCACACACACACACTCTCTCTCTGTCTCTCTTTCGCACACACATACACTTTCTATTCCCCTCATCCAAGGTTATGGGTCCCCTTTAGACTACACGCCACAGGCTTCAACATTGTGTATTTGTGTATTTCATCTTGTGCATCTACTCTGTGTGTGTGTGTGTGTGTGTGTGTGTGTGCATGTGTGTGTAAAGCCATCAGCAGTGTTTCACAGTGGGGCTGTATAAACTGATTTTCCACGTCTTTTTCTCTCCAGCTGTCAGATGAACAGCAGCAGGATACAGTCCTGCCGGGACACATTCAAGAAGGCTAACCTTCTAGCGTTATTAGCAGTCACCATAGAAATAAAATTAATAGAAGAGACGCCACTGTTCACCACAGTGCTCTATCAGACAAGAGGATAATCACACCGTGGAGGAAGTTGTGAGGTGCCAGCTGTATTCTGCAAAAAAAAGAAAAAGAAAAAAAAAAGATTAAAATTGCTGTTGGTGTTTGGGCCTGTTATTGGCTGCTGTTGCACTCTGTTATTATTGCAATATTTTGTCTTAATCTCTATCACAAAAGAGATCTTCAAATGCCAGGGGTTAGATTTGTTTGGTCCAATCAACGTTGGACGAAACAGGAAGTAAAGTGACAAGGACATCACAAGATGGCAGGTCTGGACGACACAATAAGCAAAACCTCAAACATCAAATTTAACATGACACTTCACATTATATTAACTAGGCCTATATCACACTATGTTGGGAATTGTCAGCTTTCTTAGACTTACATAAAATATTAAGTGTTACCGTAGCTGGCTGCAGTTTTATGATGTTAGCTATAAAAGTGCTAGCTTAGCTCATTTTTACTCAAGCTGTGCACCAAGCTACTTGCCCTGTCTCTCAAAATGCTGCAGTGCTCTCTTGAGATTTAAGACAGTAGTTGAAAAAAAAGATTTGGATGTCATTTTACTGCTTCCTGTGTAAGCTAAAGAGAGAGAGAGAGAAACGGCAGCAGTTGATAAAGTAACCCGCTAACCAGCGTTAATTTATGTGGACTCCTCTGATGTTTAAGCCTTACAGGTTCTACTGCCATTGTTGTTTATCTGAGCTTTGAGCCTAGAAATGGATTATACATTATGTGTGGTGGCCAACTTATCAAGAGGATGCAGTGTAAGGTGTGGCCCTTCATACAGTAGGTCGCAGAAATTTGGATCAGGGTGAGGCAGTTTGGTGTTAAGGGGTTTCCCCTCTCCACCTTTTCTGTGTCGCAAACCTCAACTTCTGCTGCCTAGCAACCTTGACAACATTGATGTCTTTTTCACAAGAAAAGGTAACCACCTTGGTTTGCCAGTTGTATCTGATACTTAGGCTATATACAGTAGGCTACATATAGTCCTTACTGCAGCCGGCCCTGGTTCAAGTCTCCTAGTGGCACTCTCCTGCGTGTCATTCCCCCTCTCTGTCTCCCCTGACTTTCCTATCAGTTATGAAAGATGAAGAAACATGTCCACTTACTTGAAGTAAAAAAAAACCTCGGTGTATGTCTATATCTGACGCTGTCTGAAAAAAAAAATTGTGGTTTTGAGGGATCTAAACAGCCTGAACAGGGAAGATCGGTCCGCTCTGATTCATCACTGCCGTGCTGATGCGGGGACAGACAAAACAACTGCAAAACAGGAGCAATTAAAAAGAAAATCTACAGAATCCTTCTCTTAGACCTAAAATATCAGGAAACTATAGCCCCAGGTTGAATTTCAATTGTCCTTTAACTATGTTAACAGTATTTGTGATGTTGGAGCATCAGCTGTGTTTCTGTCATCACCCACCATCAGCAGAAGTGCCCCACATACTCAAGATCCTTTAGTATACCCGTGTCACCCCAAGACCTCCAGCAAAACCTACCCGATACCACCCCAGATAACCAAACCCACCCTGCGAGGGCACAAACGACTAAAATGGCTCAGGGTGAGCTTCATCAAAGAATGGAACAAACGGGACCAAGACCTGAATTAAGTGCTATAGGTCCATCCAAGCCAAGCAAAATATTCCAACACTCTCAACGGTAACATAGCCTATAATCTGGGAAGAGGGCGTCTGGAGTCGAGGAAAAGAAGTGCAACACAATAACTCCACACCAGCCATGTAGAGGAGAAATCCATCCCTTGAGGGGAGAAATAAAGAGGCTGAACAAACAGTTCAAAAGAGCCCCTGTAAATGAAGAAGAGTTCAAAAACTGTCGACCATCTTGAAAGGAAGTCAAAGAGTTGGCCATAAGGCCAGAACAGGATCTTTTCCCCCGGCACCAAGCGGTATACTATAAGGTCTATAAGAAATGCCCAGTGCTCTTTTGGAGGCTGTGGAACCTGTTCAAGACGATCTGGAGAAAGGGTGAAGGGCTGTTTTGTGCAAAAAATAAGAAGGTGCTTTGACCATAGACCAATTCTGGACAATATCACCCCTAAGTGTGGTGGACAAAATTTCTGTACTGGCTAAAAGGATGACTTCATATATGACAGAGAATGGATATGTGGATACCTCTATCCATAAAGGCTGGATCCCAGGCTTCTCTGGATGTCTGGAACACAACAAAGTTCTCTGACAGATGATTCAGGAGGCCAAAACTTGCAGAGGAAACCTGACTGTACTGCTGAGACTATGTGACTGTTGACGGTATATGAAGTTCCTTTGACATGTGTAGAAGGAGTGGAGAGAAAGATCATTTAGTGCCTCTGTGGTTGGGAAACCTTCCAAGCCTTACTTCAGGAGGTCTCTACATAAGACCAGGACAGTTCCAGGCAAGTCAGACATGCAGACATCACTACAAGATCAGGACAAGAGTGAGCAGCTGTTACATCTGTGGCATGAGCTGAGAACGTGTTGAGATTTCATGACATCGTCAGAACTCCATGCACAGGAAGACAGAGTCTTGGAACTTCACATCTCCAACAGTGGGGTAAGGCAACACCCAAAGAAAGAAGAGCCAGGACAGGAGTGGAGTGCAGAACCTGGAGGAGGAAAGATGGAGATCAATTGCAATAGACCTCGCATCCTACAGCAAAGCCTGGACCAAATGGGGCCTCGCCAAGAGAGAGATCCATGGGCAGATCTTTGGAGACTGGATGCTTTGTGGATCTCTCTCCTGACTCCATCAAAAGAGTGTAGAAAGAGAGAGTTGACCCACTGTGCAAGCTTTGTGGGGAAAGGGGCACTATGGTGCTCATCTTGTCAGGGTCTATAACAGAACTCACTCAAGTGAGGTACAGATGGCAGGATGACAAGGTGCCTATGACACTCACCAACACCTTGGAGCAGGAGAGATGCAAGAAACACCAATCACAAGGAAGAAGAAGAACAACAACTGCCCAGTTTGTAAGGGAGGGAGATGAGCACTCAACCACAGCAACAACAAGTCACAGCATAAGGCCTGATCATGGGGCATGAAGCTAGACCTGGAAGAGGGCTGCATTTCCCCCAGGTTGTCAAGACAACTTTGAGGCCAGGGGCCCTAGTTTCTTGGCGCAGCGCAGGTGGCGCAAGGTAACGCAGCTGGTCTAATGCAAGTTTCGACCAGCGCAGCCTAGTGCAAAGTCAGATTGGAAGATTGGTAGATCGCGCTGTGCTGAGATAGGCGTGGCCCCGCAGCAGGGGGAGGCGTCACAGATTCAGCTTGGTGCAGTGGAAGTTTTGTGCGAAAATGTCCCGCCGAGGTTGCGCTGAAAGCTCGCCACCTCCAACCAGGTCTACTCTCAGCGCAGGGCGGAGCGCAGCAGGTGCAGTGGAAGTTTGGCTGACTGACCTGCAGTGCACACACGCCACCAAGACCTCACAGGCAGATCTCCACAGTTCCAGACACATTTCAATGCAATAAATATCCACAATAACCACTATTTAATGCAACTAATGGAATCAACACGTGAATTTATATCTATATAGATTGTCCCGTCACATCTGACGTCAGATCAAAGCAGAGATCAAAGGCTGTGGCACGCGTAATGGAAACTCCACCTGAATTAACACAGCAGGGACGAACTGGCACTGAAAAGCAGCTGTGGATGTCCCAAAAGCAGGACTGAGGGTGGATGACTGCATGTCGCTGCCGTGTTGAGACTACGCACTGCCGTTGTGATGATCGCTTTATTTATTTATTTACTTATTAATTAATTAGCGCGAGCGACCGCGTCACGCAGCCGTATTGAAAAACAAAACACAAATCATTATCTCTCTTAGTCCACCACAACAGCCTCGGTATCAGATAGTCAGTATAGCCTATACTCAGAATCTCTCATCACATAGAAAAAAGAGAGGAGGACAGAGAGAGAGAGAGAGCGCGTCCTTTACGCTGATTTCATCCCGCATGGTGTTTGTTTATGTTGTGATTAGTGTAGGCTACACCTCTCATCTGTCTTACACAGGGAATAATAAATTGAAATGAATAAATGTGAGTTTCTTCATTAGTTTATTAGTTGTTGTTTCTTACGCTGAGCACCGGTTCTCAGTGTATCAGATCAAACCTGATTAAGTATATTAGTAAACTCATTATTGGTCACTCTGAGCTCGGACCTCCGGACCAAAACAGCTGTTTCCTCCTGGGAGAGGTTCGGCCTCTGGCGTCGCTGTCTCCTCCATCCATGTCAAAGTATAAAATGACAAACTTGCAGTGCGCATCACCCGCGGCGCAGTTAAAGGTGAGGAGAGGAGCTCCTTTGATTGGTGAAGATCCGAATCGGCTGTGTTAATCCCACTTCTCCTCCTCCTGTCTCCCTCCCGCCCTCTCTCCTCCCTCTTTGCCGTTTGCGCCGGGAGGAGGGACGAGGGGAGGGGCTGCACTGGTCTAAGTCGGACTGCGCTGTCCAGCAAACTTGCGAAATGGACCTGGGCCACACCCCGTTGACGTGGCGAAGCTGCCCTGAGGTTAGACTTCACCCGGTCTACAAAACTAGGGCCCCAGATGTGGTACTGTGGTCTGAAGAGGCAGTGAAGATCATTTTCATCCAGCTTGCAGTCCCATGAGAAAAACAGCGCAATCATGCCTCTGAAAGGAAGAGTGACAAATAGCAGGGCCTTGTGAATTACTGCAGTCAAGGTTGGCTGCAGAGGATTCCCTGTCCAGTCAGTGTGGACACCCACCAGAAGGGTGGTTCAGGGTCGAAACACCTGATTACATCAAATCCCTCTGGTCAAAGCTACGTTCACTGAGTTTGAATGAAGGAGAAGCCTCTATAGTGTTTCCCATACATTCATTTATTCATTCATTTAAATCATGAATAATACTACTTTTACTAATTACTAATTCTACTTTTGGCTCGACCAATGCGATATCATTGCTTTGAAGGGACCTTTTTTTGCTGCACATGACAGCATCTATCTTTACATTGTCAACCCATTCATAGGGACTGGAAACATGTTTAGTGTAGTTTCAGGTGAAAGCAGGAACTCATTCATCCTTGCTGCATTTACACATAAAATAATTCAGCCTGTTGTCTTTTGCTCTGAGTGACTTTATTGCTCTGTGCTCCCCGCCTGCTCTTAATCTCCATCATTTACCTTTATGAAACGTATGTTGTGTGATAAGCTGCAGTGTTTTCAGTGTGTGGCTTCAGTCTGAACTCTGTCTGTAAGCCAAATTTCCCCCATGAACAATAAAAGGCAAAATGACTGAATGAATTAGACCACAGAGTCTGAGGCAGCTACAGCAGACTTCAGTGGCCCCCTGTGAGGCTGTTTCATTGTAGTTTCTATGGCAATTCAGCACCAGGATGGAAAACAATTCACCGCAGACTCACTACTGAAATACTTTAATTCTGCTAATGACGGAGGGAGCGTTTATACTGTCAGCTGGGTGATAATGGGACATGGAGGATGGGAGAAAGAAGACACGCGAGAGAAGATGCAAAAAAGAGAAAGAGTGAGGGATGGCTCTGAGCAGACAGGAAGCTGCAGAGGAACGAGATATGAGAAGGAGAAAAGAGAGGTTAACATAATCTGTTTATAAGATATTAACCAGTTATGTACATTTTTTTGTTTTACAGTAGTAGCTCTCCTGAGTGATAGTTGTTGCAGTCTGTGAGTCACACTGACTGCTCGGGTCATCCTTGAGTCCAGGTGAGGGGTTTTTCTAAATTTAAAGAAATTCCCTCAAGGTGTTACAAAGATATTGTGTCCACAAGAATGAGACCAATGAAAACTACATGGCTCAGGATGTCACTATGTCAATTAATTTGACCTTTGTTTAGCAAAAGATCAGTTATGTTGCAGTGCAATATTGTTCTTCCTATTTTTGGCCCATGCTAAATCTGAGCATAGTTTTTCATTACCTACATATTTTATAGGTTTTACATTTCTGTGAGGTTTTAATTGAGAACAGCCCTGTACCACATTGACATGATCAACATGATCACTTGATGAAGAGAGAATTCAGCGAGGAGTGAAGCAGCTGCAGCAGAGGAGAATCAGGCGACTGCTGCTGCCATCTCTAAAAACTGTTTCCTCTCTTGACATTTGCTCCACAACATCATTAACAAACCACAAATTCTGTTGTTTTTGTCTCTTTGTCACTTGTCAGCAGGTGTTATTGATTGTTACTATGGTGATGCGCACACCGTTTGGTTAAGGGAGGGGTGAGGTTGGTGAACCGTTTCTGGTCCCACATGACATTTTTACAAACGAACATACATGGAAGCAACCGAAATGTCTTTGCACTCCAGCTCCTGCAGCATGATGTGGGCATCTCTTGAGATTTATGTCAGTAGTTGGGAAAAGAGAAGAGAGGCAGAGGAGAAAATGTCAGTTTGTACCCAAGGCTAGTTTTATATTGAATTTTCATGTAGTTCACAGATTTGTCCACTGGGTGTTGCCCTATGCTGTGACAAGAATAAATGAACAAAATTAACTTCACAAAGTAAAATTATGTGGAATACATAAGATATGTCGGCCTAGGCCACTTTTTGTGACACACTGTTGGTACTAATTACTGAAACTAACTCTGTCTTTTGGTGTTTCTGCGTTTGTAAATAATCCTTACTGATAACCCTGTTCCTTACCCTCTCTCAACGTTTAGGCTCTCTAAAGAACCCTGTAATGTCTGTAAAGACCTTGGCTATTAACTCTTTTATGCCTGTAAAAATCTTGTCTATTAATTCTTTTTATGCTTGAAAAATCCTTGTTATTAACTTTTATGTCTTGTTTTTGCTGAATGTTTGTATAGTTGTGCATATTTGCTATTGTCTTTTAACCTATCTTTTCTCCCTCACAGCCCCCCTCCCCCCTCCCCTCAAGAAGCTTATGCCTCTTGTCAGGCCATCATTGTAAATAAGAACTTGTTCTTAATTGATTCTGCCTGGTTAAATAAAGGTTAAATAAAAAAAATTTAAAAAGTGAAATGCTAAATTGTAATACACTGAGTTTATTACTGTTGTGATAGCTTAGTCTTAAAGCAGAAGTAAGCGGAATATTTGTGTTAATATAAGTCTTAAATAGTTCTATCTTCCGACAGCAATCACTTAGAATGTTTGGTCTGAAACACGGGTCTGTCAGTCACTCTGCTCTGCTGTAAGCCGAGGAGAAAACTTTCCTTGTACCCTACAACCTTTATCCAATGAGGAGAGAGAACGGCATAAAGGGGCGGTCCTCTCTGTGTGTGCAGCCAAGGGATGCGCGTGAATGTGGTGACGTAGGGACGAGGGCGGGGACTGCTAACTCCATCTGCTGACAGGAAGTTAGCCAAAACCACCGGATCGCTTACTTCTGCTTTAATTACCAATTTGTAATAAAATTGCAACTGAACTGCAAAGACACTGTTAGTCACAGTGCATTCATGTGAACAGGTAAAACACTGATGAAAGGCAGGATATTAGAGTCAGTAACTGTCATGGTGTCAGTCTTTTTTTTGTTCCTCCTGCTGGCCGCTGTCCTTGGGCTCGTCCTTGGGCTCGTCCTGTGTGAGAACCAAAACAAGAAAAAGAAAAATGCATCTGATTTAGTAAACTGCTGGTATGTGTCAGGTATGTTGTCTTACAATGTATCTCAAGTACTTACATCAGTGAGTTCAGTGAGGGTGTTGATTGGAGAAAGTTTATCCTGCGTGTTAAAACACACATAAGTCAGTCACACGTGGTTGTGGAATTTTGTGTCAATGTTAAACTGTGAATCTGTAAAGACTCAGACTAAACAATGTAGTCTTTCTTTCTTCATTATAGAAAACACAGCGAACAGAACTAACTGTTACAGAGGTGTGTTGGAATAAAAACTGATGCAGCAGTGACCTCTGGTGACCTCTGTGTAGATTACATGTCTACCAGTGGATTGGGAGCTGTGACTAACACAGATGATACTTGAGTCAGAGTCCTCCTGGTCAAATAGTCCTGTCAGATTTTTACTCAAGTTAACATGCAGTTTTTTAGTTTATGGTCCAAAAGTACATTTTTTTTTATCTATCAACATGTTGTATTGTTCCATATTTAAAGAACCTGATTACTCTGAAACAACTGTCTGACTCAAGTAGTACTCAAGTACTGATGATTAAAAATATACCATGGTACAGTACCTGCTCTTCTATTTGGTCGATGAAGCATTCAACCTCATCCAACATTTTTTTCCACTCTCCTTGCTTTGCTTTGAAGGGACCATTTTTTGCCACACATGGTGTTAGTCTTTGTTTTTGTTCCCCCTGCTGGCCGCTGTCCTTGGGCTGGCCCTGTGTGAAAACCAAAACAAGACAAGGAAAATGCATTGTATTTAGTAAACTACTGGGATGTGTCAGGTGTGTTGTCTTATGGGGCGTTCACACCAAAAGCGATAGACACAACAAAATCGCTTGAAACGCTTGTGTCGCGCTGCTTGATCATTTTTGGATCATGGCTTCATTCACTTCATTAGCGCTTGTCGCACTTGAAGCTAAAAAACCCCCCAAAAAACAACAACAACACCGCTGCCATGTTTTATCTGGACCAGAATAAAAAAAGAAGAGGCATAGGTCAAAGTTAGCGAGGAGGTGGGACTCTCTGGTAAGTTCTGAGACTACAGTATCTGTGGCTTGTTTTACTATGTTACTGACTGTGTTTCTGTATAAATGAAACATTAGCATTGGTTAGCACTAGCATAGCAGATTGTCCCACTTGGCAGGATACCGTACCAGTTTATGTGTGAATGTTATTATTGTCTGAATAGTCCCAATAGGCAGCGGTGTTATAGATGACCGGGTGCCCACACACAGCGACAATAAGCTTTTCCTCCATGTTTGTGCGCAAACTTCCCTGCTTACATCAGGAAAAACTCATCACTGATTGGATGTCAGCACGATGTCGTCTGAAGAGTTCAATTTTTCCAACTTTATTTGCGCCGGTTCAGACGCTTCATTCGCGTTGCGTCTTGTCATGCCAGACCCTCCATTTGTGCCGCCTGATATTAAATTGCGCGTCATTTACATTGATTTGGTATGTATAGTGCCGATCAATGCGTGTCTATCACTTTTGGTGCGAATGCCCCATTACAATGTACCTCTAGTACTGAATGAATGAATGAATGAATGAATGAATTAATTAATGAATGAATACTTTATTTCAAACATGTGAATAACATATTACACTTGAAGCACTAGTCGATAAAAACCTTGTATGTTTGAAAAGGAATAGGAAGAAGCATTAGTTTATTACGGTAATTCCTACCCCTTCATCACCTAGAATCCTAGGTTATCTTACTTCCTGTATATGCTGTTTTTAATACTCTCAACAAAACAAACAATCACCAACAAACAACAACACCATGACTGCTTGTGTCAAAATAAATACAAAAAGTGACAAGTATGGCAAAAGTGTGAAAACCTTAATGTTTGTCATAGCCCTTTTCTTCCCTGTACCTTGTACCATCTGTTTGTACCGCTGTTTGAATTTGCTCATGGTTGGACATCGTCTGAGCTCCTCCACTAGTCTGTTCCACAGTCTCACTCCACATATTGCATACAGATGTACTACTTACTTTAGTGAGGGTGTTGATTGGAGAAGATTTATCCTGTGTGTTAAAATGTACATGTTAATACTTATGTTACAAGTCAGTCATATGGTACATATATGGGACTTCATGTCAATGTTAAACTGTGAATCTGTAAAGACTCAAACTAAACAATGTAGTCTTTCTTTCTTCATTGTAGAAAACACAGAACAGAACTACTGTGTTACAGAGGTGTGTTGGAATAAAAACTGATGCAGCAGCGACCTCTAGTGACCTCTGTCTAGATTACATGTCCACTAGTCTACCAGTGGAGTGGGACCTGTGACAAAACTATGATACCTGAGTTAATTTTTACTCAAGTTAACGTACCAGTTTTTTAGGTTACGGTTCAAAAGTAAATTATTTATATTAACATGTTGTATTGTTCCATATTTATATATATAATAGGATTACTTCGAAACAACTGTCTGACTCAAGTAGCCTGCTAGTAATTAAGGAATATACCATGGTACAGTACTTGACGTTATCACTACCCATCCATCAGGATTCTAGAGTTTATTCAGTGTCCACTACATGTCACAGTCTTCATTCAGGTATGTTATTTCTTTGGGTCTCCATGTTATAGAGTTGATCATGAATTGATCAACACAACCAAAGTCTCTAACCTAAAAAAATGTTCGATTGGAGAAATGAACACTCCGGGAATAGGAAGAGGTGTTGATAATTACCTGCTCTCCTATTTCGCCAATCAAGCATTCAACAGCATCCAAACATTCTTCCCACGCTCTTTGACTGATCAAGCGATTGACTCTCTCAGTTAAAATGCTTTTCTGTCTGTCTTTCATCGTCTGTGACACAACGTCTTCCCCGACCTCCAGGATCAGCTCGTGCACCAGAACCTGCCTCCTGCAGCACTGGAGACAACACCGATCGGCGCAGATTGTCCAGGTTGAGAGAAAAACGGCACCCACCACAGTGATGGCAAAGAGCAAGGATATGCCATACAGCTGAAAAAAAGGCAGTAAAGAGCAGGTTACCAGTGCAGGTCAGATCACAGTTACATTTACAACCTTTGAACATTTTCTCTGTCCTCCATTTTCTTTTCCTACAGAAACCTGAAGCCATGTCACTTCCTGTTCAGCCTACATTAGCCTCTGGTTTCACTTCGACTCTCTCTTGCAAGGCAAGAAGTTGGGTCACAGTTTGTGACAAGAGCTAATAACCTCCACAATGTTCAGTTGCTGCTGTTAGGGGAGACTGGGGTAAATTGAACCACTTTCCATATTCAAGATCACTACATCAAGGTAGTTGTAGTTTTGCTACTAAATATCTGCATTTCAATCAGACAAATGAGAATAAATCATTTATTGAGCGTAAGCATAGCAAATTGAAGCACAGCATGGATAGCATATTCTTGAGCATGGCTCCAGCAGGAGTGAATGAAGAATTCCGTATTTATTCATGCTTAACTAATGCTTAATAGTGTGTAGGCTACTTATTATAAAGTGTTACCACGTTTTTTCAGTCAATCATTTCTCCTCTTTAATAATACCAATTGGTGTTGTATTTTATATAGTTTGAAAGCCTGATTAGTCACCTTTACAATGAGGTACAACTTGTAAAGATAGTCCATTCGTTGTCTTAGAATATAGACCGCAAACCCCAAGGGATACATCAATGAGTAAAATGTTTATAGAGAGTTTACATTGAGTGACAGCAGCTAGTAGAAGATGCTGGACAGGAAGTGACTCATGACTCTGGCTCTCTAAAGCAGAGGGATACAGTGAGTGCGTAGTAAAACCAGTTGTCCTGTACGGTCTACGGACCAAAACACTCTTACCCTTGAATTACTTCTCATCTCTGCAATGGTCACCACAGGGATTCCTCCAGGTGTGATCTCCTTCTTGGCTTTACATTGTAACTCCGCCACCACCTTTGGATTGTGGTTGCAACAGCAAACATACCACTCTGCATCAATCAGCACGGAGGCAGCCCACAACAGACCTACGCACACAGCCTTGGCAGTACGACGGAGCAAAACGCAACCAAAATGACAAGAGCATTTGCTGGTAGTGTAGCTCCACGCTCTCTGGAAGGACAGGTCCGTCGAGAGCATCAAGATGGTCACTATCAGACACGGAATGATCATGTAGACACGGCAGTATTCAGTCTGTGGTTTACAGGAGCATGGAAATTCATTCTCAAATACATGATAAGAAAAAACCAGAACACTTAAGATGATGGCGTTGGCGTTGTCTTTGACCTGACCGATGAGCTTCTGCAGGGGCAGAACCAGGGCCTGCATCTTTGGAGGAGAGGATCGCCTGCTACGTATTGGAGCTAAACACCGACTGAAATATGTATCAACATGAAACCATGCCCTCCTCTTTTTTTCTTTTTTTTTTTATTCCAATAGAGGCCGGAAAGTACATTAAGCAAATGGAAGTACATTAAACTGCACTCTCAACTGTTGCTGCTGCTGTGTGGTGAGAGAGATGCTGTGTCAGATATCAGGTATCGAAATCATCAAAAAAAAAGCAAGCCTCAAAGACTGAGTCATGAGAATAAAACAAGAGGTCTGAACATTGGTGGGGTCCCCAACCAGTGGAAGGAATCCATCACCCCCCAAAATCCCCCAAAAAACACATACTAAGGACTTAAACGACTCAGGCCAATGGTCCTGATATCTGTCCTATGGAAATGCACGTCGGACAGTGTAGTGTGTGACCAGATAAACTGGATCCACTTCATTTTGCCTATTGGGCAAAACATGGTGTAGGGGGATGCAAGCCTTACACTTTTGGTCACCAAACAGCTGGACTCTCACACACACACACACTAGGATTTTGTGATTGGACTTCTCCTCTGCTTTTAGTACCGTACACACAGATACTCTGTTGCACTGCCTCTCTGACCTTCGAGTCCACCCGACACGGATTTTATGGAACAGGAGTTTTTTTCATTACAGACCTCAAGAGGTCCTTTTAAATGATTTTAAAGGGATAGTTCAACATTTTGGCAAATTGGCCCATTGCCATAATCCCTATAGTCATAGCAGTAGGTTCATTACCTTTAATTGTCGGTGCAAGCTATTTTTAAAATGGCAGAGCAGAGCCGCAAGCTGCTCAGAGCTACGCTACATAGGCTCATGGGATTTCTTGGTTTTTTAGTTTTAGTTTATTTATTTTGCACCAATAAAGAATAAAAATGGGACATATTAAAATACATTGACAAAATAAACAATAGGTGGAAGCCAAGACAAGAGACCCAAAGGGCCTATACAAGGCCTCAGCTCAGAAAAAAACAAAAAACAAACAAACAATATACTCATACACACACACACATATGTGTGTATATATATATATATATATATATATATATATATATATATATATATATATATATATATACTGTACGTATATACACAGACACACACATGCATAGGCCTACATACTAGACAGTGAGAGTAGAAACACGGTTTCCCTCATCAAATACATTTTCTGGCTCTTTATTGATTAAAATGATCTTTATGCATCCTGATACATTGTATTTTTATTTTATTTTATTTATTTATTTAGTTATTATTTCATTTATTTATTTTTGTCGAGCTCTGCTATACAGTATGTGTTATGCACTCCCTGTCCTTCAGTGTTATTTCATGTTTGTATGATGTCATGTTGTTTGTATAATGTCTCTAATATGATAAAAAAGAAAAAAGAAAAAAAAATGTTGGCATAACTTGTTTTGGTGTTGTTGTCATTTGTGTTTTTGTGCCCAGCTGCTACCAGAGCAGCATCAGCATGAGTTGTGTCTCTACATAGTTGTTTGGTGTTACAAACTGAACCAAATACTGTCACTGCAGATCTACTTGGGTGGAGAACCCTTACATCAACGTCCTCTTCAGTTTTTTATCCTGAATAACCTCCTCAATTTTCTCCACCTTCCCCCTCTTTCACTTTCCTCTTGTTCTTTTACTCCTCCACTTTCTCCTCTTTTACTTCCCTCTCCTTTTTTCACTTTCCTCTTCTTCCTCCTCCACTTCTCTTCCCTCTTCTCCACTTTCTCAACAAATGCCAGTCTTAAACAGGTCAAAGTTGCTGTGCCTCTAAATATGATTTCATAATTTAATTTTTTTTCAGCACATCTATGCACACATACTGTAACAATGATAGGTCATTGATGCCATACACGAATAAAAACCAGCCAGACAGTTTTTCTCAAAAAAGCTTTAGTACCAATCTAATGCAAATTAAACATCGAAACTTTTGAAGCTATTGATGGAAAAAGATTTGAGTCTAATTTCAGTGGAAGTTTCAATCTAGTTTATTTGTTCACTGCAGTTCAAACTAAAGTTCAAAATGTTATCACCTACATGATTGATATTTTATTATAGTGCTTAAGAATAAAACATAAAAACAGTACTTTTTTCCCCCCTTCAAAGCAAAAACTAAATCATTTGATATAATGTAAGTGAAATATAAGTGTCATTGATGCAGTCAGCTGGTCAGACTTCTTGTCTGTGACCCTTTGTGCTTGTGGAGAGTTTTCCGTCAATGGTTCTGAGCTCTGAAAGGAGAAAACACAGCATTTGTGGTTAGAAGCCCTGAAATCCTCCGCTTGAGTCAAAACATGAACACAAATGTGTGAAAATATTCCAATACACCCAAAAATAAAATTACATTTAATCAAGTGAGATGTTCAGAAATCTAAATGGTGGCAATGTTAAGAGATAATGTTGGGATCTCCTTGGGTCAAAATACTCTTAAAGTGAGGATCATCACAGGAGATAAGAGGTTTTTCCACATTCACTTTCCTGAGTGATTATATAGTTAAAAACATTCAAATATGAACTCTAGTGATGGAAAAGTCTCCAAAAATGTAAACGCTTAAATTCTTGTATTTCTCTGTGTAATTTACTTAAAGCAGAAGTAAGCGATCGTTTTGGCTAATGCTGCGTTCCAGGCAGGCTTTTGAAACCGTAAATTACAGCTTCAAGCCACGACTTACGACTTTGTAGCGTTCCAGGCAACCCACTTGTGTTTTTCCGACCTGTTTTACCTGTGAAAGTCACTATAACGGCCTCTCGTAACTTCCGACCCGTGAACTCGTACCAGATCGAACTGGTACGACTTCACAGGTCGGAAAAACACGGGTTACGGGTTGCCTTGAACGCACCATAACGTCTTGTCAGCCGATGGAGTTAGCAGCCCCCGCCCTCGTCATGGATCTATTGGTCCTCGTCCCTACGTCACCACATTCACGCGCATCCCTTGGCTGCACACACAGCCCTTCATGCCGTTCTCTCTCCTCATTGGATAAAACTTGTAGGATACGAGAAAAGTTTTCTCCTCGGCTCAGAGCAGAGCAGAGTGACTGACAGACCCGTGTTTCGGTCCAAACACTCTATGTAAGTGATTGCTGTCGGAAGATAGAACTATTTAAGACTTATATTAACACAAAAATATTGCTTACTTCTGCTTTAAATTCATTCATATATACTAATACACACAAAAATGTATTAGGCTACATTTGCACATTTATACTGGTTGTAAATAATGTTGTTATCTATAGGGGGAAGATGCTCACCTTGTGTCCATCACTCTCAGTCAGAACCGGTCGGCTGAGCAGATGCTTTGATGAGTTCTTCAGCAACATCAAAACACTCTTCCCACTGTCCACCGCGGATTTTGTTCTCAATTTCCTCCGTCAGCTTTTCCTTTGCATATTTCCTCAAAATCTCTTTCAGCACATTTTTCTCCTCTTTCAGAATCAGTTTGTAATACAAGTGTCTTCTTTCACAACTTGAAGGTTTCCTCCATCCAAACAACGACAACAGGGCCGGTACACCAATGATACCGAAGAGCAAAAAGGTGCCAATCATCTAAAAAAAAAGGATATTAAAAAACACAAAAACACTTCAGTCATATTTTATTTCAATCTCTGACGAGACACAAGAAGAAAAACACTCACCCTTGACTCATTTTTCAGCTCAGCGATGATTACTCTGTCTTCATCAGTGATGCTTCCCAAGTCTTTGCAGGCCAGCTGTGCCTGTTGTTGAGAGTGATCATTCATGCAGCAAACGTACCAGTCTCCACCAATTAAAACACACACAACCCACAGCAAACCAATAAAAGCTGCTTTGATAATGTGTTGGAAGCAAGACCCCAAAAAACTGCAGGTACGAAGTGGAGCACTTCCTCCAAATGCAGATGAACACAAATGTCTACAGACTCTCTGAAACGACCCGTCGGTCCAGAGAACATAGACAAACACGATGAAAACTGGCAGAACCAGGTATAATAATAATAATAATAATACATTTAATTTAGAGGCGCCTTTCATGACACCCAAGGTCACCTTACAGAGCATAACATTTTAATAACATTATTAAAAACAAGACATTATATAAGTTGTATAAGTTGCAGTCAAAGTATTGTGGTTTGCAAGTGCAATAAAAGTCCCTGCCGAGCAAGATGAAAATAGCAATGACTGCGATGTAAGTGCAGAATCTAGCACAAAGGAAATTTGCCCGTTCCCCCTCCATCTCTGAAGTGCAGTTGCCATCTGCTGACAAGATGCAGCTTGTACCCTCTGAACCCACACCCACATGACACCACATTTCCTGTTTAGCTTTTTTGTGTGTGTTCCGCATGCCCAGCATATGTATGCATTTTTTTAACATTTGAAACTCTATAAAGGCTCATTTGTTATTGTTTTCCCTTAATTTCGGGGGAAAAAATGTCACAATTAAGTTTGAGATTATAGCTTTTTACTGATAAACGATCAGAGGAATTTTTTATTTCATCTTTACCTGCTCAGTAGGCTGTAAATGATGTGTTTAGTTTCTGTGTACAGGGAGCAGCCTACTGTGGTCAGTCTCTCTCTACTTGTTAGGGGAGTTAAAGTCATAAATGAGGCTACAAGATTTCACCTTCTGTCATAATAAACTGCAAAAAAATGACCTACAGCCAGGGCCGTTGCTAGGAATTCTGGGGCCCCTGAAAGAATACTAAAGTGGGCCCCTGACTTTTCCACTTTTTTTCTTAGACTACGTACGGTATGTATTATCATTTTTCTTTTTTTTTATTCATTATCATTTAGCCTATTTTGTTTTGATGCTAATGCAGCATTACTATGAGTATCAGTCAGGGTCTTATGCAGAATAATTCAGTCATACAAAGATTAGACTACTGGGGTTTTTTGTGGGCCCCACTGGGTGCTGGACCCCTAGAATTATCATCACCTTTCTCCCCTATACAACGGCCCTGCCTACAGCCTCATCTTTTACAGTCTCATTCAGTCTGTTTCTGCCTGCTCGGAAGGCTGTGTTAGCCTTACTGTATTCAGTAGCCTATGTGTTTATCTGCGAGAGGGCCTAACATTAGCTAGCTGTTGTTGTCTGTCTGCCTGTGTCGGCATGCATGTCTTTTTGTGGTCTCGTTTCTACTGTCTATGCATGCAGTTTGTGTCTGTGCCTCTGCTTTGCATGCTGTGGTGTGATGTGTCTTGCGTCATGTGTCTTTGCTGCATGTGTTGGGGATGTACTGAATTATGTTTTCTGATTGATGTTATATATGCTCTTTTGTCATGTTGTATGTTCTTTTGTCAAGTTGTTAATTGCTGTGCATGTTTGTAGATTGCCTTGGCTAATAACTTTTAATTTTAATCATATTCATATTCTGTTTTTAGAGTGACTTTTTAACATCCGTCTGGGGACTACAGATGAGCTCTTACTAATGCATTCAGTCTGGAGGGGATTTTACACCAATACTGTGCAATAGAATTTTCTAAATAGAAATGTGAGTTATTCCAAAGCTTATTATTGGATAGTTTTGGGTACCCAGGACCTTCCAAGAGGCAGTTCAGTGAGGTAGTTGTGCTTGAGAACAAGACAACAGTGTGAAATGTCTGCATCACAACTGAATTTATTAGTTGAAATACTTTGGGTGACCAAGGTTGTGAGGTTTGAAGTGTGAAGAAATGATTTGCTGTGTCTTCATGTTGAAGGCATTGGTTTTGCTGTGTTCTTGGCAAGACTGTCCAGAAAAAGGAAATCCAACAGCCTCTTCATCTTTCTTATTTTACAGTGACCACAACTGCATACCTCAGCACTGTATGTTCTCACGATAGGGATGTGATGAGTGATGAACCATTAAGAAATCAGCTGTAGCCTATGCCCTGTAGGTTTAAAATGTTTTAGCAGATAAAGCCCTTATTGAGTCAATAACTAACTAACTGAGAAAATCCTACAAATACTTTTGAAAAACAGTTAGAGTTACATAAGGGTTTAAGGCAATTTCAGAGCCTTTCTGAACTAGCGGAATAGTGATTTTGGTATTTTTGAAAAATATGATAGAATTTCAATGTTGTGATTTTAGAAGAAATGTACAATTGAATTTTTCACACAATGTATTCAGTGGTTTTTTTTGTTGTCCAGGAGAGGCTGTTCACATCTAAGATCTAAGAAAATAAAAATCTCAATGGAATCACAGGTGGAAAAACTTAAGTCAAATTCTTTCGGGTATGGTTATGAGTTTTGTGGTGTCCCCAGAAGCTAATACTTCCGATGCTTACAGTAATATGCTTGAGAATAAATTATAGAAGCTTGAGTTATGCCTGCCAAAAAAGTCACACTCTCTAACATTTTGTTGGAACGCCTTTAGCTTTGATTACCACATGCATTTGTTGTGGAATCATTTCGATAAGCTTCTGCAATGTTACAACATTTATTTCCATCCAGAGTTGCATTCCTCGGCATCTTCTGGCCAAACAAAATCAGTAACATCAACCTATAGGAACGCACCAAACAAGATACAGTGGAGGTACAGCTGAAAAGGAGGAAATGGAACTGGATAGGTCACACACTAAGAAAAAACAACACAACAATAAGCAAACAGGCAATGACATGGAACCCACAAGGCAAGCGAGGCAGAGGAAGACCAAAAAACACCTGGAGAAGGAGCACAGGACAAGAGCTTAAGATGCAGGGACTGACGTGGAAACAGCTGGAGAGAAAGGCCCAAGACAGACGAGGGTGGAAACAATTCATCAATGGCCTATGTTCTGAAAGGAACACAAAGGCCTAAGTAAGTAAGTAAGTAGAGTTGCATTCATTTTTCAAAGATTGTCAATGGGGTTAAGATAAGAACTCTGTGGTCACATTGGACCACGTTTCTTCCTTGAAGATGATGGTTCCCCACACTTCCTTCCAGTTTTTAGGGTTAGGGTTAGGGTTGCGTTGGACAGTTCTTAACCCAATTTTAGTAGTCTGAGAAATCTCCTTAGATGTTTTATTTGCTTGATGCCAATAATTTGACCCCTCTGAAACATCTTCTCCACAACCACATAGTGTGTCTTCTAACATGGTTGTTTAAGAAATTAGACTGCATCAGTTAGGGTTAAATAAGTTGTTGCCAACTGAAACATAATCATCCATACAGTAATTATCCAATGGGAGGCTCTGACCTATTGGCCTGGTTTTTTTTTTTGGATTGGCAGTGTATATTGTAATTCAACATGATTTAGCAGTCATTTGTATAGTTTGTGGCAGACGGTTCATTCAGTATTTTTTTCTGTTCCTCAAAGAAACAATAAGTGTCGGGATGTGAATGTTTATTTTGACATGAAATTAAATTAGGAACTACAAGAAAATATATCTTTGTACATCTTACAAATGTATAAATTAGCCTTCATACAAGTATTTGCAAATATCTGTATTAGCTTGCTTGTTGCAGCCACAGTTCACATTCATAAGAACCCACACCTGTGTCTGATAAATGCTAGAATAAGTTTGAATTACCCAAAGCTAAACTACGATGTACTAAGGCCTTTAGAAAAGTCACATTAGAATTCCATCTGTGTGTACTTAATTTCAAGAGCACTGTCCTCTGATACATCCTTTGATACTGTATAAAGCTGCTCAGAATTCTGCAGCCCATGCTAAGTGTAACCAGGACGAGAGCTCCATACACCCAGCTGTTATTTAGACACTGTACAAATAAATACAATCAGCGGATACAAAATGTGAACAGGAAAAAACAAGACCTGTAACAAAAACAGCTGCTTATAATGCTGCTCAAACTGACAAAGAAAATAAGGAAAATATTGAAATTAAAATAAAATCTAATGTAGCCTAATAAATTGTAAAAATACAAAAATTGATTCACTTTTCAGCTTGTTTTGAATTTAAAAAAGGCATCTCCCCTCCATTTTGTAGTGCAAAGCAAATATTGGAGAGCGTCATATACAAAAAGAGCTTCAAACATTTATCATTTTTATACTATAGCTTTGTTCTCTTGAACATTTACCGTGGCAAAAACATTGGCTTTGACTAATAATCCTGAGAGGATCCAGGCTGGTTCCCTGAGGAGCTCCTCCACAAAAGCTTCATGAAACCTGACACTTTATCTGAATACTAGAGATGCTTAGAGGTTATTTAACTTATTATTTCCACTTCTGCCGAAACATCGTCTAATTTTCAGGTACAAATTACTGGGAACTTTGTATTGTAGGTAGAAATACAATGCAATTATTTCTTTTGAAAAACATACAAATTAGTGATAGATTATCCAAATCTATTGGTGCAACTGTCACACCTTATAATCAAGTTAAATATATATAAATAATAAAATAGACTATACAATAAGATAGCATAAGAAGCATATCTAGCAAATTAGTTTACAATGGGAGGACAAAAATATATTCCATTAATTTTTTCAGATGAGAACAAAACAAAAAAATGACATTTTGAAGCTACAGTTTCACGAGAATATAATGTATAAAATTCAATCTGAGCGAATTATATGTAAATTACATATGTGACATTGATTCCTGAACTCAGTTTTGATTTTTTTTCATTCGTTTTTATAGCAAATTTGGAATATGTACAGAATGAATAATATCTTGCGAAGCGACAGAAAAAAAGGTTTGATATAATCAGCATTCAGCCGATCATGGTTAAATCTCGACTTCCTTGATCTATATTGCATTTCAAATTAAGAGCACACTATAGTTTCATTTAAAATGAGTAAGTCAAAGTAGTGGCTTTGTTAAACGATGAGTGAACTGGCCTGTTCAGTTAAGCCATGATCAGAATCAGACGTGACAGAGTGAGTTCATTTTGAGTGTTTCAAGGTTAAAAATGAAGTGTTACATTTAAAATGAACAGAAACATACCTACAGTATAATTCATAGAAAAATGTATCACCTGAAATTCCCCAGCTCAACATGATTCTGCTTGGTTTTAAAAGTTTTAGGTATTTACTGAATAAGATAAATGTTTCTTTCAGCAGCAGAGAGCACCTGAGGGAATCTGCTGTGAACGTTGATCATATTCCAGCTTGAAAATTAAAAACAATCACAGCTTACATCCAGCTCCCGTCATAAATATCCATGAGAAATACCCGTAATCCAGAAAAGTGATTGCTGTGATGCAGCTATATTCCTGTCTGATCCTTTATCCAGCTGCGGTATTTGGTGATTCGGGTATAGACCCCCGGTTTGTTCCTTCGACCGCAGCCGTCACCCCAGCTCACCACACCAGCCAGGAAGACACGCCCACTGGGGCCCGTGACCGACAGTGGACCGCCGGAGTCACCCTGAGACAGCCAGAGAGGAAAGTTATAGCAGAACAATACTCAAGGGTTTTGAATACTGAAATCAAAAATGTGGCTAAAATAAAGCACACTGACATAGACAGGCCATAGAACAATCAGACTAAGTGGAGGAATCTTATCTTGATTGGTAATTAAAGGGATAGTTCAACATTTTGGCAAATTGGCTCATTGCCATAATCCCTACAGTCATAGCAGTAGGTTCGTCACCTTTAATTGTCTGTGTAAGCTATTTTTAGAACGGCGGAGCAGAGCCGCGAGCTGCTCAGAGCTACGCTACAGGGGCTAATGGAATTTCTTGGTTTCCCTCATCAAACTCATCAAATACACAATCCAACAACTCCAAAACGCTCTGGTGGACAAGTTGTGACCTGCACATTCACCACGCTATGAGATAATAACAGAATGTTATGAGACAGAGCCGTTATAGAGGTAAATACAGAGACTGCTTGCTGAAAAACTGTCCCTGAAGGCAACACGTATCAGCGGTTTTGCATGAATTTACCTCTAAAACAACTCTGTCTGGTAACGTTCTGTTATTATCTCATAGTGTGGTGAATGTGCAGGTCACAACTTGTCCACCAGAGCGTTTTGGAGTTGTTGGATTGTGTATTTGATGAGGGAAACCAAGAAATCCCATTATCCTCCGTAGCGTAGCTCTGAGCAGCTCACGGGTCTGCTTCGCCGTTCTAAAATAGCTTACACCGACAATTAAAGGTAACAAACCTACTGCTATGACTATAGCGATTATGGCGATGGGCCAATTTGCCAAAATGTTGAACTATCCCTTTAAGCCACTAACAGCCTAAATCAAGTTTATTAAAGTGAAAATCATGTTGACAGATGCTTCCACATCTGCTCTGTATGAAATATCAGGATATTCAGGTCAAGCCTGTTGCCATTTATTCATATGATGGCTCTAAAAGTATGTTAATTTGTGAAGGAGGACACACACACACACACACACACACACACACACACACACACACACACACACACACAGTTTATTCAAAAAGTATTCCGCCTGCTTCATTTTTATCATATTTTGTACAAAAAGATGTCCCTCCATCAGGCTACACTGAAAACCGAGTTTGTAAACTGTACCTGACAGGCGTCCACGCCTCCTTTGAGGACTCCAGCACACAGCATCTTGTCTGTGACCTCGTCCTCCAGCAGTCTCTTACACACTGTGCCGTTGACGATGCGAACCTCCGCCTTCTGCAGGATGGTCGCAGTAAAACCTGACAGAAAAGGTGTCATTTATTAACAATTTCTGCGATAATAAGGGTGTTTAATAGGCTTAAATGTTGGCTGTTCTTGCATAAAAATAAAACATATTTAAACCCAAATTTTAAAGATGATGATTTGAGGAGATTTTCTGAGTCAGTTCCCACTTTTCACCACTAGATGTCAGAATTTTGGCCCATTTAAGTTTAGATAGAACAGCTACTGAAATTATTCTTAATAAATAAGAAAAACTATGTATCTATAACACTATATTGTTGTTTCCAATAGTTTATGAAGCTTTCCATACATCTTCATCTGTACAGGGTTTTTTCAGAGTGGGCTCAGGACAACACTGCTCATTCTAACAACCAAAATCTTTTTGTCTTTCCTCAGTTACAGACTGTTTGTTACACTGCAACTCTTTGATGTCAACCCACCTCCCTCTCTGGTGGCTCCCCAGCCGGTGATCCACGCCACTTGGCCTGCTGGGAAGTCAAAGGTGGGGGAGGGCAGACAGATGGGCCAGATGTTCTGGTTGAGTTTGACTTCAGTGTCCAGCTCCATCAGGGCGATGTCATTGTTATAGGTGAAGGTGTTGTAGTCTTGGTGGGCGATGATCCTCTTGATGTTCCTCCTCACGGTCCACTCGTTGATCTGGCTCTGCACATGCAGACCAAGCAAGGCCTCCCATTGGTCCGCCTGCGAGTACCTGCATCAACACACAATCACAAAGTCAGGGTGGAGAGCCGCGGGAGAAATAAGAAAACTAAAACTTCAGCTCTGGAACATTTTACAGGGCTTGTCCCTCGTCAGTCTGATACCACCGGGCTTACACCAAACGATTTTCACAGTCCCAGACTAAAGACTGACAGTCTTTGGTAAATCTGAGGAGTCTTACTGGAGTCTCGGCGCGCTCCCGTCATCTTGATCGTTAAGTTTAAGGTGGTAATCTGCAGTCTGTGACTGCGTTTCACACCAGTCTTTCCCTAGTTTTGGGCTTGCAGTGTCGCAGTGACGTAACACGATCAACAACCAATAGATTAGCAGTGACAAAAGCCGAAACAGGAAACCAGACAGTCAATAACAAACATGGACCAGAGCGATTGATATAACCATAGACATGTCTATGGATATAACAGCCAGATAATAAAATAATAGCCAGAATTAATTAGCCCGTCTATGGGGTTTTACATTATATGTTAGCATTAAGCTAGCGGCCTATATGTTTAGTTGTGATGCTGACTGCGTTTTGAACGTTGTTTCAAACTATGTGGGTTTGATTGAACATCTTTGATTCCCGCTTAATATATTGCTTTACTCCTCTTTTAATTTTATCTCGGCTATGCCATTTTTACTGTAGGGCAGGATCTTCAATTTGGAGTGACAAATAAAACCTTGAAGCAAGAAGATTTTGCCTTCTTTGAGAACTGACATTGATGTACATACAGAAATTCAGTAACAGCTGTCCAAAAGGAGGGTTTTTCACTACAAACCACTGCACAGAAAAGAGCAGCTGTAGCTAAAAGCTGATTGTCCTCCATTTTTGTAACATTTCTGCTGTACATGATGGGAAAAAAATGCATGGTGGGAAAAACCCCTAAAATAATCTAGTTGTAGTCTTGTAAATAGTGAACCTATAAGATTCACAGTCTTTGTAAATTCTAGTCTGAGACTAGTCTGGGACTAAAAACTCTAAACACTAGTCTTTAGATGTGAGCTGATAGTCTTTTAGAGTCTTTTCTAAATCTTTTCAAAGTCTTCTAGTGTGTGGGTAGCATAATTCTGATTCATTTCTCTGACGGTTCCTACTTGTCCGGTCCCTTGTCTTGGACGCAGTGAGCAGCGGTCAGCAGCCAGCGGCTACTCAGCACAGAAGCTCCACACACGTGACCCGTGCCCCTGATGTGGAGGCTGACCTGCCAGGGCCACTCGCCCTCCCTGGACACCTGACCGCCCACGATACGAGAGCTTCGATACGGCCTGGCCCCGCACTCTGTAAAAACACACACATACACACACCATGACACACAAGGAGACATACAACTGAAGTCAGACTGCAGTCAGTGTTTGTGGATATGCAGGAAACCTACGGCAGTCTTCCTCATCAGAGCCGTCCTCGCAGTCCTGCTCCCCGTCACACTCTGGGTTCAGTTTACTGATGCAGCGTCCACTCTTGCAGCGGAAGGTGAACTCTGAACACTGCTGCAGCACCAGAGCTGGACCACACAAGACAAGGTATCAGGACTGACAATTACTGTAGAGCCGCAACAATTAATCGAACAATAATCAATTATTAAATTAATCGTCAACTATTTCAATAATTGAATAATCAGTTTGAGTAGTTTTTTAAGAAAAAAAGTCAAAATTCTCTGATTTCAGCTTCTTAAATGTGAATATTTCTGGTTTCTTTGTTCCTTTATGACAATAAACTGAGTCTCTTTTGGTTTGTGGACAAAACAAGACATTTGAGGACGTCATCTTGTGGTTTGTGAAACACTGATTGACAATTTTGAATTTTTAAAAACATTTTATTGTTCAAACAACAAATCGATTAAAGGGATAGTTCAACATTTTGGCAAATTGGCCCATGGCCATAATCCCTATAGTCATAGCAGTAGGTTCGTTACCTTTAATTGTCGGTGCAAGCTGTTTTTAGAACGGCAGAGCAGAGCCGTGAGCTGCTCAGTGCTACACTATGGAGGCTAATGGGATTTCTTGGTTTCCCTCATCAAACTCATCAAATACACAATCCAACAACTCCACAACGCTCTGGTGGACAAGTTGTGACCTGCACATTCACCACGCTATGAGATAATAACGGAACGTTACCAGACAGAGTTGTTTTAGAGGGAAATTCATGCAAAACCACTGTTTTAGAGGTAAATACAGAGTCTGCTTGCTGAAGAACTGCCCCCAACGGGAACGCACATCAGCGGTTTTGCATGAATTTACCTCTAAAACAACTCTGTATCGTAACGTTCCGTTATTATCTCATAGCGTGGTGAATGTGCAGGTCACAACTTGTCCAACAGAGCGTTTGAGTTGTTGGATTGTGTATTTGATGAGTTTGATGGAGGAACTCAAGAAATCCCATGAGCCCCCGTAGCATAGCTCTGAGCAGCTTGCGGCTCTGCTCCGCCTTTCTAAAAACAGCTTGCACTGACAATTAAAGGTAATGAACCTACTGCTATGACTATAGGGATTATGGCAATGGGCCAATTTGCCAAAATGTTGAACTATCCCTTTAATCATTAAAATAATCGACAGATTCATCGATACTGAAATTCTTCTTAAACCAACCAAATTACAGCATCAAAAATATGTCCTTCAAAACACAAAAAACATAGTAGGAAGAGTGAGTGGAGACCAATAACAGAACAGGTGTATCACTAGTTGGTTATTTGAATGACTACTGTTCCAACCATAGACTGGATGGATGTATCATCGCCCATAGGTCTCTGCTCCACCGTCACCATCCTGTACCTGATTCTCTACCTCCGGACTGATCTACCTGCCACTCAAAGCGGCACACCCTCAACTGTGCATGACCTTATTAAGCCTCAGCAGGTGAGGCTTTTAAAAAGAACTCACCATTGTCTTAAAGGAGGAAGTAAGCTAGAGGCAGAACTGGTTTATGTACCAGGCTGGAAACATGTTTTATTTCTGTGGACTCACTCAGTGTTGGAGCCAGACTCCAGTGTTCATTAGAGGAACTGCAGTTTCTGGTGCTTCTGTGTTTCGGTTCTGCTCGGTTCTGACTGATGTCAGTACATCATTTATTTATATTGAACTACTAGTACTGCTCCTCCCACTATTCCCTCCTTTAAGTGCTGTAAGTTTGACTCGTTGAATATTCATGTATGAGGCTTGGCAGACGTTTGCTTTCACTATTTGCTTTCTTAAAGTGTCTGTTTGAGAAACCAGTTTTTCCTCTTACATTTTTCACATTTGGACTCATCAGATCCATCGGAGCAGTCGTCTTCTCCGTTACACCTCAACGCCTCCGGGATACAGCGGCCGTTTCTGCAGAGAAACTCTGCTGCTGTACATTTCACTGTGACGGAAAAGACAAGCGTGTGAGATGTTGATGGAAATCTGGCGACGGTTCATTTTCAACAAATGAATCTTTGTACACAGCAGCATCGGCTAGACCCTCAGTGCACATGAACGTGTGTGTTTCTGCAGGTTTACACTTGTACCCACCACAGTTTTCTTCATCTGTGTTGTCTCCACAGTCGTCAGCCCCGTCACACTCCCAGAATTTTGGTTTACAGCGTCCGTTTTTACACCTCATCTGGGACGCATCGCACTCTGAGCGGACACACAGAAGAATCGTGGTTCATGTTTTGCCAGAATGAGTGAGAACTAGAGTTGCAAAATTTTGGGAATTTTCAAAGTTGGAAACTTTCCATGGGAATGAAACGGGAATATATGGGAATAAACAGGAATAAATGCAAAATTTTACTTTTTGATTGGGTGGGGGAGTAATATTTTACTCAACATTCATGTTTTTGTTATTCAGTAAAATAATTGATTGTTCATACAAGAATTAAAACGTGATAAAGTTCTACTCAAATAAATCTGTTGAAATGTCAAGTTTTTTTAATTGTATTATTTAGCATGGATGTCTGCTTATGATAAAACTAAATATTTACATTCATGTTTGGATATGATATAGTTTGTCTAAATTACCCCCAATTTCCAGTTAAAGCAGAAGTAAGCGATATTTTTGTGTTAATATAAGTCTTAAATAGTTATATCTCCCTACAGTAATCACTTATATAGAGTGTTTGGACCGAAACACGGGTCTGTCAGTCACTCTGCTCTGCTGTAAGCCGAGGAGAAAACTTTCCTTGTATCCTACAAGCTTTATCCAATGAGGAGAGAGAACGGCATAAAGGGGTGGTCCTCTTTAGCGGCGTTCACACCGGACGCGATAGACGCGAATACAATCGCGCCAGACGCTTCATTCGCGCCGCTTGGTCATTTTGGATCATTCGCGTCCATCGCGTCATTCACGCTAGACGCTCCGCCCGTTAATTTGAAAACCGGTGATCTCAACCCGCTCTCTTTCCACGTCGATCGTGGCTGATATTATTTTTACAGTCTATGCTGATATCACCACCGTTGCTGCACTGTACTTGCTGTACAAGTCTCAGAAACACCGGAAAACCACCCGCCGTCGTGTCTGGGTTCACTGTGTGTGTGTGTTTTTTTTTTGTTCACTCTGTGTAGAAGACGGCAGCGGTGCCCACACACAGCTCATACAATTATACCCCTTTCCCACTGCCCAAAAAACCCGTTTAAACCCGCTAACAATCGGCTTTTGGTGGCAGTGGGAAAGGCGCATCGAGCCGCGTCGACGCGGTCAAACGACTCGGCAAGCGACGCGGGTTAAAATCGCCTTTAATCGGCTCGGCTCTGCTCGGCTTGCAGTGGGAACGCCAGACCCGCGTCAACCCGCTAATTTACGTGATGACACTGAACGTTATGTGACGCTACGTCATCGCGCCGGTCGCGTCTCATATCACGTACCAAAACAAAGCTCTGCTCCGCTCTGCTCTCATCCGAGACTGGGATCAAAACATCAGAGAACACTGACCAAAAACGATAGAAAAAACGAAAAGAAAAGAAGCGACCGTCTGTTTAACTGACGTGTTGTGCCGCGGAGGTCCGTCATCCGGCCGCAGCAGACTCTCTGTCCTCTGCGGTCCTGGTGCTCCAGGTCAGCCAGCCAGAGAGTCTGCCTCGGCGGACGGACACTCCGCGGCGGACGGCTGTGGCATGACTGTGTGTGTCTCTTGCACCGCGGATGAGAGCGGGGCGACTGGTTTCTGCTCTGTCTGATCCCTCAGCGGGGGGCAGACTCGGCTCATTTTGGTCAATGGGAAACGGGCCAAATGCCGATTGTTAGCGGGTCGACCCGCGTTTAAAAAACCCGCGTCGACCCGCTAATTTTAGTGGGAAAACGGCTTTAGCTTCTCCTTCATGTTGTTCTGAGTGTAAACAACCGTACAGATAAGTGACGTCGTCGGCTTGAACTTGTTGCTGATTGGATGTCGCGGCGCGATGCCTCCTGAAAAGTTCAATATTTTCAACTTTATTCGCGCCGCTCCAGACGCTTCAGACGCTTCAGATGCACCGCTCCAGACGCTCCATTCGCGCCGCCTCCGCCTGAATCGCGTGTCATCGCGCCATTTACATTGATTTTCAATGTAGAGTTGCCGCTCAATTCGCGTCTATCGCGTCCGGTGTGAACGCCGCTTTTGTGTGTGCAGCCAAGGGATGCGCGTGAATGTGGTGACGTAGGGACGAGGACCAATAGATCCATGATGAGACTGCTAACGCCATCGGCTGACAAGAAGTAGCCAAATCGACGGATCGCTTACTTCTGCTTTAATTCTCATAAATTCCCAATAATTCCCAAAAGTTTCCAATTTGGAATATTTCCAAAATTCTCCAGCTTAACTTCCCATGGAAAGTTTCTGGAAATTGACTAGAACTTTACTGGACATTTTCCACCCGTTTGCAACCCTAGTGAGAACTGACACAGACTAATTATTTAGTTTTTGTCTGAACACAAGAAGAAAATAACATATCTTGAGAACTGACACAATTGTGAAATTGGGAGATTCTTTTTGTACTTCTTAAAAACAACAGATTTGTATGATTTGGGTTGGATCATTCAGGGTTTGGACTCACTGCAGTTGTCTTCGTCGCTGCTGTCTCCGCAGTCGTTCCAGCCGTCACACTGCAGAGTCTTGTTGATGCACAGGTTGTTGGTGCACTGGAACCTTCCCGGACAAGCTGATGGACAACATCACACAGTCACACGGCGAACACAAAACACAGAGCAGGAGTTGAAGCAGCTGTGTGTAGCTGCTGGGTCTTACGGTTTGTTGGGACGAAGGCTTCGTATTCGGCGGAGAAACCCTGGTCGACGTAGGCCGAGTCAGAGGTAAACCTGATGGTCATGGTGTTGCTGCGGCTGGTGATCACTGAGCTTTTTAACTTGTTGCCACACAGTCTACAACGCAGAGGGATGGGCAGGTTCAGTTGATCAATACAACATGATATCAATATTAACTCATTGAGTGCCGCGCTCCTTTCCAAAGTTTTAGTCAAGTGTACCGGCAATTTAGACCATTTTTGACGATTTTTGTAGAGTCACAGTGTATTCTATATTATTGCCACCAACACATACTGTGGCTCATTTGAAAGGTGAAACTTAATGCTTCAAATGGCCACAAACCGTTTGTTTCTACGTGCCTCCGTTCCTGAGGAAAGTCAAGCTAAACATGGCTGGGTTTCACCAAAATCCCTGCTTTTTTTCTAGAAAAGGAGAGATGAGGGTCTTTTATGAAAGGTGCTCTGTTTGTGCCTGTCGCTCTTCTGACACTCGCATTTCTGGATCAAAGGGCTTGTGTAAGATAAATATATACAACAATGGTTGTTCTATTCACAAAACCACCATCGGGGGCGGGGGGGGGGGGGGCCACTAAACAACAATAACACAGACGCACCGTGCCGTGTCACAGCCTCTCGCCGCGGAACGTGAGGGTCTCTGGGCCAAAGCAGGTCGGGAACACCGGCCCCACCGGTGGTCGCGGTCCTTCTGTGGTACGGGTCGGTGATGCCGGTCTGCTTTGGCCCAGAGACCATCACATTTTACCGCCGGAGGACCTTGGGGAGGACACGGTGTTGCTCCAGATGAAGCCCGGGCGGGACTGTCGGCTGAGAGCTTCCTGTTTCAGCTCCGAGCTGCTGGAGCCTCGCGGGTGAGAGCAGAGCAGCTGCTGCATCCACATGCAGAACTCCGTTTGCAGAAGCCGAGTTATGATAAAAACTTCCAGATCATGAGCTGTCATGAGTTTTTGATCGTCATCTATTTCAGTTCTACTCGTCGTAGAGACCCCAAATTTACACATTTAAAACTGTGAACTGCTTTATGCCCCAATGAAGGCCACAGAGCATGACCGAAACATGTCAGTGTTTTTAATGTTCATGATGAACTAGCCACCTAAATAAAGGCTTTTTAACTCTTATTTATTTATTTTTTATGTAACCTTTATTTATTCAGGAAGGATCCATTGAGATTAACAATCTCTTTTCCAAGGATGTCCTGGACAGGAAGAGCAGCAGCACAAAAACTATTTTTTATTTTATACAAGAGTTGCCTTGGCTCCTGTTTTGTTAAATATGTACTGCAGGTCCTGACCAAAGAGCACCTTACTGGATGCTACTATACTGCCACCCACATGAGCTCCTCGTTTTGCTATCGTCTTCAAGTTTGACAGTGATTCCTTTAAGGTCACATCAATGTCACTGAAGCCAAATACAAGCCGACATCACGTACCGGCCCTCACAGTCAGGTTGTTCACTGCAGAGTCACTGCAGTCACATGTTAAAGTTCAAATCATGTGTGATACAGTCTCGAAATCTCTCAACTCAAGTCACGAGTGCTAAATCCTGATGAACAGATCTGAGCCACATCTTCCTCTTTAACTGGGACCTGAGGACGGTTCAAGAAACGACAAAGGAACTGAAAAAGGAAGTAAAGCGCTGACCTTAGATCGTTGACGGCAACGTAATCACTGGGACACTTGTTGCTTTGATTTCCCAGGAAGAACGAGTTGAACTGAATCTTCAAGAACTTGTCCTCTGGAACCTGCAAAAGACATCGGAGACAAGACGGAATCATTAATGTTACACTCATTTCTAAATAAGATCAGCATCATTAAAGGGATAGTTCACCCAAAATTCAAATTTCACTCATTATCTACTCACCCTCATGTCGACTAAGAGCTGTGAGAATTTTCAGAGTCCTCCGTGCCTTCTCTGAGTTACGGGGGGGTCCGTGCAGCAGTATTTGTCCATATAATGGTTGTGAATGGATACCAACTTTCTTCGTCCAAAAAGACACACCAAAAAACATCCAAATACCTCCATACTGCTCGTCTGTAATGTCCCTCTTGTATTGAAGCCCCGACATGAGAAATTGTTCCGAAAAAAATTAAATAAGTCTATATTTTAAGCTTGTTTGTAGTGGAAGCTCCCAGTGTCTCAGTTCACTGCTCTTCCTGTGTCAGTACAAATCTCGCGTGATTTGCTCTGACCGGCGGAACAATTTCTCATGTCGGGGCTTCAATACAAGAGGGACATTACAGACGAGCAGTATGGAGATATTTGGATGTTTTTTGGTGTGTCTTTTTGGACGAAGAAAGTTGGTATCCATTGACAACCATTATATGGACAAATACTGCTGCACGGACCCCCCCCCCCCCCCCCCCCCCGTAACTCAGAGAAGGCACAGAGGACTCTGAAAATTCTCACAGCTCTTAGTCGACATGAGGGTGAGTAGATAATGAGTGAAATTTGAATTTTTGGGTGAACTATCCCTTTAAAGACAGTGAGTGGACAGCATCCGGACAATGCATGCTTTAGTTTAGAGGGAGCTAGTACTTTCTTCTCAGGACGGCCGTGTGGACTTACGTTGATGTTCCAGACACATTTGGTCCGTGGTGGATAGTTGGAGGGGAAGAAGGGTGAAGACAGGGAGCCTCTGTCTGCAGTCAGCGTACCTCCACACCCTGGACAGCAACACACACAGGTCACACTTGTTGGACATGATGGTACAGAAGCATCATGGTATTAGTAAGCTCTAAGTTCTCTCCTGTCGTACCTGCTTCAGTCAGAGGGATCTGGGAGTAGTTGGCTCTGAAGCCGGGGAAGTTCTTCTCCTCACTGGTGACCAGAGTCAGCAGCATGACGTTTCCAGAGGACAGGAAGGAGAGGGAGTTGTGTGGGTATCCACACTGTCTGAAGAGAGAGCATAAAAACACTGTGAGCACCTGTGTCTGACTCAGATCTGAGGATTTCTAAAGTCCTGTCAGATCAGACAGAGGTGTTGCTTTAGAGCTCCACTGATAAATTGGTCAACACATTTATTTACACTGTTAAGAGGCCCATACATACAGGATCAGTCAAAGTTTGTATTGCCTAATTCATTCATGTCAATATTTATTCCATAGCTCTTTTTCTTTATGCAGTTTTTCATTTATCCAATATTGATTTAGATGAGACTCCATAAGATAAAGCTGAACAGTGTACAGCAGTGGTCCCCAAACTACGGCCCGCGGGCCAAATGCGGCCCGCGTTCAAATTCCAACCGGCCCGCAGCCTCTGTCATGAAATCAATAATATTCAGCCCGCCAGCACGTACAATTTTTTCTCCAGCCTCGATATATTGCCATGTGCATGCCTGTTTGTTTTCCTCGTCTCTGGCCTCCAAACAGGCTGAATGACAAGAGGTTTCACTCTGTGACTCGGTCTCAGCACCTGGGAGCGTTTGTTCCATAGCGGAATGAAATGAAGGGAGTGAAGCCTCTTGTCAGTCATCCAGGATCTTTGTCTCTGTGGGGGGAGGCGGGGCCGCTACCACACACACAGTGCAGCATGTGAGGAGCAACGCAAGGTAACGACTCAGTGCTGCCAACTTGGTGACTTTCTCCCTAAATCTGGCGACTTTCCAACCCCTCTCATCGACTTTCTTTTTGACAAAAGCCACTAGCGACAAATCTAGCGACTTTTCCAGTGCTGTTACTGTTACAAACGCTTCTGGTTTGGAGACTCGGACGTGAAAGCATGTCATCACTGCTGTTTCCAATGAGCAGCGGTGCTGCCGTGAGCCCCCCGCCCCCGTCCCTACAGCCCCCACCGGCGGTGTGACGGAGCTGTCCCCGCTACAGAGACCCGCTCCACGCCGCTGACCCCCCCACCACACCCGTCTTTAGAGCGACATACACAGCCTCAGTCACTACTCACCTCATCTACTGTGATGACACGGTCAATATCTATTCAAGTGCAGTTTTGTTGAGACTTGATAAGCCATTTTATTTATTATTTTGGTTGTGTGTGGTTTTATATTTGAGTGCATCTTTTCTTAACAGAGACAGGGTCTATTCTTGTTTTTGGTTTGATTTTTATTCAAGTGCAATTTTTGATTTTTAAAAAATATAATATAATATAAAATATAATAATGTTTCAAATTAACCTAGATATGTTTAAGCTTCCTTTTTTTCCAGACATTTATGTCATTTTATGTGGTCTTCAAATATGAAAAGCAGAGTGATTTTGGTAAAAACTTGTTTAGATTTATTTATCTGTGTGAAGAAATGAAAAGAATTCCATTTGCAATGAAAAAAAAAGAGTATTAAATAGTTAATTTGCATTTAATGTTAATGGTTCAAAGGATGTCAGGCTGAATGGTCGGCCGACTCGGCCCCCACACATTTTTACTTCACCAAATCTGGCCCTCTTTGCAAAAAGTTTGGGGACCCCTGGTGTACAGGAATTATTCATCACACAAAATACATTTGTTAGACTAGCCACCTCTTCTAACTACATGTCTCCATCTGCCCCTCTATTTAAGAAACAAGACATATTGTCAATTTATGACATTTATACACTTCAAGGGACCCCCTTGAAAATGAGATGCTACATCTCAAGGGGCTATCCTTTAATTAATTCAAATTCAAATTCAATCTTGCATATTTATGTATGAATATATTCATATTCCACATTTGCCTCCCAAATCTTTCAATGCATTCTTTACAGGTAACTCTCAGGTCCATTCTTACAATACAAGACACACTGATGAACTTCATCCTCCCTTTTGCCGTACCACACATAGTCAGTTTTCTTTTACTCACAGAGGTTCCTCACTCTGGAATTCTCATCTTCATATAGCAAAAGTATCTTCATCTCTGATTCATTTCAAGTCCAGACTGAAGGCCTATCTGATATGTCAAGCCTCCTTTCCTAGTACAGTTATCATTGGATCATACTCCATACTAGCCTGGTCGCGCCCACACTAGTGACGTCACGCCTCGCAAAAGCGCTGCTGACTTCTAGTCTGGCCAACCGTGCTATTAACTGGATTTCTGTCTCCCGAATTTTCGGGAACTCCACCCTCTTTTTCGAGAGCCAATCAACGTCGAGCCTCTCCAACGGCTCTGGGTAGAGGCGTGTTGCAGTAGAGCAGCGACCGGAACCTCATTGTAAACAGCAGCATGGAGCGGTGTGATTGGTTTAAGCTTCGACACCGCCTATTCTGGCTTCGACCAATAGCAGACTGAGGCATTTGAGGGGGGCGGGTAAACCAGGTTTGAAGGATGCGCTTTGAGAAATGGATTCTCTTAACGTCTTGGCCAGACCCAATGCTGAGTATCAACATTGGAAAGTCGTGCCAACCAGGCTAACTCCATACTGAATCTGTACGCTCACCCACTCATCATGTCACACATATACATACTGTACTCATAATTAGATTTTGTCGCTTCTTGTTTTAATAAGGCACTTGTATTGCTTTCTATTTGTTGTGGTTGTTGTTAATGAGTTGTTCTTGAATCTTTGCGTATTTTTATACGCAAAGATTAGATTAGATAAGCCTACATAGGGTTTTTAACCTCTCCCGCACTTTCAGTTCTTGTTTCATTTCTGTTTTTGTGTTTGTCCTTGATTTTTATGGTGCAAACTAGGGATGGGCATGATTAATCGATGATCGATTATTGATTGTTAAGAATTTTATCGATCACGTTAATTTTTTATCGATTTATTATAAGGGATCATGTAGAGGGCAGATGTTGTTATGTAGAAATATTTATTTTCATAACAACCAATAAACTCTATATTATTATTATATATTATTATTACAACATGGTTTAAGAGTGAAATCATTCATTAAATATGACGGGGCGCTTGTGTCACGGACTCGGTGCAACAGAGACATGAGCTGTGACTCCGCGGCTCCGCTCGCTCTGATCAGCAGGTTTGGTTTTCAGCAGCAGTGTGGAAGGAGCCTCCACTCTCTCTGTAAGTTACAAGCTACAAGTCATTTGTCTAACATCACAATTAGTCCGAAGCTGTTTAACTACGGTTAAAGTGAAACTTAAAGCAGAAGTGAGTGATCCGGTCGTTTTCGCTAATGCTGCGTTCCGGGCAGGCTTTTGAAACCGTAAATTACAGCTTCAAGTCACAACTTACGACTTTGTAGCGTTCCAGGCAACACACTCGTGTTTTTCCGACCTGTTTTACCGGTGAAAGTCACTATAACGGCCACTCGTAACTTCTGACCCATGGACTCGTACCAGATCGAACTGGTACCACTTCACGGTCGGAAAAATACGAGTTTCCTTGAATGCACCATAACAGTCCTCGTCCCTACGTCACCACATTCACGGCGTTCCTTGGCTGCACACACAGCCCTGCATGCCGTTCTCTCTCCTCATTGGATATAAACTGTAGGATACGATAAATGTTTTCTCCTGGGCTCAGAGCAGAGCAGAGTGACTGAGAGACCCGTGTTTCGGTCCAAACACTCTATAGAAGTGATTGCTGTCGGAAGATAGAACTATTTAAGACTTATATTAACACAAATATATCACTCACTTCTGCTTTAAGGTAAATATCCTGCATAGTTAGTTTCTCTTCTCTGTGCCGAGCTGATCAGAGCGCCGCTCCGCCGTGTGTTGGCTACAGAAAAAACAATAAAACACACGCTTTCACATCCTGAAAGTGCTTGCGATTTCTTTCGTACTGTACAAGTGCAGCCAAACACAAGGCTGAAGAGAGAGGGACAGCAGAGCTGCTCTGACGGCTCAGCTGCAGGTGAGCCAGGCAGCGCAACGGTGCTTTTTTTTTTTTTTTAAATGCCGGTGTCGGCACTGTCCCTACAGGTGAAGCACAAGCACACAGACGTCCGTGTACGTTGTTGTCTGACCTTCCTAAACGGGGACTGCCCTGGATTACTGGCACACGCCATAGCCGCACGCATTCTGTTATTAAATTGAAAATTAATATTCATATTAATATGAATATTAATATTAACGATTAAATCGATAATTGATCGTTAATTTCCCCCATGATCGATCAAAAAGATTTCTTCAAATGCCCATCCCTAGTGCAAACAAATAAAATAAGCAGGAAATATAAGCAGGACTGGAGGCCAGATAGAGCACTTTTCAAGGCTAGATGGCTTGCTAGCTGAAGGAGAGCATACTAGTTGGGTCTAAGGCCCAATCCCATTAGCCTGACTCTCGCCAGACCCTTGTAGTTCCGCAAAGCTACGCTGAGCTCCACACAAGGGTCTGGGACTGCTCCATAGGCGATTCATTTCAGAAGGCGGGGCCTTGTAAAAAAAATCTTGTATGTGATTGGATAAACCACTTGTCCGTTATCTTGAATGACGTGCTACTTCAGCCACTCACTGCGAGCCGCCATTGTTGTTTGACTCAAACAGTCGCTTCAGCGCTACGTCACACCTCAGAAAGTCCCGCCCGGCGATCCTGATTGGTTCATTATTTTTTGCTCCGGGGAAGAAGTTTGCATTGGCCTCGAGTCCAGACCCTTGTGTGAAGCTGAGCGTAGCGCCTCTGGTGGAGCTTTGCGGAACTACAAGGGTCTGGCGAGAGCCAGGCTACAATCCCATCTCACCTTGGCCCTACCACTTACACCTACCCCTCCGTTTTGCGCGTTCACGTGTAGGGGTAGGGGTGTCCCAATTCCCGTTAGGTCAGAGGGGTAGGGGGAAGTGGTAGGGCTACATACCCCTCCAAACGGAGATTTTTCAGAGGCACACTCCAAACGGAGGGGTATGAATAGTTTCCCAGAATGCACCTTGCGGCAGCGGTAGCTGTAAAACGAAAAGCTGTTTTATTTCTTGCTGTAGCGCTGTTATTACGTCATTTTATTAAGTTTTAATATTTTTTCATGCAAGAAAGTGACTGTTTAGGTCCCAAATGTGCCGTTAGTTTATCCAAATGACGGCTGGTTAGAAGTTTGCTCCGACGTTTTTTCGGAGAAGTGAAGCTCCAGGAGGAGCGGCTCCTCACAGAGGCAGCAGCCGGTCTGCAGCGCTGCTCCGCCGGCCAAATTACGTCCTCGTCCCGGGAGAGAAGGTGATCGCTAATGAACTTACCTGCAGGTTTTTAGAGGTTTACTACCGGCTGGTTAAATTCTTTTTGGGAGATAAATGTTGGTCTCATTGATGAAATCTAACAATTGTGGCAGTAGCATTGTTTGTTTGAATAAAAAGTGAAGCTTCATGTGTATTCTTGGATAGAAGAGCAGCGCAGCCTCTGGGCTCTGTAGCCTACGTACATTAATCACCACATTTACAAAAATAAATAAATGTTTTACAATGAACCGATCAGTCTGCATTAAGTTTTTTTTTTTTTTTTGAAGTTATATGGTACAAGGCGATTGGATTTCTGGCAAAAGCTCGCCGCATCAGTTTACGTAAAAGCCAGTGAGACTACGTGATGACGTACCGTATGTGACTGTTGAAGGGGTGTTCGTAGGGGTTGACTTTCAACCCCTACCCCTTGTAGCTCAGTTTCAAGGGGCGAGGGGCAAGGGGTAGGGGTAAAAAAGAGAAATGGGATTGGGCCTAAATGTTGGTCTCACTCACTCTGTCAGAGCACGGTTCTCGATGGCAGCCAGGGAGTCATAGACTTTGATGAAGTCTTGCTGGCAGTCGTCCTCCAGGATCAGGGTGTGGAAGTCCAGCCGGACCCGGTGGCCCGGGTCGGCCCGGAGCCTCCACTCCAGGTAGACGTTGGGTGGGTAGGAGGAGTCTGGAAACCCTGGAGACCGGACCAGCCCCGCTGTTTTGACGTGGATGTTGAAGGACTTCTTCACTGGAAGAAAAAGAAGTCTGGCTGTAAACATAAATCCCTCTGAATACATCACTCGCAACATTTAAGACTCCACAGTAGAAAGGATAGGGAAGACTTTCCAACAATGTTTTTTTTATACCCTCTGTGAAATCATCTATAATATAAGTATATGAATCTTTCATAAAACTGAAGTTAAAAAGTAAACACAACTTTCCCAAATAAGAGGCCTTACCTAGTAAAGATGATCTCGCCATGCGTGGATCTACGGCTGTGAAAAGACACAAACATCTTTAGTGAATGAGAGCAGAGGACTGGGGTCAGTGTCATCTTAGTGGTGACTCTGTAACACAGATGTGTCGCTGCAGGATGAAGGAACCTGGTATCACAGAGGTGTCCTGCTGGTTGAAAAAACAAGACATGCTCACAGTCACTACGTTTACATGCAGAGCTTAATCGAGCTATGCTCAAAATTCGATTTTGGCGTCAAGTCGGACTTCTGTCCTTGTCCCAGTTTACATGCAACTGAGAAAATGTAATAACTGACGGGGTCCGCCCCCTCATGCGGCGTCACCCGTTGTTTCAACGGGTTAATACGCCTCCTGTCCTGTTGACTCTTCTGTCACCTCCTAAAAAACTGAATATAAACAACTTAGTAAGCTTAATAATAAATTCTCAACTACAGTTTCTGACCAGACGCGCCAGTCTGGGCCAGATTCGCGCTGAGAATAGGATACGGGCTTCCTTTTTTCCTCTCTCTCTCTCTCTTTTTTAAAAATAAAACACTCTGGCTAGTTGCGCTGTGTGAAATGCATTGAATCTGTGCTGACGTTGGGTTTTTTTCTTTACTTTGCCGGGTTCGGGCGGCTTCTCTGCTCCACTTGGTGCCGTCTCTACGGTTGTGGAGCATGTGCACATGCATTGTCCAGCTTCAGTCCGACTAAGGTGTATACATGACGGAGAAAATCGAATTCCAATCGCATTATCTGGGTGTCTTAATCGGAGTTCTCAACTCCGATTTCAGTCGGACTAAGGCGTTTACATGCACTTCAGTTGTCCAGTTTTTTTTCATGTACTGTAAACGTACTGACTGTTACACAAAATAATCAGAGCAGTTAGAAAACATCTGGTCTGTTTCATCAGCAGGTCTTTGATTTAAAGACCCCCTCCCATGAAAATCGTGTTTTTCGTGCTTTTCACATGTTCTTGTGGCATTTTTCTGATGTTTGAGGACATATCAGCAGAAAGGTAGGTGCAAAATTGCATTTCTGAGTTTTTCTGCTTTTAAAGAAACGGCCTATTTTCGCAGCCTAAAAGAGGTTTTACCTGAAAAAAAAATACACAGTTCCATTGTAAAACCTCTTTTAGGCCGTGAAAATAGGCCGTTTTTTTGGGTCTGTTCACAACACTGTATGTTGTAAATATCTGGGGGGGCTATGGGCTGGCGTTGCTAACGGGAGGAGTGCAGAGAGTCTCCTACTGCAATTAAAGTACTTAGGGGCTATTTGTAGATCATACAACCCCACTTTTAAAAAATGCTACTATCCCTTTAAGAGTTTCACTGATCACTCATGTCCAAGCACTGACCCAGCCAACAGGCCTCTGAAGGTCACGTGACAGATACAAGAAAAGCCTCAAAACACATTTTCACTATATTCATGACATCTCAGATGTGTGGAAGATGAAGACAGTGAGTGTGTTTACATGCAGTCAATAACCCTTTCATAACCGGAATATTAGCAATAACCCGGTTGCGCACGGCCACGTAAACACCAATAACCCTTTTCTAACCCGAATATGCTCATATTCCGGTTTTTAAAATCCCGAAAAAGACCCCTGAGTTACTCCTTTTCTAACTCGAATATTTGGTCATGTATACGCCCTCCCACCCTCTCCCCCTCTCCCCCTCTTTCGGCGTTCAGGCTGAGAATAGCTGCTCGTGCCACGGCGGGTCCGAGCTTCAAAACTCAAGGCCGACTGAGAACTCTAATGAGAAATGAAGCAGCTTAGAAACTGCTCAAACGGGCGATTGTGGGCGATGAGAGGTTTTGTACATTTAAGAAAATAGAAATAGACCGGGCTTTTATTCTCTCGGTCAGTGGAGGAGAGTGTGGTGAAAGACAATCTCGGGATGCGGGTTACCAACAAGCCTAAAAACCCACAAATTTATAAGCGACTTCACAGAAAAAAAAGTCCGAAGTCGCTTTTAAGAAGCGGACTTGGCAACGAAGAAGAAGCTGAAATAACGCACATTGCGTCATGACACTCTCTGTGCGTCGAGACTTTGTCCGTGCGTCCCTGTTTTGATCAGGATATCCAATTGATTACAATTCCCATGTATACAGGAATAACTCTGTTTGCTCACACATGTAAACGGGTTATTCCAAATGTCTCAGAAACCCGAATATTGACCTTAACCGAATATTGACTGCATGTAAACATACTCAGTAACTACGTTTACACTATCTAACCAACCCATTTACATGTGTGACCAAACAGGGTTATTCCTGTATACATGGTAATTGTAATCAATTGGATATCCCGATCAAAACAGTGACGCACGGACAACGTCATCACACAATGCGCGTCATTTCCGCTTCTTCTTCCTGTATCCAATAACAACAGCAGCAGTACGGCGGATGATGAACAGCAGGGGACCGGTAGCAGTCGCCTTCGTTTGTGCTTTGGTGCTGGTACTTGACACTATTCTTTGACACTTTATGCGACGTTCAAGATGAGAACGTTGTTTACAAGTAGTTCCTGTACGCAAAAGACCAAGATTCCTTGCGAATAGAACATGTGCAGAACACAAATGAATGTTCCTTTTGATGAGGATATCCCGATAGGCGTATACATGACCAAATATTCAGGTTAGAAAAGGGTTATTGGTGTTTACATGACCGTGTGCAACTGGGTTATTACTAATATTCCGGTTCTGAAAGGGTTATTGACTGACGTCCATCAGTGGAGGTCCTGTAAACAGGGGGACAGTGTCACTGTGAATAACAGAAAACTCAGGCTTCACCACCAGCAGTTAACATATTTCCTGACATAGTTTATAGAGTGGTGTCATGTGAGTGACTGGGCTGTGATTCCCTCATCAGTTCCTCTTCTTCGTGGTGGATGTGGTTACAAAATTTGAATCATTTTAGATTTTAAAATCTCTTTTATAGGCACGGTGTTGTTGTTACTCTGCTGCCCTCTGCTGGGACACTTCAAGGACTTCAGTTAAGACCTTCGTCTCCTCAGCAGAGCTCACATTTAGCTTCAGGAGCTGTCTGTGAAGCAGGGGACAGAGTAGAGACAGTAAGGACGAGGGTCCTGTTATGGTCCTTTAGGGCGTATTCACACCTGCTGTGTTCTGATTCAGCAACTAAACCGATACGTTGTTTGTGTTCACACATGGTAACAGCTCCAAATGGTCCAAAGTTGTAAACAAATGCCATGTGCTGACAAACTCTTCTCTTATTGGTCAGAAAAAAAAGAAAAGAATTAGCCCAATGAAAATTAAAATCCAACAAGGTCCAAACCGCTGTTGAAGCCCAGACCAGACCCAATCCAGGTCTTCTGTGTAGCCTTTTTCAGCCCTAATCCGACCTGAACACGGCAACAAAAAAAAAGAGAGAAAGAAAGAAAAAAAAAGAAGCGACCAGAGTGATCCTCGACCAGAACTCGGCCTGAATCACGCGGGCCAGTACGAACCAGCATGCCTGGTCGTTGAGAATCACTGAAGACCAGCAGAGTGTATTGTGTTGTGTCGGTTTCTGTGTCGATTGTGTTCTCACTGCAAACGAACCGCTCCGGGGCTCGAGTGGAAACGAGCCGAGAACACCTCTCCCAAGCCATCTCGGCCCGCTTGTTTTGTTCCGCATCCGAGCCCGATTGCTGTGTTGACATATGACCAAATGATCCCATCTCTGACGTAAATCGCTCCCTGTTCCGGAACAACAACCAATCGATCCCGGTGTGAAAGCACCCTAGTTACCAGCAGTGACACAAAGCTGCTGACTGTGGGTTTTTGTAGATGAAACTTCATTTCACACAAACCCAAACTGTTTCCTACTCCCCCTATTCTTTCATACTAACTAACAGAGACAAGCCCTTTCTGGATTTAGAAAGGAGAACCTGTTCCATTTGGTAAATAACAAATTTGTTAGAAATTTGGCAGAAATGAACTGGAATCGGACTCTGAGCTCTCAGACCTCGTGAGACGACACTCTTGACGTTGAGGGCGTCGGTGGGTCTCAGCATCACTCGCCCCTGTGACTGTCGGCCTTGCTGACTTCCCTCTGGCGACTCCAGAGACTCGATGGCTTCATCCAGCGAGCTCTGCTGGGGGATGGGGACGTCGAACTCTGACTGGTAGTACGCCACCATGCCGTCAGCGCCGCCGTCCCCCTCGCTGCAAAATGACAATGATGATGCAAAGACATTTTAAAGTTTTTTAAGGGCCAAAAACAACCTCAGTGTGTCTCTCAGGCTTCTCTCTGGGCTCGCAAAAGGCCAATCAGAGGAGAGGACATTGAGTCTCTCTTCTGATTGGCTGACTGTATTTTGAGCAAGACTATAAAAATATAAAAGACTTCAGGTAAAACACCTATAGAATCCAAAACATGTAAAGTAGGATGGTGGGTAAAGGTGGGCAGGGATTTGGTGACTGTTTTGTTGTGACATCACAAAGTTACGACATCCTGTTGGCTGGTTTAAAGGCTCAGTTTCTGAATACAGGCTGTGTGTATCTCTCTGTGGACTGAATCTTTATCAATATAGAACCTAGCTCATATTGGCATTTACCTAGATTCTATATGGAAAGTAACAATTTCTACATTGCAGAAAAAAACCTGTAACTATAAGACAACTCCTACCTGAAGGCCTGGACCGTGGAGCCTTTAAAGTATCTGGACAACACAGAGTTTTTGGAGTAAATCAGTTTCAGCTGAAAGAGACAAAGGTGACATGTCATCATGACATCATCCTGATGTTATCACAGTCACATTGACAAACACAGCACAGAAGAAGCCACAGAGCAGAAGTGGTCAGAGCCACCATGTGTATGGCCGGTCAGGGTGAAGCATGTGATGGAGCTGGGCTGTGGTCCAAAGCGTCTGAGCAGCAGCCCTGATAAGAGCCGGTCCAATTCACTACATACTTCAGTCTCATCTATTTCTTATCCACAAGTTTCCGAACGTCATCTATGGTCAAACCCGGAAGCCGGTTTTGCCGGTTTGGTGGAGTTGTACGTTTACGTTTCCATGGTTTTCAGTCGTTGTCATAGTTGCGGTAAACGCATGGATCTATTAAAGGGATAGTTCACCCTAGAATGATATTTCGCTCATTATCTACTCACCCTCATGTTGACTAAGGGCTGGAAGAATTATCAGAGTCCACCGTCCCTTCTCTTAGTTACAGGGGGTCTTGGCGTAGCAGTGCATTTCAATGCAACGGTTGCAAAGGGACACCAGAGCTCTTCGTAAAAAAACACACACAAAAAAACATCCAAATACCTCCATGATGCTCGTATGTAATGTCCGTCTTGTGCTGAAGCCCCAAATTGCGTAATTGTCCCGAAAAAAATTAAATAAGTCTATATTTTAAGCTTGTTTGTAGCGGAAGCTTCTCGAAGCTCCTCTTCCTGGTCCGTCCAAATCTCGCGTGATTCGCAGTAACCGCACTGACGCCGGCGCAAATCACGCGAGATTTGGACGGACCAGGAAGAGGAGCTTCGAGAAGCTTCTGCTACAAACAAGCTTAAAATATAGACTTATTTAATTTTTTTCGGGACAATTACGCAATTTGGGGCTTCAGCACAAGACGGACATTACATACGAAGAGCTCTGGTGTCCCTTTGCAACCGTTGCATTGAAATGCACTGCTACGCCAAGACCCCCTGTAACTCAGAGAAGGGACGGTGGACTCTGATAATTCTTCCAGCCCTTAGTCAACATGAGGGTGAGTAGATAATGAGCGAAATATCATTCTAGGGTGAACTATCCCTTTAACGCTGGCTTTTAACCCGGATGTCAATTTGTGTGATATCCACTGTTAAAAGCTGCTGTGATGATCCATGCGTTTTTACAGATTTTCATTGAAAAAAAAAAAAAAAATCCATGCATTTACCGCAACTACCAAAACCATGGAAACGTAAACATAAAATTCCACCGGAAGAGCAAAATCGGAAAAACAGGCTCACGTTTTTGACGTTCGGAAAAAGGTGGATAAAAGTCAAAAGAAATAATGCCCCACAATTCCTTGCTGCAACATACATAAGGCTAGTTTCACCTGCTGGGCCCAGTCAGAGTGTCCCAGCATCTTGAACTCACGAGTTTTCCATTGAGGTTGAGTAAAAGTGGTTTGGAAAGGAGATATGGAGAACTCCCATAATGCACTGGGAGCGCGTGCAGTCTCACCTGCTGGTTGACCAGGGAGGCCAGGTTAGTAAACTGAGGACTCTCTGGATCTTCATGCTCCAGCAGGAAGCGCTGGTCATTGATCCCCATGGAGCCGATGTACACTCTCTTCACTCTGACGTCCTGACGCACTGGGAGAGGGAGAGAGAGATCTCTGTTGACCTTTTGACATTCAGGTTTCTTCATTAACCATTGGAAAGTGACACTTGGAATGACCATCAGACCAAACATTCCGTTTTGTTTGATTTGAGGTATAGTGACAATTTCCAGCCATAGCAAGTGCATCTTTAGAATATAGAAAGGTCATCCTGGGCACAAATTGAAGCTTACAAACTTGGGAAGTTTTCTATATACATGTGAAGCAGTGATGTTTGAGATAAAGTGGTAGGAAAATGTCATTTTTGACAAGAATTTGTCGTACGGACAGTACTTTTTTTTTTGAAATTGTGAGAAATTGTGGGTGATTTTTTTTAAATAGCATGGCAACAGGTCCCAGAAACTTATTTTTTTACTTTCCCCTATGTTTCATGATACTCCCTGCCAATATACACCCATGACTATTTGTAGTAACTAAATCGGGGCTTACATTATTTTTACAAGGATTTTGGCGCTTTGGGCATCAAGGGGTTAAGGGGTTCAGGTCCCGCATCAGGCGGCCCTTTGCTGCGTGCCGTTCGACTATACTGTCAAATAAGGGAAAACAAGGCCAAAAAATATACTTTAAAATAAATAAATAAATAAATAAATAAAGTTTGGACCTGAAGTTACTGTATCACAAAGAAAAGATGTGACACAGCTCCGCTCCCAGCTGCTGTCCTGTGTCTTTATGGGAGTGTCCAGCATTTTTAATCACCTGGTCTAGTTGTTATAGTAGTGCAGGCAAGCCAAGCTAAACCAAACTAAACTAGGCACAGGGAGGCAGCTATGCTATCCTTCACTTTCAGCAGCATATGCTCCAGGTGTAACAGACTATCTGTGAACATGAAACAAGACAAAGAAAGCACAGAGTGAAGGAGAATAAGTGACTAAGCAAAGTTTTAGTTCAAATAAACTAAAATTTGAACCAGTTTTTAAATCTATTTAATGAAAAGGTATTTTAAGCTCTTAGGCACCTAGGTGGTGCATGCATTCTATACTTTACTGATTCATGCTGTTACCTATTGTTTTAAAACCATAGGTAACAGGATTTTCTTTGGTTTTGTTGTTCTTTGGTCTTTCTTTTATCTATACAAGCACTTGCAGCACAAGCAGCAATTTTAAGAATGGTGTCAAATACTAAATAAGTGTATCATTATTATTACCTATCTTATGATTGACATTTGAAAATCTATAAATAAATGTTAAATGTCAAAATGACAATAATTTTGTTATTAGCTCTTTACGTGAGAAACACTCTAGTGAAAGTGGAGAAATGGTCCAGGGGCTCTACACCTGAGCTTAAAGGGATAGTTACCCCAAAATTGAAATTTCACTCATTATCTACTCACCCTCATGTGGACTAAGGGCTGGGAGAAGTTTCAGAGTCCTCCGCGGCTTCTCTGAGTTACAGGGGGTCTCGGCGTAGCAGTGCATGTCCATATAACGGTTGCAAATGGATACCAACTGTCTTTGTAACAAAAAGTCACACCAAAAAACATCCAAATACCTCCATGCTGCTCGTATGTAATGTCCGTCTTGTATTGAAGCCCCGAAATGCGAAATTGTTCCGAAAAAAATTAATATCTCAAGCTTGTTTGTAGCAGAAGCTTCTCAAAGCTCCTCTTCCTGTCTTTTTGTTACGAAGACAGTTGGTATCCATTTGCAACCATTATATGGACATGCACTGCTACGCTGAGACCCCCTGTAACTCAGAGAAGCCACGGAGGACTCTCAGCCCAGCCCTTAGTCGAGATGAGGGTGAGTAGATAATGAGTGAAATTTCAATTTTGGGTGAACTATCCCTTTAAGGAAAATGAAAAGTGGTGCCACTGCTACATTGTCTGGTTGGGTTCTAGACTCTGACTGGGCCACATCTCCACAGCCAAACCTGACAACACTGCCTGTGTTAATGAAGGTTGTTGAAATCAGCTCACAGTGGAAGTGCCAGACCAGCATCCCAGTGAGCAGAGACACGGCAGCAGCCGCGGCCACCAGCCCCACGCCGATCCACAGCTTCTTCCTGCGGCCCGGTTTCTTCTCCAGGCGCTTGGAGTCTGAGGCCGGCAGGAAGGTGAAGGTCGTGTCCCAGTCAGGGTCCTGCAGACAGAGAGAGAGACAGAGGGAGAGGTGGAGATGAACTCACCTTCTGAACTGTGTTGACTGTGGAAACAACAGTGTTAGCTGCAACAACATGCTGACAGAACACACTCAGCAGCTTTTGATGAGTCTCGGGCCAGAGACTAAGGCCCAATCCCATTTCTCTTTTTTACCCCTACCCCCCCTACCCCTTGCCCCTCGCCCCTTGAAACGGAGCTACAAGGGGTAGGGGTAGAAAGTCAACCCCTACGAATTGGGACACCCCTTCAACAATCACATACGTCATCACGTAATCTCCACGGGCTTTTACGTAAGCTGATGCGGCGAGCTTTTGCCAGAAATCAAATAGCCGTGTACCATATAACTTAATAAAATAAGATAAAACTTAATGCAGGCTGATCGGTTCATTGTAAAACATTTATTTACTGACTAAATGTGGTGATTACTGTACGTATAGAGCCCAGCGGCAGCGCTGCCTGCTCCTCTGTCTGATACACACATGAAGCTTCACTTTTCATTCAAATAAACTAATGCTACTACCACAATTGTCAGATTTCATCAATGAGACCAACATTTAAATGCTAAAAAGAATTTAACATGCTGGTGGTAAACCTCTAAAAACCTGCGGATAAGTTAATTAGTCCCGGGACGAGGACGTAACTTGGCCGGCGGAGCAGCTCTGCAGACCGGCTGCTGCCTCTGTGAGGAGCCGCTCCTCCTAGAGCTTCACTTCTCCCAAAAAACGTCGGAGCAAACTTCTAACCAGCGGTCATTTGGATAAACTAACTGCACATTTGGGACCTAAACAGTTACTTTCTCGCATGAAAAAATATTAAAACTTAATTAAGTGACGTAATAACAGCGCTACAGCAAGAAATAAAACAGCTTTTCGTTTTACAGCTACCGCTGCCGGCTGCCGCAAGATGCATTCTGGGAAACTTTTCATACCCCTCCGTTTGAAGTGTGCCTCTGAAAAATTTCCGTTTGAAGGGGTATGTAGCCCTACCACTTCCCCCTACCCCTCTGACCTAACGGGAATTGGGACACCCCTACCCCTACACGTGAACGCGCAAAACGGAGGGGTAGGTGTAAGTGGTAGGGCCAAGGGGATTGGGCCTAACACGGTTTCTTGCCTCACCATTATTCTTTTCAATGCAGCAATAGAAAATGGAGTCTTCAGAGAGTTGGAGTTCAATGCAGTACTGTAGAGTTCAGGGCTTCAATCTGCCCCTAAATGGGGGGAGTTTACCCCTACATTTTGAGACAGTACACCTACATTTTTTTCTACTTGCACATTTGCAAAAAAGTAAAATTTGCAGATTTTTACACTGGTGAAATGTGGAAGAGACGAGTCAAAGAATCTGGACTCTGTCAGGATGAAAATACACAGCCGTGAGTGGTGGTACAGGGTCATGTTGATGCAGTTTATGGTCTGGTGGCAGGACATTGAGTGTGAGGATCATGAATGAAAAGATGTTGCATACTGTAAATCTGCAAGTACATTTACAGTGTGTGACACCTAAATTTTTTGCTTGCGCCCAACATTTTTTAGAGGGATAGTTCAACATTTTGGCAAATTGGCCCATTGCCATAATCTCTATAGTCTTTTATTGTCAGTGCAAGCTATTATTAGAACAGTGGAGCAGAGCTGCGAGCTGCTCAGAGCTACGCTACAGAGGCTAATTGAATTTCTTGGTTTCCCTCATCAAACTCATCAAATACACAATCCAACAACTCCAAAAAATTCTCATGGACAAGTTGTGATCTGCACATTCACCACGCTATGAAATAATAACGGAAAGTTACAAGACAGAATTGTTTTCGAGGCAAATGCAGAGGCTGCTTGCCGAAAAACTGCCCCCAACGGGAACGTGCCTCAGCGGTTTTGCATGAATTTACCTCGAAAACAACTCTGTCTCATAACGTTCTGTTATTATTTCATAGCGTGGTGAATGTGCAGGTCACAACTTGTCCACCAGAGCATTTTGAGTTGTTGGATTGTGTATTTGATGAGTTTGATGAGGGAAACCAAGAAATCCCTTTACTCCGTAGTGTAGCTCTGAGCAGCTAACGGCTCTGCTCCGCCGTTCTGAAAACAGCTTGCACTGACAATTAAAGGTAATGAACCTATTGCATAGAGATTATGGCAATGGGCCAATTTGCCAAAATGTTGAACTATCCCTTTAAGTTTGGGCGGGCACTGTGCTCCTAGTAAAAACTGTTAGTCTGGAGCCCTGGAGGTTTATTCACTTTACAGTGAACAAAAAGTAAGAAAAAACACAGACTCCAAGCACACAACAGGACACCACTGATCCATACTTTTTACACTCTTTGTTTGACATTGGACAAAATCATCATTCTCTTCACCCCACTCCCATTCTATTCATTCTCAATCATTCACTTATTTGGCATATTTATTACGTTAACCTCACCATCCCCTCTAATATTTGCATCTCTGAGGCGTCTCTCTATCCCATGATCGTAGGATTGTAGGTCTTTCTGATGTTTTTTCTGCCCTGGGCTCCTCTCCCTATTATATGCCTCTTTCATGCTCATGCCGCCTTATCACTGCGCCATGGATCGGACATTTGCAAAAACTGTTTGCTCAGCTTGATGAGATAGAGACCCTGGTAGTTCTCCTACCTCCCACTTATGACGAGAGACCGTAGTAGTTTTTCTACCCCCAGTTCATGACAAGAGGACATATCTGACAGCCTGATCTTGAAAGTGGGTGGATTGTGGGTTCTTATGTTTCCATCACTACTCTAGCCCTCTGTTCGGGGGATGCTTGCACCCGGACAGAGAATCATAGTGTGGCTGAATGTGCCCTGTGAGGGGTTTTGGTGCAGCTTTAAAGTTCACTGAGAGGTAACAAATACATTAACGGTAGAGCTTCATTGAAAGGTAACAGATATCCAAATGTGGGGCAAACATTCCAAAATATCAAAACAACATTAAGATTAAAAAGTTAAACAAAAGATTATTCTAAATGAAATACACACTTTGATTATAAAAAGTAGCATAATATGATCCACACATTTTTATGTTTTTTTATAAGCCATTACGCCATAAGCCATAATACTTTACACTACACTTTCACTGGGACTGTTCTTCTGCTGTGGCCAAGAATCCTGATGTCTTATGCTAAACATCCAACCTCCATTCTCCAGCCTGATATATATGCAGATGTGTGTTTCTCCTGTAACTATTTGTCTGAGACAACAGGATGAAAGAGCATATCCCACAGATCCAGGGTCAGCTCAGCCTTGGGCACAATATAATGTTCACTTACGCATGTTTTTCTATGCAACAGACAATACTCTTAGCTGATGGACTATACAAACAGACTTGTTGAACATCAGGTATCAATGTTTAAGTATTAATGCTTAGTCCAGGGAGAGACAGTCACGTCAGTTACACATCAGTTACACAACTCTCTCATATATAATACTGTTATTTTAAAATGGTTTTAAAAAAAATCATTTTTGAATGCTGACTCATCAGACAGAATGTCACACTAGGCTTCCCATCAGCCTCAGCTGTTCTTTGCTTCTAATGGCAGACGTCATGCTTGATGTTATTTAGACAGAGTTCTTGTGCAGCCGCTTTTGTTTAGGCAACAATTAACATTAAAGAACTGAGGCCTCTTTTCCTAAAGGGACAATAGTCTCTGAACGACTTTGCACAAACGACCTCTCTGGTTTGTTGACATGGTTTGTGGCCGACTGGCTGGAGATCTGTGGAGAGATCAGCCTGCTGGTCACACCGGGTCAAGGCTTGTGACTCAGGGTGACTGGTCATTCACTGTTCACTAGCCTGAAACCAACTGTGACTGAAACCATCTGCTGGAACCTCCTGATTCAGATGCACGTCTTTGTCTCAGCCCTTCGGTAATGTCTGATACGTGTATCATCATCATTATGGGTAGGAGCGCTGCAGGTCCAACCAGCTACAGAGTGAACAGAGAGAGGGAGCGGCTGTAGCAATTGCAGAGCAGTGAATCAGAGAAACACAACTTTACGTTTGGATTGTTGAACTGTGGCTACAACGGGACCACACCCTCCCCTGCAGGAGAGAGCTGCACTACCAGTGTGTGTGTGTGACATACACACATACACACACACAAACATGCGTACACTCAGATGTAACTTAATTCCTGCCTCCACTGTTATTGGCTGGGGTCTCCACACCCACCACCCAAATATGGTCAGAGACAGAGGATTAGAGCTGCAACAATTCATCGATTAATCGAACAATAATCGATTATTAAATTCAACTATTTTGATAATTGAATAATCAGTTTGAGTAGTTTTTAAAGAAAAAAAGTCAAAATTCTCTGATTTCAGCTTCTTCAATGTGAATATTTCTGGTTTCTTTGTTCCTTTATGACAATAAACTGAGTCTCTCTTTGGTTTGTGGACAAAACAAGACATTTGAGGACGTCATCTGGTGGTTTGGGAAACACTGATTAATATCAATCTGTGTTCAACATTTTATTGACCAGACAACTCATTGATTAATTGTTTAAAGCTATAGTGCGTAACTTCTACGTGTCTGTAAATATCCGTTTTAATAACGCGATAGACATTACGCACTATAGCTTTAAATAATCAACAGATTAATCAATAATGAAAATCGTTAGTTGCAGCCCTACAGAGGATGTGTAGGGGTGTCAACCATTCACATCCTCTGTCTCTGTCCAGATATTTTTTCAGTAAATCCTAAAAAATATATATAAATAAATTATACCTCTGGATGAAAGATGAGGCCCAAAGTCAAACTCATTTATATTGGTCCCCTATGGGAGAGTTTTGTCTTGGACAAAGGGCAACGCTGCAAAACCAGTACAAAGAGCTTCACAAAGTGCTAAAAACATAGAATAGAAATCAACATGGTTGTCTCCAAGAATGTCTTAAAAAGTGCAATATGCCTCAGAAGTATAGAAAACAATAAATATAAAAATCATCACTAACATTCATACATTTATTCATCAGTCGTCTCAGCATTAGAGGCCTCTTTGGATCCCGCTCCTCCTCCCACACTAGCTGCTCATTAATGAATTTGATAGGCAAAGGGATGAACGAGTGTTTGAAGCAGTTGTACATCTGGTTACACAGAGCCCTCTCCTCTCCTCTCCTCTCCTCTCCTCTCCTCTCCTCTACTCTCCTCTCCTCTCCTCTCCTCTCATTTTGAACTGTCATTACCATTATCTGTTGCACTTTGTAGTTTGGCCTTGGTGTCTCACATTCTTTCTGTTTCCACAGATCCACTGGAGCTCCATCTCCCAGCACCAACCCCCGCCTGCATTGTCCCGCCTGCATTGCCCCCCTTTCCCCCTGCTGTTAAACCGGCCTGCCCTCCCTTCCCATGAACCAGTCTGCCAGCCGGCCTGCTCTCCCTGCCTTTCCTCCCTGCAGAAGCTGCCTTCATCAGCTCTTGTTAACATTTCCATGTTTCCCACATTCTCTGTTATAAACTGTTTTCTTGTCTGTAACAACATCTATGTCCTGTCTGTCCGTCCTGGGTGAGGGATCCCTCCTCTGTCTCTCACCCTGAGCTTTCTCCTGGTTTTCCCTGTTAAAAGGGTTTTCTATGGAGTTTTTCCTCAGTGGATGTGAGGGTCTAAGGACAGAGGATGTTGTTGTGATGCCATGTAAAGCCCTTTGAGACAAACTGTTGGTAAAAAATGGGCTATACAAATAAAATCGCCTTGCGCCTACACAATTCTCCTTTCTGAATTTAAAAGTTGTGTCTGATAAAACAGTGTTTGCCTGATGGTGGCCTGCTCAAGAACTTGAGGAGTGGGTGGGGGAGGGGAACCCACGATCTTGCTGGCTGTCTTCACCAGATTATCTGAGATTTGGATTTGATTGTTAGATTACCAAACCAGGAAGTCATGCCGTATCTAAGGATGGACTCACTGGCTGCACAGTAGGAGATGTTCATGATGTTACTGCTGACACCCAACAAACAAAGTCGCCTGAGAAAGTTGAGGCGCTGACAGATTCTGGCACACACACACACACACACACACACACACACACACACACACACACACACTTGCCACATGAGTGTGTCAGCTGAGGTCGCTGTCTAAGTGCACGCCCAGGTACTTGACACGCATGTTTATACACTGCTCAAAAGATATTGAATTGAATTGAATTGAATTGAATTGAATTGAATTGAATTGAATTAACTTTATTAATCCCGAAGGAGGGAAATTTGTTTGTCCCAGCAGCACACAACAATAAAAACAAATACACAATATAAAAACAGACAGATAAATACTCCCGGCACACACACAACAATCATTCATTAAAAATATGGTCAGACTGCCCAGGTCTGGAGACTACATATGTGTTATAAAGACTGATGGCCTCAGGCAGAAATCTGTAAAATGAAGAGAACACTAAATCATTAAAGTAAGAGTTAAACATCAATGTGTCCATCTAGAAGCATCACCTGCCCAACATCATGCTTGGTCATAATGAAATTCATGTTGGATCAGTCTGTGATGAGGGTTTGTTATGTCATTTTGTCCAACAATGAACATCAGTACAGATTTGAACTTGAATAATTTGTTCATCAAGATCCAACGTTTAATCAAAGGACAATTCCGGGCAAATTCAACTTGAGGCTGTATTTTCCTATCATTTTAGGTGTAAAAGAAGGAATCTGAAGATTTTCAGTTTAATTGCTCCTGTTTTGTGGTAGTTGTGTCTGTCCCCGCATCGCCACGGCAGCAATGAATGGGAGCGGATGCAAGTTCGCTGCTTAGGCTGTTTACATCCCTCAAAGCCGCAATGTTTTTCCACAGACAGCGTCAGATGGCGACTCAAACATGCACCCAGAAGTTTATTTACTTCAGGCAAGCCGACATGTTTGTAAAACTAGATCTAATTCAAAGTCTCGCGGAGTCTCACGCGAGACCCAAGTTGCCGTGCTCGGTGTGTTCACGTGCAGTGGGAAAGCTCCCGTTTGTGTCATAAACACAGGAATATCAACACTTGACTTGCTTCAAGTAAAAAAAACTTCTCGGCGCATGTTTGAGTAGCCACCTGACGCTGTCTGTGGGAAAAAATTTACACTTCAAGCAGGTCAATACACCCCTGAGTTGAATTTGCCCGGAATTGTCCTTTAAGAGTTCCCCTCATTTTTTTTGAGCAGCGTACTTTACATGTAGAAGTTTAACAAACCTCTGTGGCATCAGTGCTGACAGGTAGCCTATGTTTCCCATTACATTTCAGATGCTTCCTTTGTGACAAACACAAACTGCAGTGCAGACATTGGAGGAGGCACACAGCCAGCCGGTGTTCAGGTAGCTACTCTCTGTGTGAGCCCGTCAGACTGTGTCAAAGTGAAGCAGGGTGTTGCTGCTTGACAGGAATGTTTGCAGTGCACTACTGATATATGACATGTCAGCGTGTTGCGTCCTGCTCTGTCGGAATTCTGATTCAGTGTCTTTAAGAAGAAAAGATCCACACCCTGTTACTCTGTAAGATGCCAACGCTCTGTCTCTAAACTGTCACAGTCTGTCCCAGACACAGCTGTGTGCCCAGTATCATAGAGCTTAGTATAAAGACACCAAGACCTTCTTATCTACAGGTGTAGAAACAGAAGTTGCCACTGCTGCTAACATTAAACACCATTAAAGGGATAGTTCAGTATTTTCTTTTTTGACATGTGTTTATCTGTCATGCATGGTACATTACCTCTAGTAGATTCTGATCAGTCCACTCCCAGTTAGGAGAGCTGTAATGTGCTGTCAGGACTACGTCACACAACCCCATGACCGAAAACCTGAACCCTGGAGGCCCCATTAACGCCAGTTCATGCTTCTTGGACAGATAGTCACTGAATGAACTAGACTCCCTCCTCAACTAGCCAGGGCTGCATCCTTCTTCCAGAATTTTATACAATATTAACAAATTTGGCTGAAACTTGCTTTGTGAGGTCATTTTGAACTTTAGCTTAGACCACCAGAGTCAGATCACTTGCTTGAGTCATGAAAGTGAACGCTTCAAACTCAAAACTTAAGCAGCAAAGAAAAGAAAAGTAAAAAAAAAAAGAAATTAAATGAAGATGTGACCTTTAGAACAGGACTAAAAGTTGTTAGTGACCCTGTAATGACTGTAATTCGTTAAATTATGGAGCAGGACAGTCCATAAATTTACATGTAGCTCTCACAGTCACGTGACACTTATCTCATATCTGGCTAAAAGTTGGAAATTAAAAAAGCATGATCCTCCAGGAAGCCAATACTGGGGTGCTACAACCTGCAATTCTTCTAATGACCACTAGAGTCTGGCTCCAGCACTGAGCCAATCCCCAGAGACTCCTGTGTTAAAATATTCAACTTCACAGCAGAGGCGAACATGTTAATATTTTATGAAATGAGGTGAGCGTATTTGCCCTGTTTCTTGGATTAGCTGGAGTTAGGGGGCAGAGTCAGACACAGCCACAGTGGCAACAGTGAAGCAACTCTCGCCTCAAAACACTCAATGGATTTAATTAATAGATGTGCTTTCACTCAATGTCTGGTGGGTGAGCGAGCGCGGGTGAATGTTGTTAATGTCTGGTTGTGTACATTGTGTGTAGCCTACATAGTGTGTTATATGTGTGACGGACTGTGAGAAAAAATGAATCCCTTTGGCACAATAAAGGCATCTATCGCTTTAGCCAGGTCCATGTAAACCGGGGACCGTCCTCTAGTCCGTGTGGAGAGGTGGTGTTGCACATTTTCCATGTAGCCTAGTATCAAACCATCAACTGAATATGAACTTTAGGTAGAGTTCAAATTCATCTTGGTTACATCTACACTTCACGTTTTTACTATGTATTAAATCCCATTGCCATAATCCCTATAGACCCTTTCAGTGAGTATAAACAAAGACAGGTGTGGCTCATTAGAAAACGCTCTGGTACACTAAATGGAATGGAGCCTTAATTAGTATCCTTGGTAACACCTGTCTTTGTTTATACTCTCTGAAAGGGTCTATAGCAGGGGTACTCAAATACATTTGCCGAAGGGCCAGAATTTTTCTCAACAGACACCTTGGGGGCCGCACATTCAAATAGGCCTAGATTGAAATTAAATTCACCTTTTTCGTCTAATAATTTAAATATTTTTATTTTACTTGTAAGCACATAATTTTTATTTATACACTTCATGGTGTTTTGTATGATAGCCTATAAAATGAAAAATCTTGACATTAGGTATCATCATTTACATATCATGCTGGAGCTTTACACTGCTAACTTGTATCCTCAGACATGCCCTGTGATTTTCAACTTAAATATGACCTGACCATCACAGGACATGTCTGACTCTGTTCTGAGGATACAAGTCATTGGTCCTGAAATGTGTGTTTCTCTTCTATAATACACATTCTACATCTCGGAGGCGACGTCTTTCCACACACGGGCTTCCTTCACCTTTCAAACGAGGCAGAGCTCAGTGGGAAACAGTAGGACGGACAGACACAGGCCGAGGGCACCGGGACACAACACCACAACACCGGGGGTGTTGTATATTATGTTGTAATTATCTCATATAACAGAACGTTATTATGAGATAATAACGTTCTGTTATTATCTCATAGCGTGGTGAATGTGCAGGTCACAACTTGTTCACGACGGCGTTTTGGAGTTGTTTGATTGTGTATTTGATGAGTTTGATGAGGGAAACCAAGAAATTCCATTAGCCTCTGTAGCGTAGCTCTGAGCAGCTCACGGCTCTGCTCCGCCATTCTAAAAAACACCTTGCACCAACAATTAAAGGCAATGAACCTATACTGCTAACGCTATAGTGATTATGCCAATGGGCCAATTTGCCAAAATGTTGAACTATCCCTTTAAACAAGTAGTGAAAACTGTCGACTATAATGACAAAATTTTTCTTCAGTAGTTTTTAAGTCAAGTAATAATAAGGGTTGATTTATGTCGTAGTTTGACATGTTTAACTAGAATCAGGAACATGATAGATGGATAAGAGAAGTGATATTTGACAACTACAAATCATATAGCCACATTGAAAGCATACAGACAGAAGAAACAGCAAAGCTACAGCTCAGTTAAGTTTATTATTAACGTAGTATGCTTATCTGCCCCCTGGTTTAAAGAGAAACCAGTCTGGTTTCTGTTGTTTATCTCAGGTGAAACTGAGGAACCTGCACCAGCTGTGACGTCAGAGTGAGGACTCACCTGTCTCGGGCTGAACCTCTGTCCTGAGTCCAGTGCATCCATGATGTCCTCGCGCTGCCCGGTCCCGCGTGCTGTGCTTTCTGTTTATTCCGCCTTCACCGCAGATCGTCCCCTGTTGTTTTCTCCCCGCTGATCTCTGACCAGCCTTTTACCTTTTACTGCAGCGCTGACATCATGGCGCCGACCGACAGGTGAGCTGCGACAGGTGTCTCCTTTCAGCAGGTAGAAACCGAGATGTAACGAAGTGGAAAGACGCTTGTTAAATGACTTTTACTCTGACTTAAATGTTACTTTAAAACACTGCCGTGCGGCTCGTTTAACCGACTGTGTACCGGAGGAACAAGCAGGTGCTCCGGTCTGAGAGGATCCGTCCGCGGTGACTGGAACGAGGAAACTAGTGCGACAGAGAGAGCGAGAGAGAGAGAGAGAGAGAGAGAGAGAGAGAGAGAGAGAGAGAGAGAGAGAGAGAGAGAGAGAGAGAGAGAGAGACGGGCTTGGTGCAAAGTGATTGGTCGCTGCAGGCTGCAGGTATAGACCCGGTAGACCAGTGACACCTGAGCTCGCCGGCTTCCCGTGATTCATTGCGTGGATCTGGATCTGTTGGTTTGTGAACTGGCGTTGTGAAGCGGTGGATTGGTCCACACATAACATAACATAAAGCACGTTTTTACACTTGATAACACATGGATGATTAAAAAAAAAAAAAAAAAAAAGCAAACGTTTTTTCTTTTATCCAAAATAATCTTTGATTCCTCCCATGAAAACAAAGGAAAGAGGAAATGTCTGAATAACAAGGAACAGAACAGTAGATTGTATTCAGACAGTTTCCTATTCTCTATTTCCACATTCTGTTTTTGTCTCATATGCATTTGTATTTCTATAATGTTGGTGAATAGTTTTATGTGACAAAAGTTAACAGATGAAATTCAGCATGATAATGAACACTGACACAAATTATAATAAAAGATTAAAATAGAATTAATTGACTCTATGCTGAGGTGCCTTGAGTACTGCAATGCCATGTTCATGTTAAGCAGGTCCACATGTGTTACCACAGTTATCCCACAACAAAACAGAAACAGGATGAGCTGTTACACGCTGAAGAAGGGTTGTGTCATAATAAAGTACTTGAATTTGGAGTGGGTCTTGTACTGCTTGTACATTTTCTATATGGACTTTGGTGTGAGGATCCAGCACCCATTTATATTTTTGAAGGATTTTTGGATTGTTTTTTGGATTTCCAATGTTAAACAGGTAGGAATTTTTGACTGTGCATATTTGCTAATTAGCTCAAAATACAAGAGCAGCTATGGCTGATGATGGGAACAACATTAGTCCTACTGCATGGACAAGTCAAATACTGACCTGATGATGGCATGGGTGAAGAGACAGCAGGTCACTCACACATGTAATTATAAAAAGTCAGCAACCAATCACAATAAATACAACAAAAAGATCATCTAAATGCTTAAAATTAATTCAATTCTCAATTGTAATGAAAGGAGTAGACCATTTGAATATACCAGTGATTTTTCAACCAATTACCCTTGTACAGTAAATAGGAGAAGAAGAAAAAATAAAGATAAAAATCATGTAGTAACACCAAATTATTTTGGCCAAATCATAGCAAGCTCTCATTTCATCTCAAATAGATGCAAGGGGCAATCTCAAGCCGTATCAAAACAAACAGACCAGCTATCATGGGATGGTCTGCTTTATCCCTAGAACAACTTTGCTCAGGTTGCTCATATAACCTGTGCTGCCAGAGCACATGTGTGGTTTATGTACACAAGGGTCATGTAAAGGTCATAAAGTTTGAATTCCCTCATCTCCAAATCTGTATAGCTCAAGTCCCACATCAGCTCTACTTCCCAAAAACTCAGACCTATACCCCCCCTCCTCCCCCCCACTAAAGGCAGCAGCCTCACCTCACTACACTATAAACCCCCATCACTAACATCACCTGCTGCTCTGCTGCTGAAGAGGCCAGATGCCACATTGTGTTGTTTTTTGCAGAGCGACTTGCAAACGCAACTGAGGTAAGGTCAGGTCAGGTCACACAGCCACTTACAGGGATTCTTTTTCAGAGAAAAAAAACAATTCTTTGAGAAAACGTTAGCAATAGTTGCAGGATTTCAGGCTGGACAAAAATGATGGATCCACTGATATCGTCACCTCTATGTGGCTGGCAAATCTCACTATGACATGTATGTTTCTGTAATACAATTAAAGTATTCAAATACAGCATTCAGGTTTCATCACTGTGAATCTCATAAATATAATGTTGAAGTGATCAAGAAGATGAAGATTCAGCTGATGGTGCTGGAAGCTGTAGACAAAGCTGTAAAATGGGCTAAACAAATGCCTTGCCTTGCCTGTATTGAAGCTCTAGTCTGTAGTTGCAATCGTAAAGGAAAATGTAGTCAGAGGTATAGATGAGGTTGTAGACAGAAGTGTGGATGGAGCTGATAATGCTGTGGTCAAAGCTGTAGTCGAAGTTGTACAGTAGTCATAGCTGTGGACTAATTACTGTATGTCTCAGACAACATGAAACCATGATGGCTCTCCATTGCATTTATTGAGTGCCATAGTTAGCTTGTCTTCTGCACCTTTTCTCAGTTTTCTTTCCACGTGATTTCCCCTCTCTTCCAAAACTATCAAATGAAGGAAGGTGTTTTTGGCATCAGCAATGCATTTGTACATTGGTACTGATGATCAGTCCAAACACTAGAGATACTGCAAAGAATGGGCAGTCCAAGAACCTAAAAAACAGCATCAAAAACTTAATCGCAGTACTGTCTTCATGTATTGGAATGGTTTTGATTAAGTTACCATAAGCGTGTACAACAAGGTGCTGTAACAGGAATGTTACTTTTGGGGGTTGGGCATATAGGTTAGCCCTCATTATATGGCACTATACCTTTTTATGCTGATAATGTACTTTGATGTTCTACTCTTTAATTTCCAACCATCTAATCCTCCTTCAGATGGTGTTAAATAGGCAACAATGCAAACAAACCATTTTACAGTATTAGCATTCCTTAGAAATCTGTATTTGTTATGTAACTCAAAGGCCTGGATTAAGTAGAAATCAAAGCTCTTTTGTAGTTGGAATCAGTCCTTTAATGTTCTGTGTTATGACCCTGGGGGGTCTAGGGGAGGCGGGGAGTAACATGGATGAATGCAGGGAAATTGAAACCAAGGACACCCAGAGATTGACCCAAAATACAGCCGTTTATGTATAAGTCCAACTCAAATAAATCATGAGGGAGCTGCCTGCATGGAAAAGGGGAAAAACCAACATAAGGAAAACCCCTTGTTAATACTAACAACCAGTGGCGTGCACAGACCTTTTGAAGGACAGGGGCGAAAAGAAAAAAGAGGGCACAACACGTCCTCGCCACTGAAAAGGGCACTTAAGCATGTGTTTTTCAAAAACACTGTTGTATAATAGATATGATCATTTAAGAGAATCTATTGTCTAGTTTCATTATTGTACTTTTTTTCTGATATTTGGATAAAATAACCCCTTTTGGTCACACAACTAAGTTAATTCTGTGTACAACCAGTTAGTTTTAACACTTCGTTCAGTACCCAGGGGGCAAAGCAAAAAAACGGACACGGAGCGTTGTAAAAGGTTTGACACCAGAAATGATATCTAGGAACTTCAAGGATTAAAACCTGGGTGGACAACCCGGTCAACTAGCTGCTGGAAAGCTACAGGGGCCAAAACCCCTTTCTTGGGTCATTTTGCTGGCGAAATGATGTAATTGCAAATATTTAGGTACTACAATGGCATAAATAGTCATACAACTATTGACCCCTTGCAGCTACGTCACAATTAGAACGTGACGCGAGAGGCGACGCCATGACGGACGGCAGAAAGTGCTCAGTGATAATGTACTGTGTATGGGTGCCGTCCAACAATGTGCCTCGATCACTTCACACTACAACCTCACAGCATTATCACTTATTTTAAATAGAATATCTACTCATCCGTTGCAATATTCTGTTTGTTTTTTTGTTATTCGCCGTAGAATAGTGCTTTTTCCACTGCTAAGGAGTTAACGTCAGTCAGTGCCACACTCCCCATACAGCAGCTGCTGCTAACTACAGTTAACGGACCTGGAAATTAAAACCTGGTCCGACCTGTGGGTGTTGAAGACCTGACCCGACGACCGTATAATTAGTGATCATTCTCTGATTAAACCCGGCTGAAAAATAAAATAAAACAGGAAGCCGTCTTCGTTGTAATCACCGCGATCGGCCGGCGGCAACCACGTTGTGACGGTGCTATGTTTAATACGAGCGTTAGCTGTTGTTAGCCACAGCATGTAGCTCAGCTAGTTAGCTTCAACTGTGTTTACATCGACTATACACTGTAGATAAACTAACTTATAATGGCATCGATAACGTGTCTGTATCTTCACACTGGTCCTGTTGCTCATGTAACCCCGCCGCCAGTGGCCAGCCCCCGGTTCTTAGCTCTAGCCCAGCAAGGAGTTGGTGCTTGGGACCAGTTTTAAGTACCAATAACCGGTTCTTAAGCGTTGGAAAAGCAAAGAACCGGTGCTAGTCGGGCTCTGGCTCCGAACCAGCACTGGAACCAGCTCAGTGGAGAAGGAGGGGAAACCCTACAACCACGGTATGTCACAAAACTATAACGCGCCCATTTAATTAAATTGACGTCCACTGTTCTTTTGCCGTCCATCATGGCGTCCGTAGCTACCGCGAGTGGAACGTGACGTCACGCGCAAGGGGTCAATACTGTTAACTTTGGGGGAGGCATGAAAAAAAGATTCTGGGGTTTGTTGCAACTTGATTTTAAGATATCACCCTCAACATCCCACAAAAGACCAAAAAAAGTACTGTTCGCATGACAAATTCTCATGAAAATTATTATTTTTCAGCACTTTATGGAGAATATCTATGCCTAACATGTATATAGAACATTTCCTTAATTCATAAGCTTCCATCCAGGGTCAGGCTCAGGCTAACACTCATGGATGTTCCTTTTTCAAGTTCAGGATTTCTACTGTTCTAGTTGTGGTCCCGTTCTCCCTGTATAATGATCTTTGTAAAAAAAAAAAAGTGTAATTCACAGTTGTTTTTTAAATGTTGCTGTTTGCTGAGTTGCATCTGATTTTTTTTATCAACAATGTCACTCAGTCTGGTGCAAGGTGAATATCTGTGTTAGGGGGGGTTACTCAACCACTGGAACTGAAATCAACAGCAACAAAACAAAGACTTACCTGGGACTTGTTTTTCAGCTCAGCATCGATCGTTTGTTCCTCGTCTTTGAGTTGCATTTTATCTTTGCAGGGTAACTGTGGGTGTTCTTCAGAGTAATGGTTGAAACAGCAAACGTACCAGTCTCCATCAATCAACACAGATGCAACCCACACCATAGCAACTCAAAGTGCTTAAATGTGAAACAGTAAAATACAACAAACATTTCCTTTACAGTACAGCAGGGTAAACGTCCAGGTTCTCTGAAAGGCCTTGTCCTTACCAAGTAGAAAAGCTGCTGACAGGATCATGTGCAACGAGCAGTCAAGACGTTGGTCCTTGCAGGTGCACAGTAATTCCCTTTCAAGTATGACATGGTTAGAAAAAAATCAAAATGGCCGCAACCTTTATGATGCTCTCCATGTTTGGTGGAAGGTTTGATACCCACAACTTGTTCATCTAAATATACTGCATGTAGCTACTGTACCAATAGGCTTTATGTAGAACTTAAACAAGCTCCTTTATTTCCTGTCTAACATTATTGGACAAACTGATTATTCCAGGTGGATTAATCAGTTTGTCCAATAGTGTAAAACAGGAAATAAAGGAGCTTGTTTAAAGGGATAGTTCAACATTTTGGCAAATTGGCCCATTGCCATAATCGCAGTAGGTCCGTTACCTTTAATTGTCGGTGCAAGCTGTTTTTAGAACGGCGGAGCAGAGCCGTGAGCTGCTCAGAGCTACGCTATGGAGGCTAAAGGAATTTCTTGGTTTCACTCATCAAACTCATCAAATACACAATCCAAAAACTCCAAAACGCTTTTGTGGACAAGTTGTGACCTGCACATTCACCACGCTATGAGATATTAATGGAACGTTATGAAACGGAGCCGTTTTTGAGGTAAATGCAGAGACTGCTTGCTGAAAAACTGTCCCTGTACGCAATACACATCAGCGGTTTTGCATGAATTTCCCTCTAAAACAACTCTGTCTGGTAACGTTCTGTTATTATCTCATAGTGTGGTGAATGTGCAGGTCACAACTTGTCCACCAGAGCGTTTTGGAGTTGTTGGATTGTGTATTTGATGAGTTTGATGAGGGAAACCAAGAAATTCCTTAAGCCTCCGTAGCGTAGCTCTGAGCAGCTCGCGGCTCTGCTCCACCATTCTAAAAATATCTTACACCGACAACGAACCTAACGAACCTACTGCTATGACTATAGCAATTATGGCAATGGGCCAAATTGCCAAAATGTTGAACTATCCCTTTAAGTTCAGGAAGTAGTTGAGCTGTGCATAAAGCCTATAGGAAAGCAGCCAAAAGCTGGACACCTCAGGAAGGAGGAGGAGGAAGGAGAAGACAGAGTGGAGTTGGACCCACACCTTGACCCAAGGACATACAGGACCGTGTATAAAGAAGGAGGCGCAGCCTGCTCTGGTTTCTGTTGTCTTTATTAGTGGAATGGAATATACACCTCTGTGCTTTAATGCTGTTTTCTCCCTCACTCATTCACCACTCCTCTCTCTCTCTCTCTCTGAGACTGAACATGACCGTCCTTCAGTTCACCGGACGAGCAGCTGGTCCTCATCTGAACGGATCATCTGCCCTCACGATCAGATCCTTGTGCTTTGTCAGGTTTGCCACATAAACACAGTATGTTGGTTGGTTGTCAGACAGGAAGTGAACCCGTGTCCTTCATGCTCTGCTGTTATGTAACCACCACTTCAGATAGGCAGCTGCTCGTCCACTGAAACCTCAAACTAAAAACAACCCAACATCCAGTTTTGGCTTCACATTTTCATAAAAGCAGTTTCATGGAATGTGTTTTTTTTTCTTTCATTCTTTTCATTCAGTTTTGAACAGTGATTTCCAACCTGTGGCCCTGATCCCAAAATGACAAGACAGGGTGATAACGGGACAGGAGAAAGTATTTTCAGTATATTCTAAGTTTGCTTTCTTTCTTAATCAATCAATTAAAAAAAATAGATAATAACATACTGTATAAGAGAAAGTCAAAGCTTTAGTTTAGTTTAGATTTAGTCCATGAGGTCAAAGTTGGAAATCACTGGTCTGGAGGATAGAACCACTGGATCGAAACAAAGCAAATAACAACAGTTATAATGGAGACTTGACTTCGATCTTCAATCTACTGCCTTTACTATGAAGGCTTCAAATTCTGAAGACATTTGACCTGTTATATTAAATAAGTTATAATAAATGAACGATTGATATGATCAAATGTGCTGTTCATGGTGATTTCCAGTTGCTGACCTCCATCCCAAATGGTCAGTCAAATACGAGAAAAAACTTCATAAAACCATGAGCTCATTAATATGAGAATCAAAAGATTATTTGCTTCAACAGAAAGTTCCTCAGTCAATAGAAACAACAGATACAACTGTCTTTGTAGCAGAAACTCTATTATACCTTAGTAGAGCTGTGGCACTCAACCATTACCCAGAAGCCCCTGCATGAGCAGATCTCAACCAGCATTTTATTTAACATTTTATTTCCAATTGTGGTTCATCTTGTCACAAGATGGACTCTCAGCCCAGAAAAAAATGTGAAGAAAAAAATAAAACAAATTCAGGTCAACCTGCAGCCTGATGGAATGAACTACATTCATATGGAGGACCAAAGAGGACAAAAATGCATTACTGCAGTAAAACACAAAATAAGTCTAACATTCTGATTTGAATTAGGAGGATATTTTTGAATATTGAATAGCCTAACTTTCAGCTAAAAAGACAATTACAGTAGTACTGTAGCCTAATCCAGACTGAAGGCCGACTTACTGGCTTCCTATGGAGCTTTCAGCTGCATCCAAGTGACTGAAAACTCTGGAAATAGCCTACTAACTGGACCATGAGTTGAGAATATTTGAGCAATTTAAGGAAATTCATTGTCAAAATTGTTGTAAAAATTAATTATTTCATGGTATGATGGATGCAGCAGTGGGAGTGGAGGCCGGCTGAGAGCCACAGCTGCACGACAGACTGAAGACACGAGAACAGCTGATGTGTTATAGAAAACGTGACAAAGGTTTAAAAACTGAGACAAAGATCCTCGAGGTGAAGCGCCGGCACGTTCAGTCTCCGCTAAGTCATCCTGCTTTAAACTGCCAAAGAAAACAGATAAAATACCTATAACGGTATCCATGCATATTTGTGACTGCTCATCATACAAACACACACACACATTCATACAAACACCTGGAGGTGTGCGCACACACGCACGCACACACACACACACACACACTTTGCATTCTGGCGAGGAACATGCCTGAATGATTTAAATTTTTATATCATCTGCTTAGTTTCTTCTCGTTAATCTAACGTACACATCTCGTGGTGCAAACACTCCTCTTCAAAAATTCCTTTTTAAGAGGGGAGGGGGGAGGGAGGGGGTGAGGAAAACAAACCAACGACTGACAGGGGAGAACGAAAGAAGAGTCGTCATGCAAAAGAACGGATGATGAGTTTTTTTTCCCCCATTGTGGTGTGTGTTTTTTTTTTTCTTTTTTTGATAAGTTCCTATGATCAGTAGTGCTACTTCTACTGTACGAGGCTCATGCACAGAGGAACGCCAGTCAGATCCCCGACGACCTTCATCTCTATCTTTTTTTTCTTCTTTTTTTTAATCTTTTTTTTTCTGAGTTTGGGGGTTTGATTGGAAGATGCAGGTGAAAGTTTATGATACAAAATATGTTACAGTACACTATGTACGTCTTTGTCTCTCGTCTGTGTGTCACTCGCTCTGCTTCTGGATGGTCCGGGGGAAATGCTTCACCAGAGCACTCACAGCTTCAGTCACATGCAGCTGATGTCATTTTCAGGTTGTCCAATCGTATTCAGCATAATGTCGCATCATGTGCTTACATGGCGGTTGAAAAAATAGCACAAATGAGGGCATTAGAAAAGAAAAGAAAAGAAAAGAAAAGCATATAATCCACTCTTTTCTCTCTGATGAATGAGTTCTGCTCATTTTAACAAAGACATATAAAATATTTCATTATCTTTATTATTTAACACTTTGTCATAAGTGATATGGTGCTAAAAGCATGTTAGCCTCCTGTACGTTCAGGGCTAGCTACTTGTTAGTAGCTTGTAGCTAGTAGCTTGTTAGCTAACAGTTAAGCCAAAAAGTAAATGGGCGCATGGCGTCTGTCCGACTACCCATTTCTCCGACCATACATTTCTTTATTTTTGCGTCCATTAGTCCGACCTTCCACTTCTCTGACTTAAGTAGCCCTAACCCTTAACCTTATCCTAAACCTAACCTTAACACTGTAGAATGGGTAGTCGGAGAAATGAGCCGTCGGACTTTTGGGCAGTCGGACTGATGTATGCTCCCCAAAGTAAATTAGCTGATCCAGAAGAAAGAAAATCTTGATTGAATCTGAAATGACAGAAAACATCCAATTCATATTTTAATCACATCATTTTTTTTTACTTGATTATGCTCGTATGTTTTAAGGTGGGCTACTGATTCTCACAATCTTGTTACTTTGTGAAGATTGTATTTTGTTGTTGATTGATGAAACATTCCTATAGTGCAGTTGTGTATCTATAGGCTATATGTATTGTTATTTATTAATTAATTGTATTAGCCTACTTAAAAATACCTATTCCAAATATAGCTATTTAAGCTAATAGCCTTGGAATGTTTTTAGCTTTGTGACCAACATGAGTGGATTATCTGTTTTTGTGTTTTTATGAGCAGATAAGTAAGATTCAGGGCTGAAACATCTTGGCCACCTTAACCAATGTGCTGTTCATGCCTGCATGTCACTGAGATACATGTAAAGAGCTTCTGGTGTAGCATTTCCCAGTCCCATTTAAATCTATTGCAGAACTACTTCTGTTCTCTCACATAAATTAATTTCTTAGTTGCTTTACATTTTTGTTCCCTGCAATAATGACCATAGTTTTAAACACACACATTATTATTGTTGTTAATGTTATTATTATTCTGTTCATTGTTGATGCTATTTTCCTGCTTGTTGTAATGTTGCATATTTTGAAAAGTAAAAGGCTTTCATTCCCGGTCTGGACGTCGGCGTCACGCTGATCAACACTTGGGAGCTACAGCCAGACCAGACCAGACCAGACCAGACCAGACCTGACCAGACCAGACCAGACCAGACCAGACCAGGCCAGGCCAGGTCAGGTCAGTTGGCATCAGACCACGTACATCCAGGCCAGGATCACTAATTTAAACCTCCTCTCTTCTCCGTCTCATTTAAAGAGACCAGGTGAATCCAGTTCTTCTGAGACCAGTTTGTGTTTGTGGCCCCGTTCGGCTCCTTTAAGTCGCACCCAGCTCAGTGTAGTCGTGTGAACAGTATTCAGGCTCAGCATAGATCAGTTAAACCCAGTTCAGTTTGGTTCATGTCTCAGATTTACAGGTTTCAGCAGCATCTGGATGAGTTTCATGAGTTTCTCGCTCTTAGTTTCCGTCCTTTCCTAAAAAAACATGACCTGAAGCCTCTGAAGAGGTCGCTCATCCAGTCTGACTCAGAGTCGTCCTCTTCGTCGTTGGGGCTTATACCTACGATGTTTACATGTCAAACAAAAAGAGGTCCAACATCACACTCGGGCGAACAGCAGTTTCTCTGCTGAGATCCAGTCAGGAGCTGGTTGAATAAAATCAACTAAAACCAAAACACCAATCCACGCAATGTGTTTGATTGGCCTGAAAAACATTGTCTGTTTCCCATGGCATCCAAAAAATAGTTTGTAGCTGCGGCCTCTGAGAGTCTGTCTTCGTCTCGTCCTAATGTCTTAATGATCCTCCAGTTGTTGGAATCCCTCAGGTCCAACACTTGTCTTTGGAAAACAGACCAAACCAAACCCTTAAGACCAAGACCAGCATCATCAGCAGCTACTTTCAACCCAAATGGACCCACAGACCCCTGTCCGTCAGGTGCTGAACGTCATTCTTCTGAGGTTCTGGCATGCTTCTTGTTTGTCAGTCGAGGAGGAACTCTTCATGGGGTTTGTGCAATGAGGCCCAAAAGTCAAAATTGTGCAGAGGTCAAGTGCTTGTTGGGGAAGGTCTAAAATACATGAGGGGGGAGTTCTTGATTTCCAGACACTCATTTAGTGTCACTATATATATTTGCCTCTTGATGAAATGGTTTTTTCCAAGTCATCATGTAGAGAGGAAGTGAAAACAACCAGCACCGCTCAGAGGATCCGTCTGAGTCTTTGTCCCCAAAATCTTAGCTTAGCTTAGCTGCGCCCCGGGGGTTCAGGATCAAAGGGTTCAAGGGCATTCTTAAGGTTCAGAGTTCACAGGGGAGGGACAATGATGGAGGAGGGGCAGGGGGGTGGGGTGGCATGGTCGGTGAGGAGGGTGGAGGAGGTTGCAGGTGAAGTTGAAGGTTATAAGGAGGAGATTTTGACCGTTTCGTGGGTGTATGCGGTGGCGCGGGTGTTGCGCAGGATGCCGGGGATGGGGGCGGGCGACGGGGGGAGGCTCTCGTCGGGCGTGTTGGCGGGCGGCGTGGGGATGCTGATGATGGCGGCGGTGAAGTCTTGTTCCCCACAGTTGAGCTTCAGGTCGCCCGCCTGGGCGTTCAGACTGGACCGACTGAGGAGGGAGAGACACATGTTGTCACACCGAGGTAAACACAGCACATACACACACAATCCTCTGATCTAAACACAACATTAAAGGTCCAGTGTGTAATAATCGGCAAGGTTTATTGGCAACATCTGAATATACTACCAATGAATATATAAGGTGGGAGGTGTATAATCGCTATAAAATAATTATTGTTTGGTTTTCGTAGCCTTATAATTATTCTTGTGTATATACAGTATATATATATATATACAGGGCCGTTGCTAGGAATTCTGGGGCCCCTGAAAGAATACTAAAGTGGGCCCCTCCCCCTAACTTTTCCACTTTTTTTTCTTAGACTACGTATGTATTATCATTTTTTATTTCACCTACTTTGTTTTGATGCTAATACAGATGCGTATTAGTCAGGGTCTTATGCATAAATCAGTCATACACACTAAAAACAGTTGGGTTAAAAAATAACCCAATTTTAACCCAACTGCTGGTTCAGATAAGGACAAACGTTATTTTAACCCAACAGGTTGGGTTATTCTTTTTGACCCAACTTTTGGGTTGAATATTCAACTGTTTCACTGAAATTACTTGAACAACCCAGCAATTGGGCTAAATTCATAGCCTATAACCCTGAAAATGGGTTACACTCTGGAAAAATAACCCAAAAATTTAACTCAACACCAATAACTCAGAAATTGGGTTACAGAAATAACCCAACATTTGTTAGTGTGTAAAAAGATTAGACTACTGGGGTTTTTTGTGGGCCCCACTGGGCTCTGGGCCCCTAGAATTATCATCACCTTTCTCCCCTATACAACGGCCCTGTATATATATATATATATATATATATATATATATATATATATATATATATATATATATATATATATATATACAAGGGTCTTGCTTTAGAGAGTGTTGCCATCTTGCTCCGCCATGTTTGTACGGCAGCCCGAATGGAAAATCCAGCCAGCCAGAGAGCACGATTCAAGAGTATTGCGAGTTTGGCGTGTTTGGCGTTCATAAATAACCCAATGAAGAACAAGGAGGAAGGAAAGAAGAAGGAGGAGGAAACAGCAGACATATAGTAAAATTGTTTAGATCTTCACCTCATGGCTCCCAGTCGTACCAGTTGTGGTAAACACGTTTTTTTGTCCTCAGAGGCCACCGTCACTTTGCCAACAGGAGGGGTGAGTGTGTGCGAGCGAGTGATCGCTGCAATCAAGAATCTGAACGCTAGATATCACAATTTTACCCCCCATTTTACACACTGGACCTTTAAGAGATGTGCAAATATCTATTTTTCAACAGTCAAAAACCAGATACCTTTTGGAGAACAGGGTCTTGATGTGTTCAGACTCGACTTTAAACAAATGTTAGGGTGTTTTCACTTCTGACTTGTTAAGTTCACTTAAAGCAGACTCAGATTCACCCCCCACCCCCACCCACCCTCGATGTAGACCTTTTGGTCAGGTGTGAATACAACAATCGAACTCAGGTACAGACCAAACAAGCGGGCCGAGGTGGTCTCGATGCGGTACCCTAGTGCAGTCCGTTTAAGGTCTGAAAGCAACCCACCCTCAGCTCAACCTGTTTTCAAAAAGCGTATGCCTTTCACGCTTTCTCCCTGGCAGCCATCTTGCAGCAGGTATTCTTCATTGTAAGATGATGAGAACAGTAATGTAAGGCCGGGTTCAGACTACACAATTTTTTGTTAGTCTTTCACGATGGTCTCCATGTCACATTAAACGATCACAGTGGTATACATTATTGGCGTGTCTTGGTCGGGAGACTGGCAACACTACAAGTATCACCCCGAACCAATCACACTGCAGAAACTCAAAATCTTACCGAGAATATTTGTCTTATTTCTAGTCAAAACAAATCAAATTATACTCAAAATAAGACTCATCACATTAAAAAGCAGCTTGTTTTTAGACACTTTTTACTTCTTTCAAGCTGATTTTCACTTGAAATAAGTAGAAAAATCTGACAGTGGAGCAAGTTTATCTTTCTTATTGCTCTAGAAACTGGGCGCTTCCACTCGATCCCAGAGGAGGAACGAAAATGCTGTCTGTGTGATCTTGATGTGATTGAAAGTGAATTTAATTTCTTATTCTATTGTCCATTGTATCACGACTACATTTCTGTTGAAGATAGCCCAGATTTGTTCTCGATGTCTGATGAATGTATACTTAAAGACCCACTCTCGTGAAAATCGTGTTTTTTGAGCTTTTCACATGTTCCTGTGGCATTTTTCTTGTGTCAGAGCACATATCAGCAGAAAAGGAAGTGCAAAATTGCATTTCTGAGTTTTTCTGCCTTCAAACTGCTGTAAACCAATGGCAGACGCAAACTGGCAGTTTCAGGGAGACCTGAGCTGACGTGTCACAGCTCCAGGGGAGGGCACTAGTGCTACAAGCTCCCGCCCCGCTCTGCATCTGGCTCAGAGGTGAAAGGGTTCACAGCTCTGTGTAGCTATCAAGGTATAACAGGTATAGCTCATCTGGTAGAGCAGCTTGCACCGTGAGCAAGGACTATGTTCCAGTCTGGGATCAAATCCCAGTGTGGAGTTTTACGCTAAACACGCTGAATCTGTAATTGTACAATGTCCAGCTGTCAGCGAGCGGGGGGTGGGGTGCGAGGAGGTGGCTGGGCGGGTGCAGAGCAGCGCAGTCTCCGACCACCCTCCAGAGGTGCATTGCTAATGTGCATGGCTAATGAGCTGGTTTTAAAATGACCAAAAAGGGTCGCGGGAGTGGGACTTTAAAAAAGGTGTTCCCATTGGCGAAATTTATTTTGGAGTCATTTAAGCAGCGCAAAGATGTGTTGTATGTCTGAAGTCTTTCAGTCCCGGCAATTGTTTTTTTTTTGCTCTGTGTGCGTATGTATGAGTGTATGTGGGCATGCATGCATGCGTGTGTGTGTGTATGTGTGCGCATGTGTGGATATGTACTGTAGAAAAATATGTACACGAGCATGTATTCCTTATCCTCTTGTGTGTGCCGGTGTTTTGTGTTTTGTTTTTAGTGTGTCCCAGCCCATGAGGGCTGGGCACCTATGGTGCAAGACACCACGTTTAAATAAAAAAAACCTACTACTACTACTACTACTACTACTACTACAAGCACAAAAAACTTGCTTTCACTGGCAGATTTTCTACTTATTTCAAGTGACAATTAGTTTGAAACAAGTGAAAATGATCTAAAAACAAGTTAATTTTTAGGTGATGAGTCTTATTTTAAATGGAAAGAGATTAGTTTTGACTAGAAATGAGACATTTTGAAAAGAAATAAGACAAATATTGTTGGAAAGATTTGGAGTTTTTGCAGTGCATCGTTCACGGCCGATCATGACCATGATCTTTACACTAAAAAGAAAAGGAAGAAAAGCCGATGGTGAAGAAGACAGTCAGTCTGTCCTTCAGAGAGAACATGAGGTACGTTAACAAATGTGTTCACCTCAAAACCATTAACTTACATTGCTACATGAACGCACATCTTCATGGTGTGTAAACAATGCGTCAGAGCGCTCTGTCATCCTATTGGTCAACATCGAGGTTCACGTCATACATGTCAGACTATGCAAAGAAATTCAAAAAAGTATCCCATGCTAGACTTTCTGTCTGGTGTGGTAGAGCATCGCGGAGCGTCCTAGTTATGACACACAACACGTCCGTTCGTTGTTCCCGACATTCATTATTGGCCATGACGCTGGAAATGTGTCGACCATGACATAATCATGTAAAAATAGCGTAGTCTGATCCTGCCTTAGAACTGACGTTGTATGAAATGCTTTTGATGCTCAAAATATTCTGTGAATGTCTGAATGTGTATAAACCAGATCAATATCTGAAGGAGTGCAGTGTGCAAGCTCTCCATGATTGTTTACTTCCACTTTCCCCCGCCCCCAGACGTTCCTGACCAATGATTGAAGGACCTCTACATACATGTGAAATTGAGCTGCACCAAACAAAAAAATTAACATTTCATTTGGTCCGGACCAAAGCGAATGAACCAACAGACTTTCCTTTTCCTGGTGTGAAAACGACGTTAGATACAACCAATTGCTTCACATTCAAATGTAGATCAATTGTTCAGTCAATTGTGACCCAGGGACTTCCACTCTAATGTCTCTAACAAAGCAGATACCAAAGCTATGGTCGTTGTGTCCAGGTGTGACCAGGGCCGTTGCTAGGAATTCTGGGCCCCCTTAAAGAATACTAAAGTGGGCCCCTAACCCCTAACTTTTCCAATTTTTTCCCCCGTTTTTTTGTCTTTTTTTCAATTACGTATGTATTATCATTTTTTATTTAGCCTACTTTGTTTTGATGCGAATGCAGCACTACTATGAGTATTAGTCAGGGTCTTATGCAGAATAAATCAGTCATACAAAGATTAGACTACTGGGGTTTTTTGTGGGCCCCACTGGGCGCTGGGCCCCTAGAATTATCATCACCTTTCACCCCTTTACAACAGCCCTGGGTGTGACTATGGAGGTAATGATTAGCAGAGCACAGGCTCCAGAATGGCTCCACCCTTGGTGAGGTTCAGGATTTTAATCCTGAGAGCCATACTGGACTTTCTATGCATCTACATTAATTTGATTAATTCACAAGTGATGATTAATGTATGAAAGTGTGTTAACCATGTAAGAGGGATCCCCACACTGACACTACATTATTCACCACCTGCATTTCTCATACACACCACTAGAGGGCTGCATAACACCAGTTGAGATCCCATTTGCTGAAGCTCTAAACTCCTCCAGGGCTTTTTAAAGGGATAGTTCACCCAAAATTGAAATTTCACTCATTATTTACTCACCCTCATGTGGACTAAGGGCTGGGAGAAGTTTCAGAGTCCTCCGTGGCTTCTCTGAGTTACAGGGGGTCTCGGCGTAGCAGTGCATGTCCATATAATGGTTGCAAATGGATACCAACTGTCTTCGTAACAAAAAGACGCACCAAAAAACATCCAAATACCTCCATGCTGCTCGTATGTAATGTCCGTCTTGTATTGAAGCCCCGAAATGTGAAATTGTCCCGAAAAAAATTAAATACAAGCTTGTTTGTAGCAGAAGCTCCTCTTCCTGGTTCGTCAAATTTGGACGAACCAGGGTCTGTCCTCTTCCCCGTTCGTCCAAATTTGACGAACCGGGAAGAGGAGCTTCGAGAAGCTTCCGCTACAAAACAAGCTTGAAATATAGACTTATTTAATTTTTTTTGGGACAATTTCGCATTTCGGGGCTTCAATACAAGACGGACATTACATACGAGCAGCATGGAGGTATTTGGATGTTTTTTGGTGTGTCTTTTTGTTACGAAGACAGTTGGTATCCATTTGCAACCGTTATATGGACATGCACTGCTACGCCGAGACCCCCTGTAACTCAGAGAAGCCACGGAGGACTCTGAAACTTCTCCCAGCCCTTAGTCCACATGAGGGTGAGTAGATAATGAGTGAAATTTCAATTTTGGGTGAACTATCCCTTTAACAAACTGAGACAAAGTAATTTGATGGTTAACATTAAAGTATTTTCCTGGTGACAGTTGGTCCATCTGTGTGTGTGTGTGTGTGTGTGTGTGTTTACGTTTGTGGTGGTATGCAGGTGGTCTTGATGTGCAGGGTGTCCAGCTCCTGGACGCTGCCTCGGCTGACGGACACGGTGGAGTTGGCCAGCCTCATGGCGGCTCTCCTCCGGGCGCGGCGGGGGCAGCAGCCCGTGGAGTTGTTCTGCGCCCCCTGGTGGCTGGACAGGGAGGTGCTGCGGCTGGTCCTGAAGCCCACCGACTCGGTCATACACAGCTCGCTGTAGTTCATCTCGTCCGTGAACTCGTGGTTCTGAAAGGAGGCGGGGGGTTTGGACATAGACCATCAGTCAGTCTGGTTTGTTTCTATAACTTTACAGATTTACATCAGAAAGGGGAAAAGACTGGGGGACAGAATTAAAAGACCACCCCATCTTGGAATGGATACAGAATGCTCCCAGATGTACTGTTTCATACATTTATGATACACTGAATTCCCAGAAATATATGCCCACAGCAGGAATGAAAGCCTGGGAGAGAGATTTATCTGATTCAGGGCAAAACTTAGACTGGAAGACGATTTGGGACAATATTATTGGAGCATCAAAAAACCCTAATCATCAGTATATATACACCTGAAATTCTGTCACAGAGCAGATCTAACACCTAGAATTAGACATCAAATGGGATTAACTACGGACCCATATTGCTCATTTTGTCCCAGGGAACCTTTGGCTCTATTGCACATGTTGTATGGGAATGTCCAGGGATTTTGGATTTATGGGAGAAGGACGGTTATTAGCACAATAGCAGTACTAACAGGGGTGCAGCTACCAATGGAACCTGCTATCCTTCTGAATGATGAAAAACACGTCAAATCTGGTTGGCAGGTCTGACAGTCATTCATTCATTCATCACTTTTATTGAACTAGCACACTGCTGGGTCTCTTATGTTTTTATCCTGGAATCTGTGTATATTACCAGTCTATTACTGTACAGTATTTCTGTTTGGGCTAAATTCATGTTCCTTTTTTTTTTTGTCTGTTTGTTTGATTGTTTTGCGTATACACTATGTCTAATTTGTAATTGTGTTTCTGAGTCTGTGTTGTCCAGAATTGTAAGTGTTTTAGTGTTTTGTTTTCATATTGTGGCTCCTAATATGTAATCCACTCTTCTTCTTTTTTTTGGAAAATTAAAAAAAAAAGAAAAAAAAAAGAAGTTAATAATAAAAAAAGAAAGTGGAAAAGACTGGAGGTGTAATCTGATGGATCTTGTACAGTAAATCCACGTGCAGCGCTCCCCTCCATCAGGAAGATGAATGAATTGTTAATATTCACATATTGATATAAATATCTGCTGCCTGAGCTGACACAGCCAACAACATCTGAAACATGAAGTGAAGCAATTTAAAGGCGTCTGAGTTTATTTTGAGGACGTCTGTGATGAAGACAAAGAAAAGCTGAAGGTATTTATAAACACATGGTTGTGCATTAGAATCTAAAAAAGTTACATTCTTTTTATCAACAGCCCTCAGATGTGTGTGTGTGTGTGTGTGTGTGTGTGTGTGTGTGTGTGTGTGTGTGTGTGTGTGTGTGTGTGTGTGTGTGTGTGTGTGTGTGTGTGTGTGTGTGTGTGTGTGTGTGTGTGTAGATGTGAGAGGTGTCCTCACCGTGGTTTTCTCCAGACAGTGCAGCAGATGGTGGTGTTGATGCTCGAACGCCGATTTGTTCTTCACACACAGAGCCGTGCTGTCGCTGTCCCGGTCCTGACACACACACACACACACACACACACACACACACACACACACACACACACACACACACACACACACAAATAAAACACAAACATGTTCACGTTAAAGTCATGAAAGTCAATAAATTCACATTTGGGGAAAACAGATCAGTGGTTTCACTGCTGCTGAGTGTCAACCTGGTTTTAAAGGGATAGGTCAACATTTTGGCAAATTGGCCCATTGCCATAATCCCTATAGTTTTAGGAGTAGGCTCATTACCTATAATTGTCGGTGCAAGCTATTTTTAGAACGGCGGAGCAGAGCCGCGAGCTGCTCAGAGCTACGCTACGGAGGCTAATGGAATTTCTTGGTTTCCCTCATCAAACTCATCAAATACACAATCCAACAACTCCAAAACGCTCTGTTGGACAAGTTGTGACCTGCACATTCACCACGCTATGAGATAATAACAGAACGTTACCAGACAGAGTTGTTTAAGAGGTAAATTCATACAAAAACGCTGATGCGCGTTCCCGTCTGGGGCAGTTTTTCGGCATGCAGTCTCTGTATTTGCCTCGAAAACAACTCTGTCTCTTAACGTTGTGTTATTATCTCATAGCGTGGTGAATGTGCAGGTCACAACTTGTCCACCAGAGCGTTTTGGAGTTGTTTGATTGTGTATTTGATGAGTTTGATGAGGGAAACCAAGAAATCCCATTAGCCTCCGTAGCGTAGCTCTGAGCAGCTCACGGCTCTGCTCCGCCGTTCTAAAAACAGCTTGCACCAACAATTAAAGGCAATGAACCTCCTGCTAACGCTATAGTGATTATGCCAATGGGCCAATTTGCCAAAATGTTGAACTATCCCTTTAACTTTTCTTAAAGCACATTCAGAGCTCAGGTAACACACACACACACTGACAGTGGAGACAATAATGACCCTGTTTTGTTTTACACTAAATTCTGACAGGCAGCAAAACACACAAATATAGCAACAGGGGACACAAAAAGTGACGCACTTGAACCGATGTATCATGGCACTGCATCATAATCAGAACACATCAGTTCAATGATTTAATCCTCAAATGTCACAAAGCGTTGAGCAACAGGTGAACCAGGCCAGTTCATCACGTTTTACTGTCCCTCATGGACACACACGCATTGTCTTCTGTGCTACTTGTGACTATTTGCAGTGTGTGTGTGTGTGTGTGTGTTTCCAAACTGATGAAGAATATTTTTGAAGATGCAATTGTAACGGAGGGTCCGGCTGCACTCACTCACCCATAAAGGACGTGCAAACCCGACTGCTAGGCGGTCATTGACCTCTTGTCACAACGGTTTGCGTCGTCGCTCCGCCGTGCATTAACATTGGCTACACAATATCTGTTTGTATTGTATGTTCTTTGGTTGCGGTGTCTTGAGCTCTCAGGGCCACCGTACTTAAAGCTGAAGATTCAGATTCATTTATTCATGTGCGTATGATGTTGTGTCTATGGGTGTTGTGTTGTCAAAGAACCCCTTCAAGAAAATACACTTAATGGTTTTGGATGGGATGAGTGAAGTTTTTTAAAAGCAAACTGAAGACCTACCTTTTTAGCCTGGCTTTTAACTGATTCTTATTATTTTTATCGATATAAAACATTCAATTTTATTTGTTTAATTTCATTTTAATTTATTATTGATTATCTTTTTTATTCTATTTTAATTAATTCATTTTTTTTTTACACTTTCTTTTTATTGTTTTTCTTTAGCAGTGCATAAACATTATACAAGGGGGAAACAAATAAAAAAATAAAATTAAAATAAAATGTGAAAAAGAACATGTTGGATCACCATGTTTCTACAGTTTGATCATTTTTCAATGTCAATGTGATGGTCCTTGTCCTGTCGTTTTCATGTATTCAGTCCATTTCTCCCACTTCCAGTAGTATTGATCCTCTTGAGTCCTTATTTTATAAGTCAGTTGTTCCATAATATGTATTTCGTCCATAACTTTCAACCAATCTTCCTGTGACGGTGGGTCTTTCTTGTACCATTTTCTTGTGATTGCCTTTTTACAGGCTACTAACCTAATTTCCAATATGTATCTATCATCTTTCAACACAACATTTTCCGTAATGACACCAAGATATAATAATGTACAAGAGTTGGATACATCATAACCCAAAATTCTTCCTATAACCAAATGAACAGAATTTTGTGATTTTAGGACAGAGCCAGAACACATGTGAATGATTCACATTTACATCTCCACAGCTTCTCCAACATGGCTGTGGTAATGAAGTATGTTTATTCCTAATTTTGGGTGTTATAAAAAATCGAATTAAATTTTTCCAGCAATGTAATTAATTAATTAATTTTTATTCTATTTTATCCTACTACACCTGCCTATTTTACTTCATTTTATCTAGTGTCTTTCTCTTCTTCTCATTTTATCTATTTTACTTCATTTTATCTAGTGTTTTCCCCACTGCAAATGATTGAGTGTAAGATAGCGTTTCCTCGATGTCTCTAAAATCCAATGTTCTAAAATTATTGTGTGAATGCGAATGTGTATGTCAATGTATGTGTGTCTCCCAATATGTGTCCCCTATGTTCCTTGTTTTTATCATGTGCAGCACTTTGAGCTGCCGTGGGCATGAAAAGTGCTATACAAATAAAGCCTGATTGATTGATTGATTGATTGATTGATTGATTGAAAGTATAAAGTAAAGTAAAAACAACACAAACAGAGCCACACAATCACACTCGACAAAGACGGTGTGAGAAGACGCTTTAAAAGTGTCCTCAGTGTCTCAGTCCACATTCAAACTCCACTAAACCTTTTACTTTCTGTGCGTGTTCCCAAAAGGCTGAGGTGACAACCGAGGGACATTTAATAATGTTTAATCTGATCCCCTCCTCCATCTGTCGCCGTTCCTTCACCGCCCCATCTAATCTCGCTTCGTCTTCTTCTTCCTCTTCCTCTCTCTTGCTATTTATTCCTCCTCTCTGGACCGGCGCTCTCTGATCTTCCATCTCTGTCTCAGATTACACAAACACTCTCATCTTCCCTTTTCCTCTTCTCCTCATTCTCTAGGATTGCTCTCCCCCACTTTTTTCTTTTTTCATCTTATCATTTTACACTTCCTCCTCTGTCTCCTGCTGCCGTGCCCTCCGCTCCTCAGCCCGCCTCTTTGTCCTCATTATGCACTCTATAAATCCAACAGTCATCCCTCTTTCTTGCTCAGTGCTGAAGAGGGATTAGGACGCAACAATATCTGTGTGTGTGTGTGTGTGTGTGAGTGTGTGTGTTCCTCTTCTACCTGAAGCCTAAACCCATTTCACTGATAAAACATTTAAACCCAGAGACCGTTTCATCCTTTAACTGAAGTAACACAAAGACTCAGAGTCGTGATTAAGCTGAAACTGAAAAAAATAGTTCTTCAGATCTTCTTCTTGTCTCTTGTTCCTGTGTGAGTTTGTCCACCTGCACGTTAACGTCACACTGTCCTGAGTCTGTGTGTTCAGAGTAAGTGGGACAAGTCTATTTACTGAATGGGCCATAAAAGAAAAGTGTGTGTGTGTGTGTTTTTTATCTTTACGTTGCTGGTAAGAGTGTGCAGCACTATAAAGATAGTCACAAACACACATGTAAATTATTAGATGATATGATACAGTTACATAAACCACAGAACACAGATATCCAGTCCTGTTGAATAATAGACAATAAACATCATCAAATATATATATTAAACATAGTCAAAACAAGTTTCATGTTGGAGCTCTCAAACAAAGACAGGTTTAAAGGTCCATACAGTAGGAAGAAGTCCTTGTGTTCTTTGATTATATATCAGCTATTAAAGAGGAGCTATGTAAGTCCGGTTGCTTTTCCTCTGTTTTTCTAACCCTCCTCCCGACCATGTGCATTTGTTTACAACGAAACCAGCAAGAAATCAATCAATAGAGCGGTAGATAACGTTATATATCCTATACGATGTTACAACCTGTATATTTGTATATAGTTTAATCTGTCATAAACAAGAGATTACGTGTTACAGGGCGCTTTTGTGTTGCGGTGCCATAGAGACGAGAGCTGGGACACAAGCCATTTATTAAACCATCACAATTACTCCAAAGCTGTTTAATTAAGGTAAAAATGTAGCAGAAGTAAGCTATAAATCTTCTTCTTTAATACAGTGAAAGTATCAAAGCCTCAGTCCACAGAGAAATGCACACAGCATGTATTCTGAAACTGAGCCTTAAAATGAGCCATCAGGACTTCCTGTGACTTTGTGATGTCACAAAAAAGCAGTCACAGAAACCAAATCCCACGAGGTTTAGATTGTGGGTCCAGGGGGTTGGACTCACAATCTAAACCTCGTGGGATTTGGTTTTTCTCAGTGTTTATTTGAAATCTGCTTTACTATTATTACTATTATTTATTATTCCCACACAGAAAGAACCTATAGGTTTTAATATAGGTTTGAATATACAGTATGTGACATACATAAAATTGGCTGTTTTCATACAGTATATACGCATATATGCTAATATGTATGGTGCATATATGCAGCATATATGCACAGATAAACTGCATATAGGTTTCATATATGCGCATATATCCTCATGAGGATATATAAGATATATATATATATATGTGCATATATGAAACCTATATGCAGTCTATCTGTGCATAATTAGCATATATGCGTATATATGAAAATGGCCAATTTTATGTATGTCACATAATCAAACCTATATTAAAACCTATAGGTTCTTTCCGTGTGGGTTATTACTGAACCATTTAAAAAACAAATAGCCAATCAGAGGAGATTCTCCGTGCCTCCGCTCTTTTGATTGGCTGACTGTTACTAGAGCTTTGAGATGTAAAACTACACTGACATGCTTTTAGGTTCCCAAAACCACCACCACCCACATACAGTATCTTCTCATGGATCAACAGTTGAGAAAAGATACAACATGTTTCCTGGCTGTGGGCTGTTCCTGCTCAGGTTCCTGTCAGCAGCTGGAGGTGAGTGTCAGGAAGCCTGGACGATGATGGATCTCACATTCAGTCCTGTTAAAATGTGACGAGGACTGACACACCAGCTGCTGTGACAGCTGGTGAAGGGGAAAACCCACAGCTCCACCCTCACTTTGTAAACACCGAGGCTGGGACTCACCCCTCCCTCCGCCCCTCCGTCCCTCTGTCCACATCCCTCTCACTCCTCAACTCACCTGCTTCCATTGTTGCTTTGCCAAATGGCTGCTGGGGAAAAAACGGCTTCTCTGATGGACTACTGGTGAAGAGCCAAGCTGCTGAGGCAGCAGCTCCTTATCCGTCTGTATCTGTGGCTCTGTCTGGGTCTCTGGTACCCTCTTTACCTCTCTGATCTGCAGCCTAGGGAGCTACAAGTAGTTCTGGACGGGACTCCATCAGACATTAATGAATATGACTCCGCCCCCACCTGTGACCTGTATTTTCATGTTGTCTGGCTTACAGTGTTGGGCATGTTACTTTTAAAATGTAATTAAATATAGTTACTTGTTACTTTCCCCCAAAAATAACTGAGTTAGTAATGGAATTACTAGTGGTAACTTATTACCAGGAAAAGTAACTATTGTGTTACTTTTCTTTATAAAATGCTTAATTTGTCAAATTACTTGGACTCGCCCCCCTAACCTCCCGTTTTATCTGGAACTACGGAGGAATACTGAGTGAGTTGGTTAGTTCCAGATAAACGCCTTTTTTCCGACTGGTTGATGGACTGAAAATAAAATGTGTATGTCACGTAGGCGGGTGTATTTTATTTTGTGACGGGACTTCTTGAGTCAATTAACGGTGCATTTTATCGTCAGTAACGGTAACGGCGTTGTAACGGGGGAAACAGTAACTTTTTTGATTACTTGTTAATGAAAAAAAGCGCTGTTATTCCCATCACTGCTGGCTATTGACATCTGATCTGAACATTAATTTCAGATCAGAACTTTATCTATTTTCTTTTATTTTACTTTTATTTGCTTTTAACTCTGTTTTTAGTGTTTTGTTTGTTTTTATTCTATTGTATGCTTCTTTTTTTTATGTTTTGTCTTTATGTAAAGCACATTGAGTTGCCTTGGTATGAAATGCGCTATATAAATAAAGATGCCTTGCCTTGCCGGTGTGTTCGGCTCCTGTTGTAATGTTCACAGGTCCACAGGAGGAGCCAGTGCTAACTCAGTCCAACCACAGCACCCGGGCCTCGCAGGTCAAAGTCTCAGGAAGAGATGGATGGATTAAGGAATGGGCCGGACTCTACGTTTGCTGCAATCTGGTCACAGACCGCATCAGCACCTGAACCTGCACCACTTATCTCAGCCCACAACTTGCCCCCTTCTCTTTGTCCACCCTGCTGTTTCTACCCCTCCTTCCCCCCTCGGCCTCTCATCTCTTCCCATTTTCTCTCCGCATCACTGTCTGACTTAACTGGACTGCAATCCACCCTTCCTGCTTGATAGTGAGAAACGATCGACTGTCAGTGGGTGTGTGTGTGTTTGTCTGTCTCTGTGTGTGTGTGTGTGTGTGTGTGTGTGTGTGTCTCACCCCAATTGCTCTATCTTCTTTGTACTGGAGGAAGGCGTTGGTTGTTCCTTTCTTTGCCATGCGGATCCGAGCCAAACGCACTTTCTGTCGAACAGAAACACACAGGAAAACAGCTCTGTCAGCACATCACACACACACACACACACACACACACACACACACTTGCAGTGTATGGGAGCACTGAGGTTAAAGTGAAGCTCAGGTTTGGATGCTGTAACATTCTGCTTATTTCACAGACTGGAGAACAGGAGCAGCAGATCGTTGCATCAGCTGCTCTCTGAGCTGGAAGTGCTTTCTGACTGATGTCAGGTTCAACACTGATTGATGGATTCATGGCAAATTTAGCATTAACATTTAGAAGAATATTTTTCTTTTATGTGTAAACCAGACTTTCTGTGCCTGTAACTGCTTTTTCTACATCAGATGGATACCTGCTGGTATTTTAATCATGTGTGACCATATTAATGTGTGATATAGTGGAGCTCGCCTCAGTAAAAACATCAGGATCAAGAGCAGAGTGTTTAATAGAAGAGAGGAAGAAGCTGTTATTACCACAGGGAAATGACATTATTGTGGCAGAAAGTGATAAATAACAAAAGACAAGAAGCTACAGAAAAAAAATAAAAGTAATAAGGCTGATAAAAAAAAGTGCTGGGATTATTGTAAAGGCCTTGGTATATACAGACGGCAGTGTGTCCTGTCTAATGAACAAAACCATAAATAACAGATCAGCCTCAAAGCAGCTAAAAAATAATGTTCTTTGGCTGAAACTACACAGGAGGGGAAGATGAAGACTTCGTAGTGGGGCCTTAACATTTCATTTAAAATGTGACAGCACTTAATTTAAAAGTGAAATAATGACATGGAGCAAAGTTCTGCAGGAATGAGTCCTATTAGCACGTTATCACTTCCTGTTCCCTCACCCTGAAGTCTCTGGGGTTTTCGAATGTGTTTTTGGGAAGATGACTGAAATAAGGCACATTTTAACTATTTATCCCACAACTTCAAATCAGTCAGTAAACAGCCCAGTCCTGATTTCTTTAAGCTTTTATGTTGAAAAAGGCCAGTGGCTACCAGGTGTCTGGAAGCCATCATGAACTGATCGTGTCTCCAGCCTTGTTGTGTCATTCGTAAAGGGATATTTCAACATTTTGGCAAATTCACCTATTGCCATAATCCCTATAATCTCAGCAGTAGGTTCGTTACCTTTAATTGTCGGTGCAAGCTGTTTTTCGATCAGCGGGTCAGAGACATGAGCTGCTCAGCTAATGCTACGGAGGGATATGGTATTTCCGGCTTTCCATCAAATACACAATCCAACAACTCCAAAACGCTCTCATGGACAGGTTGTGACCTGCACATTCACCACGCTATGAGATAATAACATGTAATAACATAACGACACACACATCGACACTACTTTCGCTTTTTAAGTCACTCTGTCGAGCAGCCGTGTCAGGAATGTAGTTCCGGTTACGTATTTAGCTCAAAAACAACTCCATCTTTTAACGTTACATTATTATTTCATAGCGTGGTGAATGTGCAGGTCACAACTTGTCAATTGGTTGTGAGAGCATTTTGGAGTTGTTGGATTGTGTATTTGGTGAGTTTGATGAGGGAAAGCTAGAAATACCATGAGCCTCCATAGTGTTAGCTGAGCAGCTCGTATCTCTGACCCGCTGATCGAAAAACAGCTTGCACTGACAATTAAAGGTAACAAACCTACTGCTATGATTACAGGGATTATGGCCATGGGCAAATTTGCCAAAATGTTGAAATATCCCTTTGATGATTGTTTCTAACGTTGTAAGAGGAAAAGCCTCTGTACAGTAGACAAGAATGTTGAATGTTGGGGTGGTGATGTTGAAGTCATGTGACCATGATGTAGCTACTTTCTAGTCTAACATTAGTTTTTTACATCTGGTGACTGAATTTAGGATTCAAACATCATTAAATACTACATACTGTACAGAAGGGTATATATATGTAGTATATAGACTGTGTAGGTATGTAAATGAAAAGAAATTAAGAGCCATATGAAGGTGGAGGGTGGGAATATATATTTATATATAGTATATATTTTGGAAATTGGCTGTTTCAGGAAGAAACAGGGTGGTTTGGACTACAAAAATCTGTTGACTATGCAGTACCATATTGATTTAAAAAAAACTGTGGGAATTTACAGTTTTTCTCAGCCGCTTTGGTGCTATTCTCAGATCAGAATGAAAGTTCTCATAACTATTAGTTCAACCTCCACAACATGTAGTCATTAGTCCACATCATAGTAGCAGTTTCTCCTTCCTCTGAACAAATTGCAAATGCTTTTGGACATGTATCAGTTGCTCTCATACAATTCTCTGCTGTTTTACAACATCATCATTTGTTTATGTCATGTCAGTCAAAATGAACTATACTTTTGAACGCTGAAGTCTTTCCCTATAAAACTAATAGTCCTCATTTCATTGCTTGAGTCATTACATACAAAATTGTTGAACTAGTTTTCAAAATCTGTCAAACTAGTTTTAAATGTTGGGAGAAGCACTCAATTATTCAATTATTCAAACATTTACAGTAAGGAACAACAGGTATGTATTCAGCACTGCTGTCATTGTGTCAGGCATTACTGTAAGATACAGTGGGACAAGAACTTTTTACATTTACATTTAGACTTCGAGCTTCACTAGAGAACAGATTTACTGTATTGTAATGTATTACAGCAACCACAGTAAAGATTTCCCATCTTTACAGTACGGTACTGTACTACAGCATTTTACAAGTAAGAAGCACTTTTACAGTATTGTACACTACAGTAATAATGGTTGATGCAGTACATGTACTGTACATTACTGTAATTTTACTCTGCATCACATAGGATTACAAGACAACCTCACAGAGCTGGAAGAGACTGAGCCCTTTTTACTACAAGAACAAGACATTTGTGCAATGGTGATTACAAACAATGGCAAAAGGTTGAAAGAGATATAATGTAAGGATGACATCACTGTATCTTTGGGAATATTGAATCTCTACAATCGCTACAGTTGACAGAGTGATGTAGATGAAAATGTGACTGGAACGTCTGGATGTGCAGGAATGATTTACAGTACTCTGTAGGTTCAGTTACTATATGTACTGCAACATTGTTTACGTAAAGTTGTACCCAAAGAGTGTTTCTTATGTTTGTTGTAGATGACTGTAGTGTATTTTTCCTTTGCACAATGCTGTGAACAAATCAGAATTGCAAAGAGCATATGCAGTAGAAATGTGAAACATACATATTCAGTATCTCCACTAAATACAGTAATGTGTAACTTTACTGTAGTTTTCACATGGTTGTACCAGTAGTGTATAGTGCTGTCTGGAGTATTTTCAGGTATCATCACTTTTTGCATTGGAAAACACTTAGAGAATAAAGTGTCCTAATGAAAACATGACAAAGCCATTTGACTATCTTGTTCATAAACGATGGTGTCAAGATTTCTGATTTTGACGACACTGACAGTTTCATTGACATGAGTACTTGCTTTTGAAGGATGGACAATTCATTTTGAGCAAGTGACGCACTTTTGCAGGTCATCCACTAGGTTTTGCAGTTTGTGATAATTGTTCTGAGAAATGCACTAACTGTTGTGCAAATGTTAAGAGTGATGTGAGAAAAGCACCAAAGCGACTGAGAAAAACTGTAATCAAGTTTCTAGCTGCCACTACATGTAACCATAGAAACCATGGAAAGATAGTTGCAGTCACATGAAGCCAACAGACCTGCTGTGCTCTCATCTTGTCTGCTCTCTGGTTCTGGTGGTAGATGCGGCTGAAGTTGGAGACGATGACGGGGACGGGCAGAGCGATCACCAGCACGCCGCTCAGGGAGCAGATGGAGCCGAAGATCTTCCCGGCGATGGTGTTGGGAACCATGTCACCATAGCTGGAAGAGGAAGAGACAGTCACATGACCAAAACTCCTCTAACTGTCAAGAACAAAAAAGTCTTCTCCACAGCTGCTGCACTGATCCAAAAGTCATCAAAGAGTTTAACTCGTGAAACATTTCTGAATTGATCCAACTTGGCCTCTAGTTTCACAGTGCAGTTCACTGCTTTGTAACTTTTTTGATTTCTTGCAAGAGTGCTGATGTTAGAGCTGTTGTTGACCACACTCTTCAACTTGTTATGGACATGATGAATTTTTTATGCAGTGAAGCTGAAGATCTGGGGCCGTATTCCTAAAGATTCTTAGTGCAAAGAGTTGCTCCTAGTGGCCAAATTCTAAGAAAATTCTTAGAATCATGATGTTTTCTTAGAATTTCTCCTAAAAGTTAAGAGTAGATCCTAGTAAAGATAAAAGCTATTCCTAAAGAATCCTAGCTCTTAAGAGAGCTCCTAAGGTGGGATCTGTTAAGAGTAGGGAAGAGGACTTTTAAGTGGCTTAGGAGTTCCCTAAGCAGAGGACAGAGTGGTGGACAGAAGAGGCAGGAGAGATATTCTCCAAACACTGGATGACAGTGAATTAATGAAACGCTACAGATGGTTCCTGTTCCAGTTGGGTTACCTTGTTCTTTTCTTCTCCATTGCTGTTCACTGGTTTGTGGTAGAGTTCAAAGCCAACCAACACTGCTTCTTATAGGCCGGTCAGCAATCACAGACACTGATGAAAGCTGAGCCATTTTACCCTTGTTAATACCAAATTGAGTTGAAATGTTGAAAGTTGAAAGTGCAAAAATTACCAGCATGGTAATTAATATAAGCAAATAAATCTAAGTTTCACTATGTGAATACTGTGCAAGTTTTCACACATTTTGTAGGATAATTTTAAAGTATAGCTTACTATTCATTTAACAGATATTTTGTTTTATGTGAAATATTTTTTACAATTACACAGTCTTTATAAGATTGGATTCTATGGTTACATTTATCGATTTGAGGGTCCATCCTTTGCCGATTATCACCAAAATTATATTTTTTATCTAGCTTTTTTTAAAGTATATTTTTTGGGCTTTTTGGCCTTTAATTGACAGAACAATTGAGAGAGAGAGAGAGGAAGCAGAAAGAGGGGGAATGACATGCAGGATAGGACTGCTCTACCAACTGAGCTAAACACCGCCCCTTTATCTAACTTTATGGATCAACCAATCACAGCGTTTGAAATGATGACTCATACCTAGCAACGGGGGTCAACCACACCTCCTCACTAAGATAGGAGTTTCTGTCCACTCCTTGCTCAGAGTTCTCTGAGAGTGTTCTGGAATCACTCCTAAGCTAAGACTCCTTGCTAGGAATTTTTAGGTTAAGTTAGGAGCTCTCTGAGAGGATTCTTAGAATCTTTAGGAATACGGGCCCTGGTTTTTAGGTTTGTTTTATAGATAGATAGATAGATAGATAGATAGATAGATAGATAGATAGATAGATAGATAGATAGATAGATAGATAGATAGATAGATAGATAGATAGATAGATAGATAGAACGATAGAAACGATAGATAGAACGATAGATAGATAGAACGATAGATAGAACGATAGAACGATAGATAGATAGATAGATAGAATGATAGATAGATAGAATGATAGATAGATAGAATGATAGATAGAACGATAGAACGATAGATAGAACGATAGATAGATAGAACGATAGATAGAACAATATATAGAACGATAGATAGAACGATAGAACGATCGAACGATCGATAGAACGATCGATAGATAGATAGATAGATAGATAGATAGATAGATAGATAGATAAATAGATAGATAGATAGATAGATAGATAGATAGATAGATAGATAGATAGATAGATAGATAGATAGATAGATAGATAGATAGATAGATAGATAGATAGATAGAATCAGTCTACACACACTCTCTCTCACACTCCCACACTCTATCACTCACTCACACACAGGGGTTTCTGGATGTTGCCTCATGCGGCCTTCACCTTTCATTGTACAGAGCCATAAATCACTTGAAGTGAGACGAGGAAGAGGAGGAGATTAGAGCGCGGGCAGGAGTCCAGCTCTGTGTGATTGTGAGGAGAAAACACTTTATAGCTGCACTGATCCACATTTCACTGCACAAACCACCGAACATCACCACACCTCTCGCAGCCAAATTCCTGTCTCCGTCTCCTCTGATGGTTTATTTTATGCTCCTTTAACAGTTTGTCTTAAATTTTAAGGTATTTATTTATTTATTTATTATTATTTTAAAAAAACAGTCAGTTTCAGATTGTGAGGACTGAGTGGTAGATTGACATCGTCGTGTCAGAGCTCTGTTTGTGACACGGCTCGTGACAAAGAGCCGCCTACTGTTCGCATCAGGTACTGCACCTTTAATCAACTCAAAACTCTCAGGCCATATAAATTTAGATATACCCTTGGCCTGTGGGACATCATTTGGAAACCCTGAAAGAGATAGTGCACCACTTAAATTACAGCAGTGACATCAACAGTGTGCACAAGTTCACACCTACTGCAGAACATTAACACAGTGGGGGAGTGCTGTCTCTGTGCTGCAACATGAATCAAATATGAACATCATCTTAGTGGGAAAGGTTCGCCAACCAAATCAAACTAAACCAAAAATGTTTTTATTACTTATTAATTCCTTGCATGTACAATTTAAAAGGCTATAAATGTATATGTTAGAATGTTGCTGTTTCCAGTGATTCAACAGAAAATATAAAGATGTATGATGAACAGTCAATATGTTTAAACTGACATTTAAAGGGATAGATCAACATTTTGGCAAATTGGCCCATTGCCATAATCCCTATAGTCATAGCAGTAGGTTTGTTACCTTTAATTGTCAGTGCAAGCTGTTTTTAGAACGGCGGAGCAGAGCCGTGAGCTGCTCAGAGCTACGCTACGGAGGCTAATGGGATTTCTTGGTTTCCCTCATCAAACTCATCAAATACACAATCCAACAACTCCAAAACGCTCTGGTGGACAAGTTGTGACCTGCACAATCACCACGCTATGAGATAATAACAGAACGTTACGAGACAGAGTTGTTTTAGAGGTAAATACAGAGACCGTTTTGCATGAATTTACCTCTAAAACAACTCTGTCTGGTAATTATCTCATAGCGTGGTGAACGTGCAGTACACAACTTGTCTACCAGAGCATTTGACAACACATGGAGTTGTTGGATTGTATTTGATGAGGGAAACCAAGAAATCCCACTAGCCTCCGTAGCGTAGCTCTGAGCAGCTCGCCGCTCTGTTCCACCATTCTAAAAATAGCTTGCACCAACAATTAAAGGTAACAAACCTACTGCTATGACTATAGCGATTATGGCAATGGAGTAATTTGCCAAAATGTTGAACTATGCCTTTAATAATTATTATTATAACTTTGATTTGAAACTTGGACCCAGCTCTACAGATTTCCCCTCAGTCTATACTCTAAAACTGATGACGTCTGTGTGAATTGTTTCCCAGGTGATAACAAATGAGGGTCTGTATAAGAGGATGTTCCCACGTTCCTCCAATGAATCATAGTCACTGTGGAATTAAACTATTTCTATTCAGATATGCAGATCAGCTCAGACAGTACAGTCAATCAGATCTGCAGGTAATGAACTGCGGCTCTGTGCTCATGTACCTGCTGCAGTGGATTACGTCTCAGTCCGTCAGAAAATAAGGCCACGACCTCGTCTGCTCCGTTAATGCTCATATCTGTGAGCTCATTTACTTTTTTGTAAAAACTCTCAGGCTAATTTCAAAGCTTTGCAGCATCTCCTTCTGTGCGCTGGGTTTTTGTGGGCTACTGAAATTAAGCTAAATACATTTATAAACATTATGCATTACATTTAAATACACTCATTTAATCAATAGGGATTATTCTGCACCGAAGGATGTGGTTTTTACATGTAATCCAAATCCTCCATAATCTCACCTACTCTTCCATTTTTACATTCAACTGCTGTCCTGCAGCCTGAACATCCATTTAACTCTCCTGTCTCCTTCGTTTCTTGAAAGCCTCACTATAGGTGGAATCTGTCCAGATGTTTCTATGATTTCTGGACAGCACTGTTGACTGAATTTCAAAATGAGTGAACATGACACCAATTTGGTTCATTTGCTTTCCTTCATCATTTGATCACCAGTGATTAAAATTGACCCCAAGTATTTCAAAGTCAGATGTTTGACTTTTATACTGGTATTAGTATTGGAAATGGATCAGGTATTGGTGACTACATGGGTCTATGTATTTAATAATAAAGCTGACGGCATTTTTCTCTAAAATCTATTCTTTTGAACTGCTTGGAATAGAAGTTTCCAGGGCACTCATTGGAAAGTACTAGCAGAGAAGAAGAATATGTTTCTAATAAACAACAGTATGAAAGGCTTTATTTTGAAGGGGTGTCACAAATTAGAGATTTAAATTTAAAAAAATCTATTGTGCTAATGTATCTGTTAATGTTTACTATGTCATACAGTCCAACAGCAATGAGGCAGGAATCATACAGCATTCAGCTGACACACAGTGGGGAAACTGAGAAGCTAATAGTTTCTGGGAGAACAGCCTCTGCTCTGAACTTCACATAATGATAATGTAGCTGCGTGGATGGAGGCTATATGATGTGTGGTTAATGGACTAAAACTGAACCTCCAACTGCCGACTGAGTTCAAACTGAGCCCGATACGGCGTGGCTCTGACAGTGCTGTATGTCAGTGAGCTGGGATCTGCAAGAACTAAGCAGCTCTCAGGTCAGTTTTACTGGACTTCCAGATTCCTCAGCAGGGAGCTGTATTGGCAGCTGAGAGCGAATCGATGGAGCTAACAGAGGGGGCTGAGAGGAGCAGAAGTCATCTGTAACTGTTGGCAAAAAGGGCTCTGCAGAATCGACAGGATGTCAGACTGAAGCCAAACAGCCAGGACAAATCTGCACGGGATCACTAACTGAATCCACCCTGAAAACCAGCTGGACTAATGCCTCCTGACCCTGACACAAGTTCCCTCAGGCTTTAGGTCTCTGTTACCTCTCTACCTCTGCTCTACAGTGACTAGTGATCAAGGATGGTCTTGGTTCCAATCTGAGTCAATACCCCCTTCCTGGGGATTTGTATAGAACAGGGGTCTCCAACCTTTTTTCCTCTGAGAGCTACTTTTACAAAATCCGTAGGTCGACAGCTACTTGTGTTTTGCAACATTAATTCTGTACATTCGTAAAACAAAACTGTGTTTCCCACTCTTCATGAAAATAGTATGTTTCTAGCCTCTATCATCCTGAAATTATTACTGTCAGGTATTGTCCCTCCTCTATTAAATATGACAGGAGGCTGAAAACCACATGTCTGTTCTGATGATACAAGTCAGTGGTCCTGAAATGTGTGTTTAGCCCCGTTTCCACTATGCGGTACGGTACGGGTTGGTACGGAACGGTACGCTTATTTCAGCGTTTCCACTACCATGGAACCGTACTGGTCCCATGGTACCCGTTCCCATTTTTGTAACCCCTCTGGTTGGGGTACCTAGCACACAGGACCGGTTCCCTTGGGGAGGAGCCAAAGCAATGCGAGCTGGTGATTGGTCGAGCATATGGCGTCATCGCGCAGAGGAGTAAAGCAATATAGCGGCAATATATATTTAAGCATCAAAGATGTTCAATCAAACCCACATAGTTTGAAACAACACAGCCAGTGTCACAACTAAGCATAAAGTCAACTAGCTTAATGCTAACGTATAATGTAAAACACCATAGACGGGCTAACAGAAATTAGCTCCGTCCTCATCCCAGGGGAGAAAACGAGCCAAGTAACGTATCCGCATGCTTTTAGAGGTTTATCGCTGGCTGGTTAAATTCTTTTTAGCAGATTAATGTTAGTCTCATTGATGACATTTAACAACTGTGGCAGTTGCAACAGTTTGTTTGAATTAAAAGTGAGCAGTGCTGCCTCTGGGCTACATACATGGCAAAGATTATTACCACTTTATGACTTAAAATTATCGCCACTCTGTTATATCAATCACTCTGGTCGGCAATAGTTGGGGCGGTGTGTGGAGGCCTTTAGAAGCAGGTCCATGGAGCTGATTGGTCAGTTCTTATCACATAACATGCAGTGCACTTGCTGCCTCCCAAAAAGTTGAGATCTTTCCTCTGTGCGCCACGTCGGACATGCATGAAAAAACAGGCGCGATTCACCATCTGCGTGCCGCTACAGCTTCGCTTTGGTTACATGTAACATCTGAACGGCCCCATGCACGCACACACGCTTCAACCAAGGCAGTGCCACAGGCAGGGAAAATCCAGGATCAAGTTTTCAAATTTATGTTTGATCCATTATTCCTTTGGGGAGCTACTGGGAGAGGGGCTGCGAGCTACTAGTAGCTCGTGAGCGACGTGTTTGAGACCCCTGGTATAGTCACTTAAACCTAGCCTCGTAAACCAGCCTCTCGCGGAAATGCATTTCATTTCATTTCTCGGGAGAGTCTGGCCTCATCCCCCCTCTAAGCGTTTGGGGTGGGCGGGAGCTGGGCGGGAGTAGTAGCAAAGACGGTTTAATATCTTTGGTAGTAGCGTTGACAGACAACCCCATTCAGCCAATCAGCAAGTTGGTGTAGTGACGGGGCGTTGCACCAGTCGGTCCCTGATTGGCCAACGTGCTGTGTCAATCACAGCGGGCGACGCTGATTGGCTCGGCCTTCTGAGGGTTTCAGTCCAAACGCTTAGAATGGGGATGAGGCCACACTCTCCCTCGGAATGAAATGCAATGCACTTCCGAGAGAGGCTGGTTTACGAGGCTAACTTAAACCCCTTTTCCACTAAAAAGAACCTGGTGCTAGAGCCAGTGCTTAACTGGCTCTCCAGTGCTCCTCCTCAGTCAATCTGCTTGTTTTTAGGATCCATTTCTCTCTTTGTAGTTGATGCAACTGACTCGCTCATAGCGTTTTAAAAATGGCGGTTCATTGTTTTTGCTCATCCTGTTTGGTTAGGTAACCCTGCCCCCAGCCCCTCGCGTCACCGGTTCTTAGGTCTGGACCAGCTCGGAGTTGGTGCTTGCTTGGAACCAGTTTTAGGAACTAAGAACCGGTGCTTAGGCGATGGTAAAGCAAAAAAAAACTGGTTCTAAGTCACTTAAAGTGATTTAAGAGTGGACATAGCTGTGTTGAGGCCTGTTCACAGGACAAGAGTTAGCTACTGTAACATCCAGTTTAATCCGTTGGAACTATGCATGTTGGTTGCTTTTTTTTGCCATTTTGGAAGCTTTTTCCCTTTATGGAGCTTGCCCTACTGTTTCGGAGTGCATATGTGGTAAAAACCCACCAATAACCCTCCTCCATCCCCCCTGGCCATGTGCATTTGTTTTCAATGAAGCTGGCAAGAAGGCAATCTGTGGAGCAATGTCTACCGAGGTGGGTAACATTAACAAGGGAAGGCACTACTAATTACCGGGCGTGTTAGTGTTGTAGTGCTGTAAAGCAGTCCATGTTTCTCATGAGACGAGATCTGGGACACCGGGTCAGAGGGGCTGATCTTACAAGGTTGGTTTTTGGCCAAGAGACGCAAGGTGGAAGACAGAGAGCCTCTGTTCTCACTATAACAAGTCATCACAATTACTGAGAAGCTGTTTAATTCAAATTAAAATCTTGCATAGTTTCTCTTTAATTTAGCTAATGTCCAGTTAAGTGGAGAACTTATTGTTTGAGGCTTAAATAGTTTGGATTGGTTCAACTAACAAGTCTGAAACAGTTTGGTTCTGCTGAAGCTTTTGGGTTCATGTAAACAAACAAGCGTAAGTGTTCTTACACATTACCAGCAGGTATTTGTTTTTTTGGACTATAGTAAATGGATCTGTAATGAAATAGATCATGATAATAAACATGTCTGCTGAAGGAGCAAAATTCAGATTAGCTGACCTGATCACACCGCAACTAATTTGTTTCAGGTTGTAGCTTTTAATTATTTAATAAAAGACAGCGAGGTTCCCACAGAGCAGCTAGAGAGCAAGTGTGGATATAAATGTGAGTGAACAAAGCTTTGATGGGCAGTCAGCCGAATGGAGCTTCTGCCAGCTGTTTCACTTGATGCAGCTGGAACATCTGTCTGATTAATCTGCAGTTTATAGACCTCGAACTTGATGGGTTGTAAACTTTAGTATGGCTTTCGAAAGAGGACGCACTGAATAATACAGAATTCATCAGGTGGTGTCACCTGATGAAGATGATGATCATCAGATGTCGGGGGGGGGGGGGGGGTCCAAATGACCGGCCAATCAGAGTAGCTTTAATTTTTTGAGGCCATTCAGCAGAATCAGTGCTTTAAAGGGATAGTTCACCCAAAATTGAAATTTCACTCATTATCTACTCACCCTCATGTGGACTAAGGGCTGGGAGAAGTTTCAGAGTCCTCTGTGGCTTCTCTGAGTTACAGGGGGTCTCGGCGTAGCAGTGCATGTCCATATAATGGTTGCAAATGGATACCACTTTTCTTCGTAACAAAAAGACACACCAAAAAACATCCAAATACCTCCATGCTGCTCGTAGCCTATGTAATGTCCGTCTTGAAATATAGACTTATTTAATTTTTTTCGGAACAATTTTGCATTTCGGAGCTTCAATACAAGACGAACATTACATACGAGCAGCATGGAGGTATTTGGATGTTTTTTGGTGTGTCATTTTGTTACGAAGACAGTTGGTATCCATTTGCAACCGTTATATGGACATGCGCTGCTATGCCGAGACCCCCTGTAACTCAGAGAAGCCACGGATAACTCTGAAACTTCTCCCAGCCCTTAGTCCACATGAGGGTGAGTAGATAATGAGTGAATTCAAATTTGGGTGAACTATCTCTTTAACTTCAGTACTTAATGTTGAACGCAGTACTACTCGTTATTGAAAACCTCTAATTCTTCTATTCTTCGATCTGAATTCTTCTTCATCCACTGAGTGGAATGCATTCACAGCAGTATTGTTCTATTGTGTTGCCTGATATTGAACGGGTTATTCTGTCTTCCTAGTTGTGTGTGTGTCCCTGTCAATCTAATTGCTGCTGTAATAGCTCAGCTCCCAACAGACCACAAAGTCTAATCTACATCTCCCAGAACCACTGTGACCTGACACCAGACCAGAGCTGAAAACTCATCCACAGCACAGCGGGGTGAGCCATGTGGACTGTTTTACTGTGTGCCATCAGGTGGCGCTCTCCCCCCTCCAACAGCTGGCATCGGTAATCATGACCTCCAAGATCAGCCATCTTTGATCAGCTGCTGGGAGCTTCCCCTGAGCGACCGTCAACGCTAAGTGCTTCAGAGAAAAGCGCATTAGCAGAGAAAAGCTATAAACATTGATTAAAGGAACTCTTGTCTTGTCCAGAGTCAGACGAGAAGACGGATATCAGTTTCATCTCAGTTTGTTCAGGGCAAAGATAGCTCCAGACTTATTAGCCTATAGCTTAGCGCAAAAAACTGGAGGCAAGGGGAAAGTGCTAGCCTAAGTCCATTAAAGCCAAGAAGCTGTTGCAGCAAGTTCACATTTTATTGTTATGTTTGGCCGATAGCACACAAGCTGAATCAACCAGAACAACAACTCTATCGTACAATTTGTCAAGTATAATTTCCAAGAGGGTTCCTGCCTCTTAAGCAAGAAAAAACACCAAAAAGTCACATTTTCAACGGGCGATTTGTTACTGTCATAGACGGTGGGGAAAAAATGGAAAACACATCAAGTTCAACAGGGGAGTCACAGACACTGTGTATCCATTTATATCCCTGGACCTCCATTAACCATGGACACAATTAGCTTTTACCACTTTCAGTACACACCACACACACACACACACACACACACACACACTGACACACACACACATTCCCTCTCTTGCAGCCATAAAGCGTCCTACTGCTGTTTGTGTGTTTTTATTAGCAGAGAGCTGCAGTAAATCTGCAGCAGCCTTCAGTCTGCAGCCAGGCATTACACGCAATGCGCCTTTAATGGACTGTAAATTAGCTCTGATGCTGTGGCGGAGGCTGCTGTAAGTGTGCAGTGCACGCGTGTGGGGCAGTGTTTAGCTCAGTTGGTAGAGCACCCGTCCCATACTGAGGCCACAGTCCTCGCTGCAATTGTCCTATCAAATAAAGGCATGAAAAGCCAAAAAAATATACTTAAAAAAAAAAGTGTGCGCGTGTGTGTGTTTGCGTAGGTTAACTTTATGAACCAGTTGGAACTGAAGTCTCTGTAAATTAATTCTCATCTACAAACCTCCCACCACTGTGTGCAAATGAGGGATAATCTGCCGCTGATGGAGTCTCCAGCATACACACTGTTTCCTCCTGTGTGTCTGATAAAAAACTATAGTGTGCACTGTGCATATATTTTGATATTTGATGTAATGACAGAGACTTTTAAAAAGTGAAACTCAGTGTCTCTAAGAAGTTGTTAAAGATTTGATCTCATCAGTTTGAGCCAGAGGAGAGAAGTCAGAAAGTGATGAGAGACAAACTAACACACTGATGCTGAAAATCAACACAAACCAATAGATTTAAACTCTGAATGAAGTTTACAGACTTATTCAGTTTGATTCTCCCCATCCAACTGTCTGCAGAAAAATAAAGGAAGAAGAAAAAGAAAAGAAGGTCAAGAGGTCGACCAATCACTCTACCCAGAATCCCCTCAGGCTCTCTCTCTCTCTGTATCTTTCGCTTTCTGTGTGAGAGAGCGGTAAACAGAGAGAGAGAGACTGTATATACAAACACACATCATTCATACATAATAACCCCTGACCCCCACCCCCACCCCCACCTCCTGCATATGAGTTACATTGAATCCAGGTTTATATTTAACTCATTCTGACAATAAATATGTTATTGATTTATTTTATTCACTGACCTGAAGAGCTTTACCACACACACACACACACACACACACACACACACACACACACACACACACACACACACACACACAAAGAGATACAGCGGTGTACACTACGTACATTACAGTCAGTAATGGTGTGTAGCTCTCAGACAGTCTCCATACATGATTACAGCAAAACAGACTCATGAATGTTGTGATGACTAAGTCATGTGTGATTTAATCTGTATTAGATCATGAGGTAAAATAAATGAATCAATAAAACCCCCAATATTTCTTATGATGTGTAAATAACTATAGTTTTTTTTTTTTTTGCTCTGATCCAAACTGACATATCTCAACAATAACTAGGCTGACTACAGTGAAATTCTATACTGTACATTCGTGGTCCCCTGAGGATGGATCCTACAGACTCTGGTGATCCTGAATCTTCCCGTATGACACTGACAATCAGATTCACATTTATGGTTTTGAGTGAAATATCTCAGCAACTACCAGATGGACTGTGATGAAATGATCAGACTTAAGGACACAACTGATCTTCTGGGGTGCTGTGTGACGCAGTGGGTTGAACAGAGGTTATAGTCCTCACTGCATTCGGATCTGGTTCGAATCCCACACCGGGTAGCCATATGTCTCTGATTTTAAAGATTAGCGTTACTTCTCGTAGTTTTATATTTACAATCAGGAGTCATGTAAACATGATGTATCGCTCGTCTTTTCCGGTCAGTCGCCATGGAAATATGACACTCTGTCAGTGGTGTGGCGTTTGGACCAGAGTGAAAACATACATGTGTAGGCTACGATGAAACACCGTATCACTGTATACCGCCAGTATGTGTGAAAACACACACCGTGGCTGCACTTAGTGCTATTATATAGCCGCAATGGTACTAAAAATTGGCGTTAACACTTTACTTGAATAGGTATTCATAAGATTGACATAACACTGTCATAACCATCAATGAATACTTATGACAGCTGTCGTTAAGTGTCATTCGGTAAGTTATGTCACTTTTAATGCAAAGTTGACATTATTTGAGATTTTTTGTTCTGACAACTTTACATAAAGATGACATAACATCATAGCAGACCTAATTGCCAAACTTTAAAAATTATGTCAAGGTCCTAATAACAAGGACATCTCAAATAATGTCAACTTTGCATCAAAAGTGACATAACTTACCGAATGACACTTAACGACAGCTGTCATAAGTATTCATTGATGGTTATGACAGGTGTCATGTCATGGTTATGACAGATTTATGTCAATCTTATGAATACCTATTCAAGTAAAGTGTTACCAAATTGGCATAATAAATTCTTTTGGATTTCGGCCAAAAATGTTCATTTCGGTGCATCCCTAATAAATTTAAAACATGAAATACTATCAAACATATTAGAATGGATATAAATATCTTATCAACCGATGGCAAAAAAATAAAGGAGATCGGGTCTGCGGGAAGCGGCTGCTTCTTCATTAATGCCGCCGCTGCTTCAGAGTTGGGGCAGACGCACAGTAACTGTCACCTGTTACCATTACTATCCACCTCTTTCCGAACGTCAAAAACGTAGCCTGTTTTGCCGGTTTTGCTCTTCCGGTGGAATTTTATGTTTACGTTTCCATGGTTTCAGTAGATGCGGTAAATGCATGGATTTTTTTTTTTCAATTAAAATCTGTAAAACGCATGGATCATCACAGCAGCTTTTAACAGTGGATATCACACAAATTGACATCCGTGTTAAAAGCCAGCGTTAATAGATCCATGCGTTTACCGCAACTATGACAACGACTGAAAACCATGGAAACGTAACCGTACAATTCCACCAAACCGGCAAAACCGGCTTCCGGGTTTGCCCATAGATGACGTTCGGAAACTTGTGGATAGCGATGAGCTAAAGTGTCCTTTTTTGTTCATGATCTCCTCTCCTTCAGCCTCCTGTTCACTACACGCTGTTCTGTTGTCAATCAGCTCCACTAACTGGTATCATCAGAACAGACATGTCCTCTGACTGTGGATCACTGCAACTGTGTTGACCGTGCCACATCTGTGGTTGCCATGACAGTGAGACTCACTCACCCTGCGACAGATGTTCAACCTGGAGAAGTCAAGTCAGACCAAACTCAGAGTTAGTCTTAAAGATGTCCCAGGTTGTGACTGCAGAGAGGTGATTAAACCAGCTGAGACTGTCACTGTGTGTGTGTGTGTGTGTGTGTGTGTGTGTGTGTGTGTGTGTGTGTGTGTGTGTGTGTGTGTGAGAGAGAGAGAGAGAGAGAGAGACAGAGAGAGAGAGAGAGAGAGAGAGAGAGAGAGAGAGAGAGAGAGTGTGTGTCTGTGTGTGTGTAGAGCTGCTAATGGTAAATAATGGATGGCAGCATTAGAGAGTTTGTAGCTGGTTAGCACAGAGAGGAGGGGAGGGAGGGGAAAGTTTGTATTATTTCTCTTTCTCTCTCTCATACATTCCCTTCTTTCCTTCCACTCTCGTGCCCTTTGTATTGTCTCCTCTATCTCTCCTCTCATCTCCTGTATCCACCCCCGCCCCACCATCCTCCCCCCCTCTCTTTCTCTGGGGTCATTATCTGCAGCTGCCGGAGCCAAGTCTCCGTCCTGCAGCAGGAGAGGAGAGAGGAGGATAACACATCGAGTGGATGCTTGACACGAAGCCAGAGGAGAGAGGAGGAGGAGGAGGAGGAGGAGGAGGAGGAGGAGGAGGAGGAGGAGGAGGAGGAGGAGGAGGGAGGAAGGAGGGAAAGACGAGGTTGAGTGCAGAGGGACGAGAGAGGAAAGAGGAGATGGAGAGAAGAGCAAAGAGAGGTCAGGAGAGAGGAGGTGTGAGGAAGGAGTGGAGGAGAGAGGGATGGACGTGGAGGTATAAAAGCTCAAATAAATCTGGAAATATTCTGGAAGCGAGTGAATCTGGTGTCACTGAGTCCAGCGCTGGTTTCAGACAGTCAGGTCATAGGTCCAAGTCCAACTTCTGCCAGAGGTATCAAACATGAACGTCTAGATAACTCATTTAAACTCAGCTGCACTTTTAGGATGTTTTACATCATGTCACATTTTTGTAAATCACAGTAAATTCTGCATAAATCTAGGTGATATGGTTTCTATGTGACACTGATATATTAGGATATGTCACACTGATGTATCTGTGTATTAATATGACATTGAACTTCTTCTCCATTGAATTTTAAAAATGCAGCATTTGAACCTTTGATGCTTCGCTGCTTTTTAGAGATTTGATTTTCTCTGGCAATGAGCAGCTCAGCAAAACAAAAAAAACAAAAACCAGATGAGGAGACATGTGTCAACCTGATATGATACCAGCATCACTATATATAACTGACACACTGAAGGACAGAGGAGGCCGTATGTAGTAGATGATCACAGAAACCCAATGTTGGTTATAATTATATTATGTTAATAATTTAGCAGATGAAGGGCAGTATGTTGATGCTCTCTCTCTCTCTCTCGCTTGCTGTGTGTGTGTGTGTGTGTGTGTGTGTGTGTTGCTTTGAATGAGGACTAACAAAAGTCAAAGAAAACTTCATGTGGAAAAACACACACACACACACACGAGCTACTAGTTTGATGTTGTTTCTCTTCAGGACCGGTTCATCTGCCTCCATCCTCAGTTACTGTTTCTGAACACAACTTTAGTGCGTCACTTTTTTCCCTCCACTCCTCCGACTGATATGGATTTGATAGCCGGTGATATCTGACCATTGTTGTGAGGTCAGACACACCTGAATTAATCAGTTGGTCCAATAATGTAAGACAGCAAATAAACGAGCTGGCTAATTTCAGGAAGTAGTGGAGCTGTGCATAAAGCCCATTGAAGGCAGAGCGTTTTACTATTTTCAAATACTCAAAAATTGTTGTGTGGGACAATTCTAACATGTTCTGAAATGCACCTCTCTGACGTCCTCTAAACGTGCGTTCTGAACAATGAAGTTATTATGAATCAGTGCACTGTTGTAAATACAGCCGTCATAAGGTTGTCGTTACAGCGATATTTCTTTTCCCAGGATGGTAGGGGAAGGTCCCGCCTTTTTTGCCTCTGACTGGCTAGAAGGGCTCTCTCATGCAGGCAGGCTGTCAGCAATCTACCAGTGTGATAAGTGTGTGCCGTCAGATTTATCGACCACAAATCACCTTAAATGTGCTCCTAGCTACTTTCTGGACAGTCATTTTGTACGAAAACTGGTTAGGCAGTAGCCAAAGGGCCTGGATCTGCCAGGATCAGGGGAAATGGTTGGGATTAGGGCCAAAACGCAGATCCAGGCCTATCTATCTGGACTCTCTCTACTAGGGCTGGGACGATACGCTTTTCTCCCGATTCGATTCTTCTACGATTTTTTGGATGGCGATTCGATTTAAATTGCGATTCTACGATATTGCCGATTCTCTCGATTTTTAGTCGCATTTTTAACATTTATCTCCACACAAATACTGTAGGAGCCTATAAATTAACATACTCAATTATAAAGTGAACTTAAACCCTTTTCAAAGCCTGTACTCTCTGTATGTAAAAGAGGCTAACAAATACACATTGCACAATATTTAAAAAAAAAAAAAAAAAAAAAAATCGATTTAAAAATCGTCAAAAAAGATATCACGATATCTATGTGAATCGATTTTTTCTCCCACCCCTACTCTCTACTTAGCTGGACTCTACGTTACTTATCTGGCCTGTCTACACTCTACCTGGTCTTTTTACTAAACTTAACCAACTATTTTCTTCATTGCCTAAACCTAACCAATGGCACAATTGCACTTCTCACTCAAACTCAAAATGTAAATTTAAAAAATAAATTTATCGGAATGTGAAACCAACAGGGATCGAACTCGAGTCTGCCAGACCGCAGGCAAGAAAGGAAACCACTACGCCAAGGTATCATTGACAACAGCAGCATAGGTTTGTACGTATTTCAGTTTACTTGCAGTACTGTTGTGAGATGACGTTTCGCTGTCAAATCAAACAAACAACCAATCGGAGGAGAGCTCATCTAGCCAATCAGGGGCGAAAAAGGCGGGACCTTCCCCTACCATCCTGGAAAAAAAAATATTGCGTCGTTACATGGTTAAGTGATACTATCAATCAGAGTGGATCGGTTTTTGCAAAGGAGTGAGGTGGAGCGATAACATTAACTGTTATGTTATTCATTCACTTCAAGCCAACAATGGGTTTCCCAATGAATCCAATTAATCAGCACAGAGTTTTCTGATTGGGGGGGGGGGGGGGGGGGGGGGGGGGGGGGGGCAGCAAAGGAGAGATTGAAGCAAGGAAACACCAACGAGAACTCCATGCCAGCATCTGAAAACAATTATCCCACAATGTCTACAATGTTTGGGATTATTGTGTTGTCAAGACAAAGAACAAGCTGAGTTACATCAGCCACACTCACTCATCCTAAACTGCTTATGGAACTGTGTGATGTCACAGCAAAGCAGCTGCCAGAAGACAGAGAGGAGGAGATGTGACACTAACCTGAGACGGTGTTTGGTTCTTAAAACCATGAATACTTGTCGTCTTGGACTTTTATTTCATGTCTAGCTGATACCTTCTCTCATTTGGAGCCTGGATTGATTTTGTGTAATAGACGGAAGTGACACATCCACTCTCATGCATGTGGAGAGCGGATGTCACCAGGTAGTAGCCAGGTTTAGACCCCGTTGGGGAAAAAAAAAAAAAAAACTAGCAGCAAACCTCAGGTCTAGGCCTGTAACGATACACCAAAGTCACGATTCGATTCGTATCTCGATTTCTGACCCACGGTTCGATACACGATTCGATTCAATTCGAATTTTATTAAGGTTAAAAAAAGAAGAGATTATGATAGCAAAAACTGGATTATTTATTATTAACAACAATATATAACATTAACAATTATAACTAGGGCTGCCCCCAAATAGTCGACCAAGCACTGGTCGACCAAAAAAACATTATTCAATTCAATTCAATTGAATTTTATTTATAAAAGGGCATTTCATGCACAGGGCAAACTCAATGCGCTTTACAATAGTTAAGCAATTATAATACAATGCAATTTAGCTGACCAAAGTCTCATTGGTCGATTGGTCGCAGGAAAAAAACAAACATTTGGAGCCGTGTTTTGTCAAAATTAAGTCAAAATCAATATGACTGAACTGTATTATGAAAGGCTATAGGGCTTTTAATTTGAAGGGCCAGATACAGGAAGTCGTGACACACACTCGCTGTCAGTTTTTTGTTGTTGTGTTGTTGTTGATTTTTTTACACAGCACGGCAGGTCCGGTCCCTACTTTTTTTTTTTCCTTGTCAAGAGCGACTTTTTCCAATGTTGTTCCAGACGTTTCTGGTCAGCTCAGTACCTTCCTCATCTGTGTTTATTGGTGATAAACGGGCATAACGGTAAAACCCGACCGACTTGTTGAAACTAATCAAGTTCATAAGCTGTGTGCAGAGCGATCTGGCTGTGTGGTGTGTGTGTGAGTGACTATGGCGGAACATGTCCGACGGAAAAAAAAAACAGCCACGGAGCGTTGGAATGGGTGTGTCGCGGTTTCGGTTTCGACACGTGTATCGTTACAGGCCTACTCAGGTCACATGGGAGTTCTCCCCAAAGCTTTGTCAAAATCCAGCAAGTAGAAAGTGAAACTGGCTGAATGAAGTGAGTGATGCATCATCTCACCGGCAAACACACTGATCCAAACCCTGCTAACAAGCTCTAAGCAAGGCATCTGACCCTGCAGCTGCCTGCTGGCAGTCAGCCGTCGTGATAAATAAAGGTTTTACAAAAGGGGGGAAACTCTCGGGAGGACCGGGTCAGCCCGGTTATTCTGAGACGCTCTCTTCAGTACGTTGAATATTTCATGGTCGGGATTATGTCATCCTGCGCCGAGCGATGATACCAAGAAACAGACAGAGACGGACGAGAGAGCAAAAACAGAGGAGGGGAGAAGGAAGACACGGGGAGACGGGGAGACGGAGACACAGGTCCAAACTTCAGACACAGTTTATCTGTGAGCAGAGGAACACAACACAACACAGACCAACAGACGTCTGCTGCTTCCCGATTGGAGGAGATAGGAATCCATTAGTGCCGCATCAGCCAATCGAATACACAGACCGATCCTTATCTCCCACCTGGAATAGGGTAGAGAGCCAATCAAAATCTAATAGAGGGACAGACAGCCAATGGTAATTAGTTTAGAGAGGAGAGCAGGAAGGACAATTAAAGTGCAGGGTGATCCCTGTGATCAGAGAAGAAGAAACCCAGCTGATTCTTCTTGTGTCGTCACCCCACAAACACACACACTCACCAGGGGAGGCTATCCAGATAAATACATGTGGCCCCCCAGGGGTAAAAAAAATGCCCCCTGATGGCCCCACACACTGGCCCATTGTGCAATGACAACTGTAAACCCTTTTAGTGGGGCCCCTGATAACATGTGTATGCTGGAACTGGTGTACTCACTGCCTGTTTGTGAGGCGTTTAAAGCAATAGTTCAACATTTTGGCAAATTCGCTTATTGCCATAATCCCTATAGTCATAGCAGTAGGTTCATTACCTTGAATTGTCGGTGCAAGCTGTTTTGAGATCAGCGGGGCAGACGCTAGCTGCTCAGCTAATGCGACAGAGGTGAATGGTACTTTCGCTTTTCCCTCATCAAAATCATCAAATACACAATCCAACAACTCTAAAACGCTCTGGTGGACAAGTTGTGACCTGCACATTCACCACGCTATGAGATAATAACGTATAATTATGTAACATTATGACACATGAAGCATATACTCGGAACTACTTGCGTTTTTAAAATCACTCCGCCCAGCAGCCATGTTTGGGATGTAGTTCCGGCTACGCATTTGCCTCGAAAACAACTCTGTCTCGTAACATTACATGATTATTTCATAGCGAGGTTAATGTGCAGGTCACAACTTGTCCACTAGAGCGTTTTTTTTTTTTGGAGTTGTTGGATTGTGTGTTTGATGAGTTTGATGAGTTTTTTGAAAAGCGAAAGTACCAATCACCTCTGTTGCTCTGTTGTTCACTGAGCAGCTCACATCTCTGCCCCGCAGATCTCAAAACAACTTGCACCGATACTGAAAGGTAACGAACCTACTGCTATGACTGCAGGGATTATGGCAATAGGCGAATTTGCCAAAATGTTGAACTATCCCTTTAAGAAACATCTATAAATTGCAATATTGACCAATAGCATAACTGGGGACTTTCAGGGAACATCTGTAGATTGCAGCATCCACTGATGGAATGAAGTTGAGTTGAGAACTCTAGTTTAGGGCGCATCTGTACATTTTAGCATCTAGTAAATTTAAGGCAAGAATGGGAAATCTAGAAGTTGTAGCCTCCCTTTACTGTCTCAATTTTAAGTGTTCGAGGAACATCTGAAATTCGTAACATCAACCAAATGTCACAAAGCATTGAGGGCACATCTGTCGATTGCGGCGTCTGTGTATCTGCAAGTGTGGCATTTAGGGGACGTCTGGAAATTGTAGTGTCAAGTATGGTTTGTCAAGGATAGTCTGTGGTCTGACTGTTTCTCCCAGCTTTATAGGCAGACGCTGGAGCGCACTGTGGAATATGTGAAAGGTACATTAGGGGAAATGTAATCCTGCCCTCTGCCTCCACAGTTTGGGCTGGGATTGTTCTTCACAAGGACACCGGTATCGACCGGACGCGGTTTTTATCATCAGCTCAGTTTGTTTTTCCTCTTTGAAAACTTCTATTCTGGGTTGCAGCAGGCTGCTAAAAGCCTCGCCGTTCTCCTCCTCTTTCCCTCCACCTCCTCCTCATCTTTCCCCCTCTTTCTTCTCCTCTCACCTTTTCTGCCTCTCCTCCTGTTCCCCGGCTCTCCCCCTCTCCTTTTTTTTCTCCTCCTCTCCCCTCTCCTCCTCCAGTGTAATCCACGGCCATGTTTAATTGATGGAGGGATGATGAAAGTTGCAGGAGGAGGGATGGTTGTTCCATGTTTTCTCCTCCTCTGGTGAAGGAGATCTGACTCTTTAAGCAAACTGAAATCCTGCTCTCCGTTTTCTTTCTCTTCTAGTCACACTCTCTCTTTGTTATTTTGTTGTTAGCTTTTATTACTCCTCCGCCTTATTCCTGACATGTGATCATGTTTCGGAGGGACAGTTCAACTCAATCATTGTGAGACCATGTGACCATCCACCAGGCCTGAAGCTGCTGTCACTCACACACTGACTGACAGCTCTTTAAATAGTAGATCAATGATAAATGAGAGGCTGGGATAATTGACAGAATATAAACAAGAACAACTGAATTCTGCAAAACAGTGTTAATCTTTTTAACTTTTCTTCTTTCCTGATGAATAAATGAATAATTGTATTTCTTTAAGTCCACACAATGTATCTAAATGAAACATCCTCTGGAGAAGTACAGTATAAGTGATGATGGATTAGACTTGGACAGAGTTTTGTATCACGTTGCTGTTTTACAGTCAGACAGCAACAAAAAGGATAAAGATCGATGCAGGAGAATCTTTTTATCTCCACACGTTCGACTTTTCTGGTCAAAGCTCGAAACGCCTGTTTTGTGTATCATTAGAACTCGTCTCAGCAGGTGTGTCAGAGTTTGTCTTCCTCAAGTGGAGGACGAGAGGTCACACAGACACACACCGAGGTCTCGGAGGGTGTTGGTGATTCTGTCACTTTTTAAAGTCAAAAATGGGGAATAGGTTGGACATGAAGAAATCTAAACTTCTAGATATTTCTTCTTTACTCTGTTTATTAGTGAATTAATTCAACTTTAACTGTTGTTGGACGAATATCTTCTTCGAATTAAGATTTTGCTGAGGCAGAACACGCTTTCTGTAGGCATTATTTCATATAAAAGAGTAATGAATCAATAATTGATCTTTAATATTTCCTAATGATCGAATAAGGAACTATCTTCAGTTGCCTATGCTTTGTGGAAATTTAAATATTCGATCTATGTTCTATATCAAATTAGTTGTATTCAAATTAGTTTCAACACAGCAGTTTGAAGGTGACGTTGTATTTGCAGTGATCAAGTGATTTAAGCTCCTTTTAACTGGTTCTGCTGATTTAGCACAGGAGCAATGTTAACACCTGGGAGCAAATTTGCATATTGAGTCTAGAATAAAAAAAGAGAGAAATTAAACAATCAAGTCAAAGTTGGACGGTGTCTATTTTCAGTATCAGAGCAGCTCAGTTGTTATTTTGAGCTGCCGAGACAAACAGGTTCAAACAGAGATGGAGGCTGTGACGTCGCACTGACATCACAGCTTGATCTAATTACAACTTTTGTTTATCCAGAGTGTGACTGCAGTCTGGGTTTGTCATGTGGTTCTTAAGCCCTCTAAGGTGACGCCTCGTCAGGTGATGCTGGTCCATCCATCTGAGGATGATGATGATGTCGGTTGTTGCATCTCTGGGGTCAGAGTGAAATATCTGACTAGAAGTCTCTGTGGTGATGTTTGTACTGATTCTCTTAATGACGGTAAAGATCCCCTCACTTTTCCTCCAGTGCCATTTGACATTTTTGCTTCTGAGAGCCGCTGCTGCCACTCACTCATAGTCATAAAGACTGACAGACAGTTAAAGCTGATGTGGATATGTATTAGGGCTGGGACGATATGCTTTTCTCCCGATATGATTCTTCTACTATTTTTTGGATGGCGATTCGATTTAAAATGCAATTCTATGATATTGCAGATTCTCTCGATTTTTAGTCTGCATGTTAACATTTATCTGCACATGTAACGGATGTGCACTCACTCCACCCATAAAAGACGTGCTAACCAACCTGCCAAGCGGTTGTCAACCTCTTGGCGAAGAGGTTAGCATCGTCGCCTCCGGTGCGGGAGGTCGTGGGATCGAACCCCACCTAGGGCAGGCCGTGAGAAACACAACGCAGAGGGCCAGATCGACATCGGCTACACACACAACTGGAGTGAAACTTTGGAATAGCTTACCAGAAGATATTAAAGATAGTAAAAATGTTGCCCATTTAAAAACAATGTTTAAAAATAATATTTTTGAAAGGTACAGAAGTGAAAATGTTGAGAGCAACAAAGGGAAATAATTAACTTAATTTTGCAACAAACATGAAGTTTTCTTGTTTGTTTGATTCGGACTGTTTTTTAGCGTATATGATTGATATGGGATGTGTAATGTAACCTAGGAAATTTAGACCTGTTTTGTTTTTGAGTTGTGAAGGTTTGTGGATATAGAATGGTCGGTGGGGGACGTACTGTGTAGGTATATGTATGTGTGTGGCGTGTATGTATATGCGCCATTCCGATCAGACTGCTTATGGTTTTTTATAATGAAATGAGAAATGAGGGTGCGGCAGCTATAAGCTTTGCTTCAGCCGCAACCCTTTTCGACCAGCTATATAGTATTTGTTACTACCTTGAATTTGTTTTGTTGAAATTTTGATGCTGTGATCGAAATAAACACTCATTCATTCATTCATTCATTCATAAGCCGGTATTCAATTAAGAATGGGGTCTCAAAAACAAATACAGTTCAGCCCCAAACACAGGATGGGGCAAACTAAAACCACCTCCTGGGACAAACTGGACAAGGATGTAAACAGAAAGTCTTTCAAAGTTTGTGGACTGATGCTCTGATTGGGAGCAAACTGTTCTGGCGTGAGCAACGGAGACGGAACGGAGCGGAGACAAAGTATGTACAAATTGGTGGTGACCCAGCTCCGACAGCGCAGCGAGGAGAACAGGTACCAAGCAGCACAGAGGGAAGATGAAGACGAGCGACTGGACAATGAGCTTGTTGTTGCATTGTGGTCACTAATGTGTAAAAAAAAAAAAACAGAGCAAATGGAAGGAAAACAGAAAATAAAGAGGCTTCTCTCTCTGATAAAAGCCTGCTTCCAATTAGGGGTGGGTATTGCCAAGGACCTCACGATACGATACGCATCACGATACTTGAGTCACGATACGATACGATATTGCGATATCCAAATTTTGCGATATATTGCGATATTCTACGATATTCCACATAGTTCACTGAAAAATGTAAAAGGCATTATGCATCTTAAAATCCGAGTTGTATGTACATCAGATGATAGTGATAATTTATGGGACAAACTGAGTCAAAACAATGTAATTCAAATTATCCATGCCATTTTATACAAGTGCAAGTTACAACAACATATTTGCATGTAGAACACACTGTCTGAGGTAGCAGTACAGTGACACCTCACGGAGCAGAGGTGCGGAAGTCGTACTGGATTTACATCTGACACATGATTTATTATTTGAAAAAAAATGTTGAACTTTTTTTTTTAAAGATATTTAAATTTTTAATATCGATATTGTATCGCGATATATTGCCATATCAATATTTTTGCCCACCCCTACTTCCAATAAGGGCCTGGTACCTCCGGCAGTTGAATAAATAAAAGCCCCAGTCACAATTTGAGGAAATACATTACACATATAATCTTACAGTTGAGGTTAGAGAGACACAACCCATGTGTCCTTGAATTTTCAACTTTTGAGTCTCCACTGGTTCCAGTGGCCAAAAACAAACCACATTTCCCTGTATGCCGACGACGCCGCACTAGTTGTTTCTAACGGCAGTGATGTACATCAGCTCACAGCCAGGAGGTAAGTGGTGCAAATACAACAACTGGGTGTTAATAAATTCTAAGACATGATAATGGGCTTGAGGAAGCCCTGACTCTGGTGCGCGTCAGCAGTCCTGCTGCCAAAACACAATCTGTATACACACACAGCATTATCCCTGACCCAGACTCGTCCCTGTGACACAGTGGAATGATAGATTACTGGCAATTGATCCAGAGAAAGAATCAAACCTGGAAAATAAAAATAAACTACATCTATCTGATGTGAGCAGGAAGCTGAGCAGGGCTAATATTAGACTACAGACACAGAAAATAAGACTCTTGTTCCCAAAATAAGACACACACACACACACACTGCTGAATGTGTGTGTATTGCGTCAACTGGTCCAACTACACTCAGTTGGTTCACTTGATTTCATGTATAAATATCAAGGCTCTGAACAACTAGACACGTAAGACACATTCACAGACTGCAGGGTCTGTAAAACCACCCAAACACAAACCCTTTGCTATCCTCCATAGCTAATATAAAAATAAAATACTGAACACATTAATAGCACTCTTCTTGCACCAGAGGTGTTGTTACTGTATCAGAACTTCCAGAAAAATCTGACTTCAACCTTCGACCTTGATGTGAACGTTGATCATAAAATAGTGACAATTACAGTAACTCCTATGATGTAAACCAGGGGTTCTCAACTAGTCTCACTCTGGGCTCCACATTTTCCCATGGTCATTAAGTCGCGACCCACTTTTATAGAATTCAAACCAAGAATTTTTTTTAAAGCCTTTAAAAACTCATTTTGCTCTTTATTGAGCAAAGTGCATTTCAGAGCACATGAATGGAACATGAAAACTGAGGAGGACCATGACAACTGCATGTACGGAAGTGAATAAAAAAATATCAAACTGCACAAAATGGAGACCAACAAAACGATATATTTGACTTCTAATGCATCTCTGCATTCAGAGCATATTCACAAAAGTGAATAAATATCAAATTGCACAAAATAAAGACCCACAAAACAAAACAAGATGCACTGCATTCAGGCCACATTAATAAGAAACTGATATCTTTGCATTCAGAGCAAATGGAGCAAATAATAAGAAAGTGAGGAGGAGCATTACAACTGCATGTGTTCACATGTCTCGTGTGCCTTTCAAAATGAGTTATTTTTCAAAATAAAAGACATGTCCAACATCAGATGTGCATTAAATATTATTTACTTTTTTGACCAGCTGTCCGCGACCCATCCAGAACGGGTCCACGACCCACTTTTGGGTCCCGACCCACCAGTTGAGAACCACTGATGTAAACAGCATAAATAAAAATTAAAACTCCACCCTGCAGGCTAGGGCTGAACGGAGGCAGTTGTTCAAAAGTAAATTCCAATTGGTACATGGAACATGGTGCTTTTTACATGTATTTATTTTTTATGGCCTTCTGCAGTTCAATATCAAACTTACTCACAAAATATTAACAAATAAAACAAATACGTCCTCTTATTTATCAACACTTACATAATATGGGGCTTTAAAATGCTGCTTGAACGCATCTGTTGTATTATAAACAGTGTAACACTATATAACAGTAGTATTTGGAAATGTAACACTAGAACATTTGGTGGGTTCATTTACACATCATTATCATATGATATCCATATAGTGTAAATATACCATGGATAAACCATGGTATATTGTTCCCTGAATCATCCTTGACTTTGGTTTTCTTCTCTTCCTCTTTTTCTTCTCTGTTCTTCTTTTCTATTTCTGGCTACAAGGAGTTAAACCCCACATTAATGTTTAACAAGCCCTACACACACACACACACACACACACACACGCCCGCTGATATACCATTACTGTCTCCCTGGTTTATCATGTGTATGAACTCAGTTTCCGCTGGTGAGATATCTGATCCAACAGTCCACATTTAGTCACGTTTACAGGCTCATGTGGTGAAACTGATCTCTGACTGTAAAGCTGGTGAAAGAACCTCTGAACTTGTCCTTTAATAAGCTAAATTCTTACACACTGATCACCCTCCTAATGGCATGTTCAAATGCTTACTACCTGAAGTACAGTAAAGTTAATCAATGTATCGTTTGTACAAGACACCTGCTTTAAAAGATTAGAAGTTTCTCTCCCTTCTGTGTAAAATGTGTTTCACTGGTTTCCAGCATCAATATATATAATAATCCGGTTAAAATGAATGTTTGTAAAAAGTTGCTGTTTGTACAGACCATAATGATTCCTTCCTGCATTATGATCAGAAGCTTTAGAGTGAATTTCAAATCCTCCATATTTAATATTTTGTGCTCTGTAGAACGACAAATGATATGCTCTGATGTGGGAGGGGTGGAGTGTGTGTGTCTATGGCTGTAGGATATTTGCAGATACAAATGAAACCTGTTTAGTGATATTATTTAACATTAACATATTTGAAGTTGTTTATCTTGCACTCAAGTTATTACACTGAATAAACAATTCAGCTTGACAATGCAAAGTTTATTATTTCCAGGAACCAGGGCTTTAAATATGACTCTCCAAGGTGCTATGTAAGCGTTGCTATGGATACATAGCTATCGTTAGCATTAACAACTGGGTACTTACCAGTCAAGAAAATATGTCTGTGAGTTTACAAACACACAAACACTATATTGATGCAGAGAGATTACACCTGAAGTTAAAGGGATAGTTCACCCAAATTTGAAATGTCACTCATGATCTACTCACCCTCATGTCGAGGGCTGGGAGAAGTTTCAGAGTCCTCCGTGGCTTCTCTGAGTTACAGGGGGTCTCGGCCTAGCAGTGCATGTCCATATAACGGTTGCAAATGGATACCAACTGTCTTCGTAACAAAAAGACACACCAAAAAACATCCAAATACCTCCATGCTGCTCGTATGTAATGTCCGTCTTGTATTGAATGCGAAATTGTCCAGAAAAAAATTAAATAAGTCCATATTTCAAGTCTATATATAGACTTATTTAATTTTTTTCGGGACAATTTCGCATTTCAGGGCTTCAATACAAGACGGCCCTTATTAGTCGACATGAGGGTGAGTAGATAATGAATGCAATTTCAATTTTGAGTGAACTATCCCTTTAACGTTTACTTGTTAAAAGTTTCTGACCTCTGTCTCTTGGTTCCTGTGTTGTTTGTCTCAATGTCTCATCTGTAATTCAATCTAATATTCTTGATGCGTTCACCCTGACAACCTCCCTCAGTAAACTTGTAGAACACCGTCAGCCGACCCCCTCCTCTGCTCCAGATGGGCAGGAGTCACTAGGTGGCGCTGCCAGTGGAACGTGAACTGGCTGAAATGAAGGTTACTTAGATTTTTTTCCCCCCGGGCGGAGTCTCACAGTCATGTGACGCTCTGATAAACACGGTGCAGTCTGAATGACCTTGTCTGATGTTTCCACTTTGCTTCATGGGATTTTCATTCAATTACATTGGACCCTGAACTTTTACATTAAACCTGAGAAAGAGGGATTGTAGAACTTTGCAACATACAGTACATTCATTTGGACAAAAACACACACACACACACACACACACACACACACACACACACACACACACACACACACACACACACACACACACACACACACACACACACACACACACACACACACACACACACACACTACATTTACTCTGGCCTCAGGGAACACAGTGGAGAATAAAATCATCTTTCTCTTCCTCTTGTCTTTCTATCTCTCCCTCTCCTTTTCTGCACCTCGTTCTTCCTATTTTTCCGCCCTCTCCCTTTCTCCTGAATTTACATCTCCCACGCTCCCTCATTTATAGCGCCTCCCCCTCCCTCCCCCCTCCATCTCTCTTTGTTATTAACTCGTCTGTTTGTCGCTGGGAGGAAGCTCACGTTGTTTCAGAGCATCTCTAATGTGCTTTATTTGTTCATTTTGCATAATCCACATTTCTGTGTTTATTTTTACCTCTCTCTCACACACACACACACACACACACACACACACACACACACACACACACACACACACACACACACACAAACACACACACACAGGGCAGAACAGAAACAATCCATCTGTGTGTGCGTTTAAATATCACATGATGTGTTTTAAATGTTTCAGGAAGTCTCACATGAAGAAGAGAGGGGAGGAGACAGGAGGGGTGAGAGAGGAGGACAAGAAGGAAGGAGGTGATTAAAAGGAGTAAAAAGAGGAGGATAAAGAATAAATAAGAGAGGTGTGGGAGGAGAAAAGGAAGGGAGAATGGGATAGGTTTGACACAAAGAAGAAAATAGAGGAAAAGCAAAACAGAAGAGGAAAATGGAAAGATGAGAGTGTCAAAGAAAAGGATGAGAGAATGGAAGGAGAGGAGAAGTGTGGTCAACATGAGAAGAACAACAGCAGAGGAGGAAAATGGGGGAGAAGAGAAAACAGAAATAGCAGGAGGAAGGGAAGAACCCCCTGTTGAGGAGATGAGGGGGGGAAGAGGTGAAGAAAGAAAGAAAGAAAGAAAGAAAGAAAGAAAGAACAAATGGACGTGTCAAAAAGAATTATGAGAGTAGAAAGAAAAAGAAGAAAGGAAATGAGCAGGAAGGAGGGAGCATGTATGGGAAGAGAAAGTAGAAGCTACATCTGTGAAGTAAAGAAAAAAAGAGGGGAAAGGGGTAGAGAAGAGGAAAAGGTACAGAGAGAAGATGGCAAGAAAGGAGAGGAAGTGAAGAAGAAGAAATGAGCGCAGAGAGGAGAGCATGAGTAAAGAAACGACAGAGCGGACGATGGGAGGAAAGAAAAGTGGAAAAGAGAAGGGAGGTAAAGGAGGAGGATATGAAGAAGGGCGGGGAGATGAACGGATGAAGAGGAGGAGTGGTGGGATGAGGATGGGAGGATGGTGCACTCAGACATTGAGAGGAAATAATTGATGAGAGGAAAAGTTCTCTCCTCCTTCACTCTGCCTCTCGCTCTTTTTTTATCTGTTTATCTGAGGCTCGTTCGGCCAGACAGAGCAGCTGCAGCAATTAGGGTCAGAAGGAGAGAGATGGAGGAGGACGGTGAGAGAGGGAGAGAAGGTAGGAGAGAGAACAGAGAGAGGGGAAAGGTAAAGGTAAAGGAGAGAAGAGACATAACAGTAAGAAAGACAGAGGGATGAGAAAAGGAAAGAAGAAAGAAGAGGGGAGGAGGGAAGAAGGAAGAGGGGAAGAGAGGAGGGATCCATGTTTACATCACAGACACATTAACTTCATTAAACTAGTATTAATGTTGTTTTTTTCACGTATGGTAACCATGACGATGGTACTGTACATCTGCCATGGGTCATGTCGGAGGGTTGGGATGGCCGATTGGTTCGCCAACTGATGTGAACAGACTTTGAATGGAATCTGGATGAGTATCCATGACGACGGTGGCGTTAGCGCCCGTCTGGTGGTTGGCAGGATTTAATAGTAAGTAATCATGTGTGAGTCATATATAGGCGTTATAAGCTGCGTGTGCATGGCATGTGATAAGGAATGAAATGTGGAGAAGAGTGGAGTTAGTGTTGGGGGGAGGGAGGGGGAGGGGGGTGCAATGGGAAGGAGGACAGAAAGAGTGGGGGTGGGGGGAGGTGTTCACAGGACGACAGGAGCAGGATGGAGGGAAAACTAAAAGGAGGGAAGGCGGCTGAGGTGTGGACAGAGAGATGTCCCTGTGGAGCGTCCAGTCGACAGGAAAACTGGGACACACACACACACAGACAAGAGAAGGACACACACACAGCTCCTCTTACTTTTCATACTTTACCCCCCAGAGTATCCTGCACTGTGATTGGCTGTCAGCTCCTTTCTTATAATCAGATTGAAAAAACATCCAAATACCTCCATGCTGCTCGTATGTAATGTCCGTCTTGTATTGAAGCCCCGAAATGCGAAATTGTTTGGGGCTTCAATACAAGACGGACATTACATACGAGCAGCTTGGAGGTATTTGGATGTTTTTTGGTGCGTCTTTTTGTTACGAAGACAGTTGGTATCCATTTGCAACCGTTATATGGACATGCACTGCTACGCCGAGACCCCCTGTAACTCAGAGAAGCCACGGAGGACTCCGAAACTTCTCCCAGCCCTTAGTCCACATGAGCGTGAGTAGATAATGAGTGAAATTTCAATTTTGGGTGAACTATCCCTTTAACATTTAACCCCTTCAGATTGAACATATTAAATATGAGGTATACTGTACATATACTGTAGATATATTTAGATACAGACATATAGGCTATAGATAGGCCTACACCAATCAAGGTGATCCTAAGATGTTGTTTAGATCGCCATGACAACACACAATGACATAGAAGTAAGATGACAAACCATGACAGGCCAGGGATGTGTATTCAGGAGTCTACGGCTGTGAGTGTGAATGATGAGTGTAAAAATGGATTTGGCTCCAAGATAGATAAATGATGTGTACACACACAGACCACACATACACTGGGGTTTGGTTAAACAGGAAAAATATCCCTATGAATTATAATATAAAGTGTCTGAAGGAGGTTTTACAATTAAAACAACTGAATTCTGTTTGTTTTTTTAACCACAGGATTTAAAAAAAGTTTGACTCTAAACTGTACTTTAGTATTATTCTTATCAAGTCACCTCCTCTGCTATCCACACACGCACGCACACACACACACACACACACACACACACACACACACTGTATCTCACCTCTGCCCCACATTCTTCATATCACACTAAACTGCTTAAACCTCCTCCTCTCTCCCTCTCCTTTATTTCTGCTCTGACATTCCCTCCTGCAGCTTCAGTCTCTGTAAATCAGCCTAATGCCAAATCTCCTCTGCTCTGATCTCCCGACGCCCCGCGACCCCGCCTGTGTGGCGAGCTCTCTGGTGGGCTGCGGAGGACACGGGGGAGGGGGGGGCAGGTGGATTCAGCAGCTCTGCGGTTTGATTTCTTCTGATTCCTTATCTCAGACCTCAGAGAAACCTGATCAGGTCTGCTGCTGATTCCTTCAAAGAATCCATGAAGAATCTTCCTGTGAACGCGCCCACTGGGCCCACAGCAGCAGAGCAGCTGTCGTCTGTGGAAATTTCACCCTTCAATCCACCAAATATATGTATTAAAGACAGTCCCTGTAAAGTGACACTACATTCGTCTCCTGAGTTAATCACATCCCAGACAGATGTCTTATTAACCATCCTGCCAAATTTGAATACTAGAAAAATTCATTTAGTAGGTGAAATTAGGTTTTAAATGAGGCAGTTCTCTGAGCTCTGGAAGCTGGGGGCACAGAAGCCCCGCCCACTTGCTGAGCTTTGTCAAGTTTCAACTGTCAATCAAATATCGTCCAACTACGCTAATGCTAACTGTCACATCGTTTGAGCTATACGCTTGAGCCTGAGTCTGAGTCCAGCTCTATCTGAATGTCTTGGATACACACCTAGCAGTGAGGGAAAGTAAATATTCTGGGGCCGCTGCCGTCAGCACACCAATCTCTGCTTGCCCTGATAGCGCCGCTAACACTAGCCCCGTACTGACGGCGGCTAACACTAGCCCCGTACTGACGGCGGCTCAGCGGCTAACCCTAGCCCCATTAGTCCCGTACTGACGGCGCCTCAGCGGCTAACGCTAGCCCCGTTCGTTCCGTGCTGACGACGGCTCACGCTAGCCCCATTCGTCCCGTACTGATGGCGGCTAACACTAGCCCCGTACTGACGGAGGCTCAGAGGCTAACCCTAGCCCCATTACTGACGGCGGCTCAGCAGCTAACGCTAGTCCCGTGCTGTTTAAATTTAAACATGAGGAAATATGTTCTACTGACCGGTGGATTGGCTAAGAAGAAGGATTACAGTACATGACCATCTAAACAAGAAAATGACGACGTGGATTTATTTTTGTTTACCGTACACGTTATGGCCGGGGGGGCTGGCAGCACCCGCAGCAGGAACCAGGTAGAAGAAGACTACGTTTAGGTAAGAAACAGAAAGTAATAAAAACAAGTCTTATTTAACGCTAGACAACTTGTATTAAATCATAAAGCAACTCAGGCATTTCAGGTCCACAGGTTTTTCAGGGTTCGGGGCTGGCATGTCACGGTTCTATTCAGAGCCGGTTCCGACATATCTCGGTGCCGCTCGGGTACGGAACACACATTTACAATAATAGCTCGGGGCCAGTCGCCTCCGGGTACAATTTTCACGGGTCCATTTCGGTTCGGATCTGTCAAATTGAACCGCTTCAGAGGACCTGGACTGTGACTGTTTTGGCTTTTAGAATTTTGCCGCCGGCTGGTCCCATTGATGAAATCTAACAATTGTGGCAGTCTCATTAGTTTGTTTGAATTAAAAGTGGAGCTTCATGTTTCACATAAGAGCAGCGCTGCCTCTGGGATCTGCAGAGACTATGTACAAAAAACACCACATTTACATCAATAAATAAATGTTTTACAATGACCTGATAAGTCTGCATTGCATTTTATTAAGACAGAGACCAAGCTAGTGGACTGGTAGCTCCGGCGGCACTGGCAGCAGACGTCATCGGCATTCTTGAAGTATTTATAATGTTACTGTGTGTACATGAGAGGAGTTATGAAAGTAGGGACGGCAGTGCGTCATGGTGCCCCCTCTGTAAGCCCGCCCATAAAAACCTAGACCACTGAAGCAGAGTGAAACTGTTAAACCCTAAAACTCTAAAATTAAACACTGTACAGAAATGAGGCTTTCTGCATGTTTTTATCAATACATTTCGAACACTTTTAATATATCTTGAAACAAAACTCCAATTTCACTTTACAGGGACTTTAACATTTGATTGATAAACATGTATTTTCTGAACAAACTGATCACAATGATGAACTACAGGAATTCTTCTTCTATCACCACTACAATCTATTAGAATTCCTCAGTTCTCTGTGCTCCGCTCTCCACCAGGCAGGTAGAGGTAGAGCAGACAGGTGACGCGCTGAATGAGCTGAATACAGATGTTTGTGGTTGTGCGACCACCTCTGTATTACATGGAGAGACTCACACAGCCTGTAGCCCAGGAGGAAGGAGGTCAGACTGAGGCGGAGCTGCTCGGTGCACAGGTCACATAGAAACATGTGGAAAGAGCATGTGTTTATGGATGCTGACTCATAATGGACGTCAGTGGTCACAATATTTTCAAGTGTCAATCAATCTAAAAAATGCTTTCGTGTGTGTGTGTGTGTGTGTGTGTATTAGGGCTGTCAGAATGAACTTCGCTATTCGAACAGAATTGAAATTATAAAAAAAAAAATTAGAACATTCGAAGGTGGAATCTGACGTTGGAACGTGTGCCTTCCAGAACGACGCACTACATTCATCGTGACTTTCAGGGTAGTAAACATGTTGATAAAACAAACCATTTTGTTGTTGTTGTTGTGCACGACATAGAGCTGCAGCTTCAAATTTGTTCCCACTATATAGGCCTACACACAACTTGTTTTTTTCTTTTTCTTTTTAATTGATCGATCCGTGGACCACTTGCGTGCCGATCGTGCACGGATCAACTGTGATCCGTCACACCACTACTTATCATTTTTTATTCCCTTTATGAAGTTTTATATTGAGTTGGTAAAACTTAAGTGTGTTGCAAATATTACATAACAGATTTGGTTAGAATGGGGGATGTAATAATAAACTGGTAGGTGTATATAATGAGCTAAAAAAAACAATAAAAAAAACCCAAAGTTTGAATATAATTTGAATATTTAACATAAGAAGCATTAGAAATTCAAATCTGATTTGGGGGGAAGATTGACAGCCCTAGTATGTACGTGCACTCTGGTTAATAAAAAGACGTGGATTAAAGCCGTACTCTTACAATAAACCTCATGGAGCTGAACTGCTGCGCCCAGATCAGCCCGGCCAGCCTCTCCAACCTGTTTTTTTTATTTACCACACTGACACGACTGAGACCGAGCCGTGATATGGATTTAATAAAACACAGATGGAATAAAGTCAAACGGGCGACGCGCAGCAGCTTTCTTAGAAAGCTCACATGCTCTGCAGCCGCCGTATAAATCCCAGCAGGCCACGGCTTGATATTAAAATATTTCAGGTGGAGAGAGTTGTTTTTTAATCTTAAAGCCCGTCACACCCATCGCAGTGGTCTGCCCTTTAATCCCACTGTGATGCAACACAACACAGTACAAGCTAGGAACCTGATCATACACTGATCAGAGTCATAGCTCAGCCAGAGAGAGAGAGACTGCTGGTCTAACACATTACACACACACACACACACACACACACACACACACACACACACACACACACACACACACACACACACACACACACACACACACACACACACACACACAGTATATTTAGGCACCATCTGTTCTAATATCTAACATATGAAGTTGTATTTCAATCTGATTATAAAACGTCCCCCTACCACCGAAACTGTCTAAAAAAATAAAATAAATAACATACGTAACCATGGTAACAGTCCCACCCATAAGGTATTTAAGTGTGCGTGCATGTGTGTGTTTTTTCGTGTGCGTCAGGGGGATTTGTGGTGAAAAAAGGATTTCCTAATCGCACGGCAACAAGATAAATTACTTTCTTGGTGTGTTGAAGGACACTGTGAATGGTGTGTGGGGTGTGTGCATTACTGTAAGGGAGTGTGTGTGTGTGTGTGTGTGTGTGTGTGTGTGTGTGTGTGTGTGTGTGTGTGTGTGTGTGTGTGTGTGTGTGTGTGTGTGTGTGTGTGTGTGTGTGTGTGTGTGTGTGTGTGTGAGAGAGAGGGAGAGATTGTGTGCGCACGGAGTCTCAGGGGTAAAAGTAAAGAATCAAATCCTTAATTACATTTTGTAATAAATTTCTGGTTACCCTCGTTGAAGGGCAGAGAGGAAGTGTGTGTGTGTGTGTGTGTGTTGAGTTTTTGTCACCCTGCTGTGTGACAGCCTGTGCAGTTGGAGTGTGATGCCTTGCTCATGGGCAGGAGTGATGCAATGTCATGAGTCCTCAACATTCAACATTTCAACATTTTGGCAAATTCTCCTATTGCCATAATCCCTATAGTCATAGCAGTAGGTTCATTACCGTTAATTGTCGGTGCAAGCTGTTTTTAGAACGGCGGAGCAGAGCTGTGAGCTGCTCAGAGCTACGCTACAGGGGCTAATGGAATTTCTTGGTTTCCCTCATCAAACTCATCAAATACACAATCCAACAACTCCACAACGCTCTGGTGGACAAGTTGTGACCTGCACATTCACCACACTATGAGATGATAATGGAATGTGAAGGTCAAACTGGAACAGGACTGGGACCACATTCAACTCAAACACATGCATTTGTAAAAAAAAAAAAAAAAAAAGTTAAGGAGTGAAGTTGTACTTCGTTGTTTCATGGCATCTTATTGTATCTAGATTATATACACTGTGTACCTTGTCCCTTTACAATACATGAAATACAACTCCAAGAGTGAATTGTTAAATGCTGCAGTTCCTCTAATAGCTACTAATGGTCACACATGTTTTGGTTGCAATAGTTACTTATATATATATTTATAAACTAATATATCTAATATTTTTTCATACATATGTATATATTTTTCAACCTCAAATTTATCAATAATTAAAGCAGAAGTAAGTGATATATTTGTGTTAATATAAGTCTTAAATAGTTATATCTTCCAACAGCAATCACTTACATAGAGTGTTTGGTCTGAAACACAGGTCTGTCAGTCCCTCTGCTCTGCTCTGCTCGGAGAAAACATTTATCGTATCCTACAGTTTTTATCCAATGAGGAGAGAGAACGGCATGCAGGGCTGTGTGTGCAGCCAAGGAACGCCGTGAATGTGGCGACGTAGGGACGAGGACTGTTATGGTGCGTTCAAGGAAACGACCGTGAAGTTGTACCAGTTCGATCTGGTACGAGTTCACGGGTCGGAAGTTACGAGTGGCCGTTATAGTGACTTTCACCGGTAAAACAGGTCGGAAAAACATGAGTGGGTTGCCTGGAACGTTGCACACTATATACCTATAACCGCCATGAGTCGTTCATTGGACGAACTGTAATAAAGCGTTAATTAGTGCTGTATAGGTGTTACATTTGTCGTAGTCTTTTAACAGCTACTCTGGGCCATGAAGTAGGCTGCACCCCGCAGCCTCCGCGAGGCAGGGGGGGGGGGGGCATACCGTAGGAACCCCGCCCCCGCCTGTAAAGCCGGGTTTCCACCGTATAAACAACTTTTTTTTTTCTTCTCTTTTACGGCAACATCCATAGTCCTTAGTGATCTTTGTTTGATATGTCAGGTGGAGCTGCTGCCCATCATACCGACGCAGGATTGCCCCCCCCCCCCCCCCCCGCGTGCGCTCACGTCGGCGCTTTACATGAAGAGCACAGCGACTCTGTTTTTACACTAGTTTGCTCCTAAATACTGGCTTTATAAAACGAATTTCGTTTTCTTTTGATATCATATTGATATTTCCCCCCTGAATGTAGGCTACACCTCTTCTACAACTAGTCTGTCCAGTCTGGAAAATAATTTCTGCACCGTGAGTGTGCATCTGCGCAGCCTGCGCACGTGTACACACAGAGACACACGTACACACACACGCACGCACGCACGCACGCACGCACACACACACACACACACACACACACAGAGAGAGAGCGAGAGAGAGAGAGAGAGAGGGAGGGAGAGAGAGAGAGCGCATAAGCCCAATAATGCCGGCGCAAATCGGTGAATTCCCTGGTCGTCCAATGAACGAACGTGGCGGTTATAGGTAAAAATGAGAAAACATGATCGATATTTTTTTGTGTGAGTAATATTGATTGTATTTAACAAAACGGGGTGCTGCCCAACATCATTTTAGGAAAAGTCACAGACTGGTGGACTTCAATGTATTTTTTAAATAAAGTTATGCACAAATGAAAATCAAAGTCGTCCAATGAACGGCAGTTGGCGGTTCTAGTGTTAAGGGTGTGGCCACTTTGAGTGACAGGTAGGTGAGAGTACTATATGCCTGCCACTAATCAAATTATAATACAATAAAGTCTCTACTCAACATGCACCTCTTCTTTGCCTCATTTTGGACTCGCTGGGAATTAGGGGGCGGGCATTTTTCTTTTCATAACGGGGTGTTCCCACCAAACGCGATGACGCTTCATCGCGCGTCGAGATTACATGTAAAGTCAATGCAAACACGCGATTAGATGAAGCGTCATCGCGCCGGGCGATGCGATGGACGCGATAGCGCGGCGCGATGGACGCGTTGGCCGCGAAAAATCGCCTCCATCGCGTCGCCCGGCGCGATGACGCTTCATCGCTCGAGTTCAAATAATTGAACTTTTGCAGCGAATTCGCGTGAAGACGCGCCGCGACAGCCTATCAGCTTTGAGATCGTCACCGACGTGCTGACGTACGGACGTACTGGTGTTCCCTTGGCAGTTTAGTCAGAGCGAGTCTATTGACAATATTAGAAGTTTTCTGGTTTAGTTTAGTTTATTATTCAGATCCCCATTAGCTGCAGCAAAGCCACAGATCTTCACTGTTGCTTTTCCGGTGCTGTTACAAACGTTTCTTGTTTGGATATTCGGACCTGAAAGCCCGTTATCACTGCTGTTTTCAACCAGCGGGCACTGTGAGCCGGCCGCCCCGTCCCAAAGCACTCAACAGGCGGTCAGTCACACAGTAGTTCACGGAGCTGTCTCCACTGCAGCCAGAGACCCACACCACTGTTCCTGTCCCATCTACAGGGACAGGAACAGTGCAGCGACGGTGGTTATCTCAGCCAGAGAATGAAATAGTGGGAGAAATGTTGTTGTTTGGGCGGGCTCGTCGCACGACGCGATGCCGCGACGAGGCGTTTTTTGCATATTGAACCAGGGTCAAAACTGGAGCGTCTAGCGCGACGCGATTTCATTTGACGTGCGATTCAATCGCGTTCATCGCGTTTGGTGGGAACACCCCGTAAGAGACGCCTGATGAACCAACTCCTAAAAACACAGCAGCATAGTTTAATTGAAACAAAAGGCAATTTAATCCACCTGACAGAGTCTGACTCACCATACCATAATACATAGTGTAGTTATACTGATAGAGAAGAACAGGACAGACTGTTATTGGAGTGAAATGAAACAGGACAGGTCATTTTGTTTGATTCTGTCTCTTGTATCTGAGACAGAGGTTAATGAGGTTGAACTAAGACTGAAGCGGAGGCACAGTATAAGATAAGATAAAAGTTGTACAGGTAGATTTCACCTTGTGTGTTTGATGAGCTGAGTGTGTTGTGTTTTAAGACGCCGTGTTTATGGTCTGTGCATGAATAGAGATGACTATCATCACAGAGACAAAGCTCACTGACTTTCTGTTCAAAGCCTTGAGGTTCAGATGCAGCAGGAAAACATCCAACAGGATTAGTCATTTAAAAACGCCCCTGTTGTTACAGCTGACTCTGGATCAGCTTTAACAGGGTTGATGTGCCAGCTGTAGGTTTCAGAAATATCTCACAAACACAATGGAGCGAGGACTGAGGATATCAGAACTACAGACTACAATTGCTCAAACTCTCTTAGAGTCAGTCTGTTGCTGAGTTTCAGATTGTAGAAGTATTTTAAAGGAAGTATTTTTCTGAGGGGTTGGTGTAATGGTCTATGGAGGAGCCTCGTGGACCATGAGGAATTTAATTTGGATGTTAATGTGTTCATTTCTACCAGTCAGGCTACCCTTTCCCGTTCCCTGTTACACATTAAAGGGATATTTTGGCCAATATATTGCCATAATCCCTATAGTCTTAGCAGTAGGTTCATTACCTTTAATTGTCGGTGCAAGCTGTTTTTAGATCGGCGGGGCAGAGACGTGAGCTCTGCACGGCGAGCAGTATTTTCACCTTTCCCTCATCAAACTCATCAAATACATAATCAAACAAATCCAAAATGCTCTCATGGACAAGTTGTGACCTGCACATTCACCACGCTAGGAAATAATAATGGAACGTTACGAGACGGAGTAGTTTTCGAGGCAATTGCGTAACTGAAACTACATTTCAGACACGGCTGCTGGGTGGAGTAGCAGTTCAGAGTATTTGCTTCATGTGTCGTAATGTTACATAATTATTAAGGCTGTCAAACGCGTTAACGCAAAATGCTTTTAACGGCACTATTTTTTTAACGCACAATTACCACTGTGACATTTGAACCTCGAGCCACACCGTAGTTTGGGGAAACAGAGAAGCTGCTTCTCTCCAGACGTGACCACACAGACACGCGCCGTCTTCTAATGTTACAGAAAACCTGCATCAGTTTTTTCTCCTCATGTTCCTACACTAGAGAACTTGTTCTTCTTATCACTAAACGAGGCCGCTCTCTCTCTGACAGCTGATTTTTAAATACCATGAATGGAAAGCATAAGATGCTTCATACTGCTGTTATTTCAAGCAAAAAAGAAAAAGATGCGATTAATCGCGATTAACTCAGGAAATTTTGAGATTAATCACAATTACAAATTTTAATCATTTGACAGCCCTAATAATTATACGTTATTATTTCATAGCGTGGTGAATGTGCAGGTGTCAACTTGTCAACGAGAGTGTGCACCTCGATGCGAGCAGCTCGCCTCTCTGCCCCACCGATCTAAAAACAGCTTGCACCGACAATTAAAGGTAACCTACTCCTATGACTATAGGGATTATGGCAATAGGCCAATTTGCCAAAATGTTGAAATATCCCTTTAAGAATGTATTCAGACCTGGCTCGTTTGGAGCAGTTGTTCCGAAACAGGGAGTGTTTCACCCCAAAGATGGGTTGGTTTGGTCCTATGTGAACACAGAAACCGCGCTCGGATGCAGAATAAAAGGTGAGATGGCAGAGATGGGGTGGTCTGGGCTCGTTTCCATTGGACCTATGGAGCGGTTTGTTTGCAGTGAGAACATAATCGACTCAGCGACCGACTCAAAAAAACACAAACTAGCCACACACACACACTGCTGATTTGTTGTTTTTTCTGTGTAACCTCCAACTGTTGGAGCTGGCCTGTTTGTTTTACTTTGAAGTTTAACGCCAGTCTGACTCTGTCCAAGATGAGCAGTAGCCCCGCTGTTCACAACAGAGCAGCATTCTGCCCCAGTGCTCCTTCATTATCACATGTGGTGCTGATCTTTATAAAACACTAATGAATTTCAAACATAGAACTTTTCTCATGTTCCAGGATCGCTCGCTCCGACTCAGTCTCAGTGTATTGGGATTTTGTTTTTGATGGAATCCACTGAAGTGAAGACTTTTCATCTCCAGACACGAAGTCACCACCTTCCTGCTGAATAAATCATATTTTCTTGTAGCGTATGCCTCCATATTACCATAACGCCTCAATTAGCACTACCCGTTAATTACCATATTGCATAAGGACTTGTGCTGTGGTAAATGTCATAGTCCTTTATTATACGAGTGTGACCTGTTACGTATCACACAATACGACACGCGATGTATGTATAGACTCACATTCCCATTAAGCCTGAGGAGAAGAGAGAACATGGAGCCCCTTTTGATTTTGAACGAGTCGTGGAGGGGTCAAAGGTCAGCGCAAGATTTTAACACCTCACACATAACAACTCATGGCCACCACATAAACACAAACACACACACACGCTCACACCTTAAACCCATAGAGCTGCAGTTCTAGATCTGCTCTGATCATGTGGTTCACACTCAGATCCGCGGCAGAATGGATCACAGTTATTACAGCACCGTTAACGGGGCCGATCAATCGCTAAGTATTGATCAGTTTCACACTGTGGTCCGGAGAAGCTCCGCACCGAGGGAGACGGCAGCTGATTCCTGCTGCTATGGATCTGTGGTGGAGTTCTCACTCCATTACAGCCCATGAGGAGAGGACTGCCTCATAGATCAGGATCCAATGCCCCCCCCCCACCACCTTCACCAACTCTGGAGGTCAGGAGCAGAGGACACTTCCAACTGGTTCACTTCCAACTCACTTCCAACAAAAAAAAGGAGGAGAATTAAATAGTTGGCTCATCTTATCCAGGCTGAATGAAATTTGTCTTTTTGATTACTTCCACACACACACACACACATAGACACACACTCATTTCATTTATCTCTATCAGCAGCACAGAGCAGGAGTCAGCAGGTTAGTGCCTTGCTTAAGGGCAGTAAAAGTGAACTGTGTGTTACATCTAGACACATTAGGTCACAGATCACGGGTGCAGACTGTTCTCTGGTTTAAGTGGACTTCAACACGGTTCCAACACGTGCACTCATCCTGATCCACACTGCAGCTGCTGGCAGAAGGTGAACTACAAACCACCTTAGAAATCAAGAGGTATAAGAGAACACAAAGAAAAGACAATGGCAAGAGCGCTCATGAATGTCGGCAACACGAATCTCCTCTCACAGCCTCTCTCAGATGTCTGCTGGGTGGACACCTCACCTTAAAGGGATACGCCAACTTTTTTTTTTTTTTTACGTGTCTTGCCTCACTCCCGAGTCCATGACCAGCAGATAGACACCATCCTTTCGATTGTGCGTGCAGTAACAAGGGAGATAGAGCCGTATCGCCCGTAATTAGCTTAGCTCAAACACTGGAAGTGTATCTAGCCTGCCTCCACCTAAAGTCATCAGAGAAACTCTTCAGCAACTCTAAACGGAAACCGGCGGGCCGATCTTCGTCTCAGAGCTGACAGAACTCTCTAGTAAGGCATCCTGAGCGGTCAAATGCCGGTAACGGGACCAGATCGGTCAAAACGGAGGGTTCAAGCAAAGATGGTTTATTTTGGTTCAAGCTAGCTACATCGAGGGTAGGTTAGCTTCCTATTTCAAAGTAAAAGCACAAATTCTATCGTCATGGTTTTCTGTATGTAAAGGGCAACGGGTGTTTTATTTTGTGAAAGTAACCGGAAGTGCGTTGGTCACAACGGCAAGCTTGAGTAGCGCCGAATTCGTCCGAACAAAATTGTAAACAGCTGGTATTTAGACAAATTAACGACACACTGCTGATCTAAACGGCTACTTTCTCACCTAAAAATGTTTGAAATGTCGATAAAGTGATATATTTACAGAGTTTACAGCTAAAATGAAATCAGCTTCTGACTGGCAGGCTAACACTACCTGTGCACTTCCAGCGTTTGAGCTAAGCTAATTACAGGCGATACGGCTCTATCTCCCTTGTTACTGCACGCACAGTTGAAAGGATGGTGTCTATCTGCTGGTCATGGACTCGGGAGTGAGGCAAGACACGGAAAAAAAAAATGTTGGCGTATCCCTTTAACCATCTCCAACCTGGACAGATGACAACACTGACATTGCGTAAAACAAAGCAGACCCTTGAGACACAGGGAATTTACATGAGGACGGACAACTGTTCTTAGTGACTTATGCTACAGTGCTTGAAGGTGTCTGTAAAGCCAGAAGTTAGTGATGACTGAGGATTCATTTATTATCCTCTGATTTGAACATAAACCACTGAACAAGTCCTTTGTCCCTCCCTACTCCCCCACTGTAAACCTCATGATGGAGGATTTACTGCAGGACTGTTTCATTAGACTCAATTAGTTTCAGCTGGTGTTCCTAATAAATGGCCAGCTGAGCGTATTTATTTTTATTATCTCTGTGACTGAGTACTCCACATGCTGAGACCATAAGACATGGTTGAAAAAGCTAGTATGTGGGACTTGAATTCATCTTGTCACAGAAAATGAAATATATTAACTTCCACCAGCAAATTAAAGGTCCCATATAGTTTAAAGGAAGAATTCAACATGTTCTTGGATTATAGATCAGCTCTAGGTTCTATATTAATACTACAAAAGTATCAAAGTCTCAGTCCACAGAGAAATACACACAGACTGCATTCAGACACTGTGCAATAAAATGAGCTGTGAGAACTTCTGTGACCTTGTGATGTCACAACAAAGCAGTCACCGCCCTCAGCCACGTCCCAAGCTCTGCCCACCTGGACCATTTGGTTGCTTGTTAACCAAAAATCTATACTGGATAGTTATGATACTTCTATTGGATCACTCAGAAACAGCCAATCAGAGGCCCTTTTCTGTTCTCTTCTGATTGGCTGACATGACCTGCTGTCAATAGGGATGGCTAGTCGCTGCGTCATCACATTCTAAAACGTCACTTCCGTGTCGCAGGATATTCAGAACAGAAACAATAGGCAGAGCCGGGTCAAAAACACAGCGGGAGCTTTCAATTATGAATAAACAAACATATATATTCATGTATATGAATTAAATGCACAATATAGCAGAGGGAGAGAGAGAGAGAGAGAGAGAGAGAGAGAGAGAGAGAGAGAGAGAGAGAGAGAGAGAGAGAGAGAGAGAAGATGAACGTAATGTGGGACAAAAGTAACAAAGTGATTTTCTCCGAGCCCATACAAGTCTGATGTCTAACTTTGTCAGCATGTAGCCTACAACAGAACTGCAAAAAAATCTTGAGGTTACGTCTTACTTTGACTGAGTTACATTCAAGAACCAGCTGTTTTCAATGACAGAAAATAAATTCACTCGAGCAGTGATTTATTTCGATCGATCGGCTGTGATTACCGTTTCAGGTGTCATGGTTAGACAGAGGAATTAGTCCTCTAAATACATCCTAAAGTGTGACATGTCAGAGAAGAAACTCAGGTTTAAGTGTCGGGAGTCAATGTGGGGATGAAAGAAACAGTTAAGTTATCTTGTCCCTCTGCACATTAACAATGAGCTTGTCTGTCACCGTGCCGTAGGCGTACCGCGGTCAGACTGTGTGTGTTACAGGATAGGGCTGTCATTTTTTATTCGACATTCGAATATTCGTTCGAACGTGGGGTGAAAAGTTCATATTCGAGCGGTAATGACCTGCTCGATATGTAGGCTGCAGTGCCTGCATAGCACAGGGGACCGTCTACCGGACGCGGAAGCGCCGCGAATAGCTGCAAAGTGCTGAGAAGCGGAGCCAGTTTCCTTTCGGTGCCCATATTACCCGCCGGTGTCGTGTCGCGGCGTGCACGTCCGCGGCCGGCTCGCGCCCTGCAGTGATCGTTTTGGCGTCTGGTCTATTTTGAAACAACGAGAGAATCCGGTCAAAACTAAAACAATTTTCAAAATAAAACACCGCGGTGGTGGGGGATATTCAAATGTATCCGAACGAATTACGGGTCATTCGATATTCGTTCGAACCTCATTTTTCTAAAAAGTGACAGCCCTATTACAGGATTAATTAAAACACACAACAGCAACAATGTGACTGTATATACATGTAAATACTACAGGAGGAGGCAGAGACCAGTGGATCGTGGTAGTCCAGTCACGGTGGTTAACGTTAGTTAGCTAGTAGCTACTAGCGCTAAACGTCAGCTCAATTAACGTCTCTATATAAGTTATAAAGTGTGTGTGTGTGTGTGTGTGTGTGTGTGTGTGTGTGTGTGTGTGTGTGTGTGTGTGTGTGTGTGTGTGTGTGTGTGTGTGTGTGTGTGTGTGTGTGTGTGTGCGTGCGTGTGTTTTGGGGGGCAGCAATGAAGAACATGCATTGCTGTTAGCAGCAGGGGTTGGACATGGAAGTCTCCATCCCCATGGAGCTCTAGAGAGAAGTCTGACAGAGTCGATGTTAAACTACAGTGAGATGTTTTTTTTAGTTCTTAAAACAGCCAATCTTCTTATGGATCAACACTTCAAATAAAACACAGAAGAAGGAGAAAATACAGCACCTTAAAAACTGTTCTGTGTGATAAAGGTGTAATGGCCGCTCACTGCAGCAGAAAGTCCGACTCATTGATCCTGTCGATGCGGTAGCTCTGTTCTAACACAGTGTAATGAGTGAGCCTCTGAGGCGGCTGCTGATGGTCTCTATGATAAAATCAAAGCAGTAAAGTCAGAATTCCTTTTCTTCTTCATTAAGGGCCTCGTCTCACTGAGCACAATCTCATCTCTGCACTTCAACATTTGTCAAGTTAATCACCCACAGATGTTTGTGTACTGTGAGGAATCTCTTCCCTCCTTTTATATATAATGTATTGATGCGTACAGTAATTATCAGCACCTCTCTCTAAAGGCTCCAACGTATGGATGTGTCTTTAAATTCTCTTTTATCACCCCTAACAAATCAATATGGATGATGTGATTTTCTCCTCTCAGCCTGTTCACTGTTTAATCTCAGTCTGTTGCCTCCTGTGTTCTGTTGCCAGCACTAAACTTAGTCTTTGTGACTGTGAAAGACAAGTTTTCCTTCTTTCCTCAGGGTTTTTATTGTGAAGGGGGAGGACTCTTCATCATCACCATCAACCCACTGTCTGCCCCCCTGACATGGAGCTACACAGCTGCTCGATCACAGACCTAGACAGATGTACTCCTCCAGCTGCTGTCCATCAATGACACATACACCCATCCTGCTGCTGTCCATCACAAACAGATATAGACACACCCCTCTACCTGCTGCCAGTCACACACTGACACGCCCCTCCAGTTGCTTTCTATTGGACAAACCCTTCTGGCTGCTGCCAATCAGACACAAACATTAGGCCTGTAACGATACACCAGAGTCACGATTCGATTCGTATCTCGATTTCTGACCCACGGTTCGATACACGATTCGATTCAATTCTAATTTTTTAAGGTTAAAAAAAGAAGAGATTTTGGTGGCAAAAGCGAGCCCTAATTATAACAATAATAAATTAAAAACAAAGAAACTATTGTCTTTTCTCAACAATATACTGTTAAAAAATAAACAGAACTTAAAGCAGAAGTAAGCGGAATGTTTGTGTTAATATAGGCTAAGTCTTAAATCGTTATATCTTCTGACAGCAATCACTTATATAGAGTGTTTGGTCTGAAACACCAGTCTATCAGTCACTCTGCTCTGCTGTAAGCCGAGGAGAAAACTTTCCTTGTATCCTACAACCTTATCCAATGAGGAGAGAGAACGGCATAAAGGGGCGGTCCTCTCTGTGTGTGCAGCCAAGGGATGCGCGTGAATGTGGTGACGTAGGGACGAGGGCGGGGACTGCTAACTCCATCTGCTGACAGGAAGTTAGCCAAAACCACCGGATCGCTTACTTCTGCTTTAACTCCATTGTGGAGACTATTCAAGTTTAGGAAACAAACTTGCGTCTGTGCCATATACCCAGGCCCCAAGCAAAAAAAACAGCCACGGAGCGTTGTAATGGGTGTGTCACGGTTCTGCCATTTCATTGGCGACACAGGTTTGTGTCTTAGAGTGTTGCGGTTTCGGTTTCGACACGTGTATCGTTACAGGCCTAACAAACATAGACATGGACGCACCCCTCCAACTGCTGTCAACCAATCATAGACATACTCAGCCAGTGTCAATCAGGAACAACATAGACACACCCCTCAAACATAGACATAGACACGCCCCTCTGCTTGCTGTTGAATTGTGTTTTCCTTGACATTTCTCTCAAATTATCAGCATATAGGCTACAAATAAACTCCTCAAAAATAGTTCAAAAACACTTTTTCAGTCAATCATTTCTCCCCTTTAACAATACCAATTGGTGTTGTATTTTATATCGTTGGACAGCCTGATTAGTCACCTTTGCAATGAGGTACAACTACGTGGATAATGCATCCGTGGAATGAGCAACACAACTAAACATGTGGGTACCACCTAAAATCCCTCAAACAGAACTTCTCAAAGTTGAAGGCGATCTCGATGCAGTGAGATATCGGAATGAGATTCTGAGTCAGTGGCGATCCCATATCTCCAGGATCTGGGAATACCAACAAGAGAATATTGCAGGGGATTTTGGCACATTTCTTTGGGAGCTCCCCACACGTTTAGCTGTGCTGCTCATTCCACGGATGCATGATCCTTATAAGTTGTAGGCTACCTCGTTGAAAAAGGGACTAATCAGGCATTCCAACAAAATAGCCTAAAATACAGCACCAATTGGTATTGTTAAAGGGGAGAAATGATTGAGTGAAAAAAACCTTTTCAAACTTTTTTTGAGGAGTGTAGATGTCTTTTTACATTTTACAATTCAAAGGATGGGAGAGTTCGTCCGTCTCATGTGGATGCCGTTAGCCTAGCTTAGCATAAAGACTGGAGACACAGAGGTAGGCTACAGCGGGAGCGTACCTATGTTCCCCGGGTCCTATGTTCCCCAGGTTCTATGTTCCCCTATAGAAGAACATAGAACCCTCTTTTTGAAAATGGGTCCTATGTTCCCTGTTTTTACCAAAAAGGGTCCTATGTTCCCCGGTCGCAGTACCTACTGGGGAAGACAGGACCCTTTTTCTGAAAAAGGGTCCTATGTTGTCTATGGACTCTCTCTACTTATCTGGACTCTCTCTATCTGGCCTGTCTAGCCTCTACCTGGTCTGTTTACTAAACTTAACCAACTCCTTTCTTCATTGCCTAAACCCAACCAATGGGACAATTGGCCTACACTTCTCACTCAAAGTCACAACTCAACTTCTCACTCAAAAATAGGCAAAAATCTGCAAAGTCACAACTCCACTTCTAGGTATGGGACCAAAAATTGCATGTTCCCCGGGTCCTTTTGGGGAAAAGCGGGGAACATAGAACCATTTTTCTAAAAAAAAAGGGTTCTATTTTCCCCGGTCTGGACACAGAGGGGAACATAGGACCCTTTTGGGAAAAAGGTTGGCCCAGAGAGAGAAAACCAAACCTAAAACGTTGCTGTATCCAGAGATGCTGCACACATGTAGGCTACCAAGAGGAAGCATCCATCAAGACCTAGCTCTGATACAGCTCAGCTTCCAACATGGCGTTCTGTGCGGACATCATCAGCCATTTTATGTCCCAGTCGGCCAGTGGGAGGGGCTTCCAGACAGGAAATGGAGGAGATAAACTGAAGCATCAAACCATCTCAGCCTCCCTGTGCCTGCTTTCACCCCCCCCCCCCCCCCCCCCTCTTCTCGCCTCGTCCTCTTTCACCCTTTACCCCCCCCTCCCGCCCTCCCTCCTCCTATCTATTAAAACATTAACAGTGTGTGCCATGCGTTGAGATGGTCTATAATTCCATCCAGGCCGTTTTATAAGGCCGCCTGCTGCTCTCGCTCTCAGACTCATATATATCCTGTTCCTCAGAGGAAATGGCTGCTTCCCCTCTCGTTCTTATAAATAATGTTGATGTTAAAGTGCTCTGCAGCAGAACAAACTGTATACAGACAGGACAAAGCTGCTCTTATACACTCTTGCGTCATTACTGAAAAGAAAGACAGAAAGCTCAAGTATGGGTTGATGATTTTTGAAAAACATATTTTGTCTTAATGAGATAGAGGGGGGCAGAGGATCTAGGTCCCTGCTGGGGCCACCACAGACCAGGCGCTGGCCCCAAGACTGTGCAGTACCAGTATCCTGTCATTTCCACCGATGGCTACATAGATGCTGCGGCTGCAACTGTACACTGCGTCCTCTGAAGGACGTGGCACCTGAACTGGGACACAGCTACCCACAGTGTCCCCGTTATTTTGGTTTTCGCCGGAGAAGAGACCAACTTACAGTGAAAAACAAGCCATACAGATGTTACTGGTTCAAATTTGCGGACTTCACGCGTGGTCCACGCGAGACGGCACAAGACTCATGCATTTTTTTTCTTTGGCGAGACAAGAGGTTTTAATGAAAAGCCTCAATGTGCCAAAACAACCGCCAGGTGGCATCTGTGAGAACGGAGGACGACAGGCGGATGACTCAGTGATCTGTGCAGTAATCCACAGCTTAAACTCTAGGCTATTAAACTAGAACTAACTACTGTATACACTGCCTAAATCACAGAAACTATTGTAATATGATAAAGCCTGTCTTGCTTTATGACTTGATGATTATGTATCACATATCGCCGCGATTAGGAGTGGCGCTGTTCATGATACAGAATACAAGAGGATGAAAGGAGAACTAGCTGCAGACAGTAAATAATATAGTAGCCTAGTTTTTCAATGACAAAATGTAACGACGGCAGCTACAGTAGACTATAGCCCACGTCTCACTCTCTTTTTTCGGTCATCTGTCTCGTCATCTCCAAAATGTGTTTTTAAAATGAGCCAACTACAGTACTGTGCAGTAGTGCCGCAGATTTCTCACTCCGCACCTTGTTTGAGAGTGCAGCTGGATGATTTCTTGTGAATGAACGGGTCTGTGTCACTTTGGGGCTGGGCGATAAAACATAGGATAAATAACTTTCCCTCGATAGAAGACGCGGCCGATACAAAGTGACACCGTCAGCCATGCAGCCGGCCTGGACTTTTTATTTTTAATTATGAAGGATCATCAAAGATGATAGCATCAACAAAACACGGCGTAACACACGCGGCTGTATGGGACAGGCTTTTATTTAATTCAGAACAAACCGCTTAGCAAAAATGGAAAATATAGTCTATAATAATTAATTGATCTGTTGTTTGGCCACTGTTTGAAAATAACCCGAATTATGAGCAAATAATCTGATCCAGAACAGCAGTCATAATCAGACTTCTTCTAAATAAACCTAAACATTAAATAACTGGGTCAGGTCGGACCATGGGGTTATTTTTTCTCTTCTTCTTCACAGGAGAAGAGGAGGTGCGCTGCGCTCACGGACGCGTTGATGTTTTGTGATTTATCTGCTGCCTTGACTCTGCCCTTTATACATGTGCGTTCAGATTAACAATAAGACAAGCCATGGTTGAGTTTATTGAGTTTTAGCTGCTCAATCTCATTGTTTCAAAGAAAAGGGATTGATTTTTATAACGAAATGAAACGAAAACAATATTATATTGATACATTGTTGTAAAAAAAAATCCAAAAGAAACGAAAATGAACTAAAGAAAATAACTTTCACACACACACATTAAAACAGTGCGATTGGTTGAAAGCTGATAATTAGCCATGTGCTTATAAGCTGATTGGCCGAAACCAAGAACAAAGCCGCGTGAATGGCCAATCGCCATGTGTTAACATTTCCATATTCCGCACATTCTGTGACAAACTGTAAACTGTTTTCTTGTCTGTAACAACATCTATTGCACGTCTGTCCGTCCTGGGTGAGGGATCCCTCCTCTGTTGCTCACCCTGAGGTTTCTCCTGTTTTTCCCTGTTAAAAGGGTTTCCATGGAGTTTTTCCTCAGTCGATGTGAGGGTCTAAGGACAGAGGATGTTGCTACGATGCCATGTGAAGCCCTTTGAGACAAACTGTTTGTAAAAACGGGCTATACAAATAAAATTGCCTTGCCTTGCCTTGCCTTAACGGCCGACATGTAAATCAGCTGTTTCGATGGGCGTTATATGAATAGAGATGTTAATGTGGTACTTTGCACATAGCCTCCTCTTCTCCTGTGAAGAAGAAGAGAAAAAATAACCCCATGGTCCGACCTGACCCAGTTATTTAATGTTTAGGTTTATTTAGAAGAAGTCTGATTATGACTGCTGTTCTGGATCAGATTATTTGCTCATAATTCGGGTTATTTTCAAACAGTGGCCAAACAACAGATCAATTAATTATTATAGACTATATTTTCCATTTTTGCTAAGCGGTTTGTTCTGAATTAAATAAAAGCCTGTCCCATACAGCCGCGTGTGTTACGCCGTGTTTTGTTGATGCTATCATCTTTGATGATCCTTCATAATTAAAAATAAAAAGTCCAGGCCGGCTGCATGGCTGACGGTGTCACTTTGTATCGGCCGCGTCTTCTATCGAGGGAAAGTTATTTATCCTATGTTTTATCGCCCAGCCCCAAAGTGACACAGACCCGTTCATTCACAAGAAATCATCCAGCTGCACTCTCAAACAAGGTGCGGAGTGAGAAATCTGCGGCACTACTGCACAGTACTGTAGTTGGCTCATTTTAAAAACACATTTTGGAGATGACGAGACAGATGACCGAAAAAAGAGAGTGAGACGTGGGCTATAGTCTACTGTAGCTGCTGTCGTTACATTTTGTCATTGAAAAACTAGGCTACTATATTATTTACTGTCTGCAGCTAGTTCTCCTTTCATCCTCTTGTATTCTGTATCATGAACAGCGCCACTCCTAATCGCGGCTATCAGGCTGTCAGCATTGTCCCCAAAACGTCTGAGCAGTATTTAGTACGGTGCTGCCACCTAGAGGAAAACAGTTGTGGTGAAAAGTCACGCGATCACGCGATCCTGCAGTGCAGGACAAACCCCGCAAATTTGAACCAGTAACATCTGTAGGTGCAGCAGCATTATCATGACAAATAGTTACGTTTTGTTGCAAGGCGACATCTAGTGTTTGTGGTAATTATGGCATGGTAAAAGGAAAGAAAAAAGCACTGCGACATAGTGACACCAGTTTATGTTGCGTCTTTCATCCATGACCTTTTTTTTTTTTTTTTTTTTTTTTTTACAATTTTTGTCTTGATCTGCAACAGCCACTCTAGGGGCACTTTTACCATTTCATATCAAACGGCTGTGTGGTTGTTCAGATTGGAGGAACTAGGCTTAAAGGGATAGTTCACTCAAAATTGAAATTTCACTCATTATCTACTCACCCTCATGTGGACTAAGGGCTGGGAGAAGTTTCAGAGTCCTCCGTGCCTTCTCTGAGTTACAGCGGGGCTCCGTGCAGCACTGCATGTCCATATGACGGTTGCAAATGGATACCACTTTTCTTCGTAACAAAAAGACACACCAAGGGGCGGTGTTTAGCTCAGTTGGTAGAGCGGCGGCCCCATATGCAGAGGCTATAGCCCTCAACGCAGGCGTCACCCGTTCGAATCCCGCTCCGGACAGACCTATCCTGCATGTCATCCCCCCCCCCCCCCCCCCCCCCCCTCTCTGCCTCCCATTTCCTGTCTCTCTCGACTGTCCTGTCAAATAAAGGCCAAAAAGCCCCCCCCCCCAAAAAAAAAAAAAGACACACCAAAAAACATCAAAATACCTCCATAGTGCTCTTATGTAATGTCCGTCTTGTATTGAAGCCCTTGTATTGATGCAAAATTGTTCAGAAAAAAATTAATTCTCTTCTTGAATGTATCTTGCGAGATTTGCGCCAGCGTCAGTGCACGAGATTTGGACGAACCAGGAGGAGGAGCTTCTGCTGCAAACAAGCTTGAAATATAGACTTTTTTTTTTTTTCGGGACAATTACGCATTTCGGGGCTTCAATACAAGACGGACATTACATACGAGCAGCATGGAGGTATTTGGATGTTTTTTGGTGGGGCTTTTTGTTACGAAGACAGTTGGTATCCATTTGCAACCGTTATATGGACATGCACTGCTACGCCGAGACCCCCTGTAACTCAGAGAAGCCACGGAGGACTCTGAAACTTCTCCCAGCCCTTAGTCCACATGAGGGTGAGTAGATAATGAGTGCAATTTGAATTTTGGGTGAACTACTATGAACCTACGGCACCAACCGTGGATTAATCCACCAATGAAAGTAGTCCCATCAGAACGCACCGTTTCCTCCAGCTTGTTTGTTAGAAGCTTTAATGATCAGCGGTTTCAGGAGAAGACTGAACGCTAGTGCAGGGGTCAAGTGTTAATCCACCACCATGTGGTACAGTATCTCCACCGTGTCCAGTATGAACGGAGCTTCTCCGCCTCCAGGCAATAACTCCAGCCTCGGTGTGTTGGTATTTCACGTGTCAGGAGGTAAAGGCTGCTGCTGGCCTCGGGATTGAGCAGCAGCCATTTTTAGACTCAGATTGTTTTCAACAGTGTTTTGTGTGTGTGTGTGTAATTCTTTTATTCATTGTGATGCAGGCTGCACCACAGAGTGGTCATTATGCACATTGTATTAAACATCCTGCTCTGGTTTATCTGCTGTACCCACACTCTGTTTTCCAGCTGTCCGTTAAGAGAACATCTATGTGAGATATGCAGCTCATCAATGGACAAATGAAAGATTTCCCCAGTGACATGTACTATTAATTGTTGAGCTGAGAGCTTTCTGTTATCAGAGCACCTGGAGGAAGACGAGGATTATCTTGAGTCCAGACACAAACTGTCGGCGTGTTTCCTGGCAGTGACTCTGAACCAGCTCCAGTAGATTATGTTTCCCCTCACATATATTGCTCCTAGAGATGCTGCAATAGGTTTATGATTTCGCTTCCAGTTTATTTGCTCAGTGATAAAACACAGGAGCAAAGCAATAAAGGAACATGATGAAAAACAATGATAACCAAACTGAAGAAAGAGAAACAAATGAGCAGAGCGGAGCGCTGGGTGAGAAGAGGAGCGTGCATGGGGGAGGGGGTGGGGAAAAAAAACAGACAGAGGAGAAAGGAGGAAAATTTGTTTCCTACTAAATTTTAAAAATTTCTGAAACTTGATTATGATGCTGTTACATTTTCAAAGCACAGGACACTTTAACATCTCCACTACAACAAGAATACAACTGTTTATCAAATCTTGGCTTGGATTTCCGACATTATTTTAAGGAAAGGCCCAGCACACATTTATAGCGACGTCTCATAAAGTTCAACAGTGACAGTTCCGGTAATGTCGACATTAACAACGTTAATCCACAGACAGGAAACAGTGACGTTACTGAGGTGAAGCAGCCGCTCCAACATGAGACTCAGGCTCAGAAAATAAAAGAGAGAAATGAGCTGCTGGATGTGTAAAAGGTGCTGCAATCAGCTGATGCCACAGAGTCACCACCACATGGTACAGTATTTAACACAGAGCAGCTTTAAAAACAAAGACTGTGATGAGTTACATGAACAAATTACAAGCTAAGCTGCCCCCAATGAGCAGGTAGATTTCATATTTTTTATTTGACAAAGTTCTAATTAAGTAAAACAAAAAACAAAAAAAGAGAGAAGACAAAAGATGGAGAGCACGAAGATAAGAATATCAAGGGAGCCACTAAAACAAAGACTGATGGAGCTCAAAGACAAATAACAAAGAATCCATTCAACTGGAGGAGATGTAATTATCTGACTTGTAGTTCACTTCTTCAAGACCTACTTTTAGAGACTTGAAAGTTTTGATGTGTCAAACTTCAGTAGAACACATCAGTGACAACATGGATGTGGACCTGTCTTACAAGGTGGATTTTGCATGTTCTCCCTGTTCCTGCATGGGTTCTCTCCAGGTTCTCCAGCTTCCTCTCAAAGTCCAAACTAAGGCTGGGTATCGATTCAAATTTCAAGAATCGATTAGATTCCAATTCTTAAGATTCAGAATCTTTTTTTTTTATTCGATCTGATTCAATCCGATCCGATTCGATCCGATATCAATTTGGGTTAGTGTTATTAAAACCGTTTTTTGAGCTGTTACCTCATTGTCTAGTTATGCAACATATTAATACTAGTATTAAATGAATGAACTAGCCTATTGGTAGTTAATGATGGCTATAAGACTGAGGAAAATGGCAAGGACCAATCCCAGAATGTTGATAGACTAGAATTTTACAAACACGCTGTAGGGCAGAATTACTGAACAGATCCAGGGCACCTGCAGCAATGGATTGCTATTGGGACAGTAACTTGGTGCGTTATTAAAAATATGACATGGAGAATTCACCCAAAAGCTGTTGCATTTTCATTTTGTCATGGCCATTTGGCCCACAAACATGGGGTTTGTGGGCCAAATGGTTTGAACGTGGGTTACGGCCGACAGTAACTGTACCGTTCCTGAAATAATTGTAGGTTTGTTGAGCAACTCCTCCTCATCCTTTTATCACATCCGGTCGGACGCTATATATATATTTTTTAAATCGATCTTTGGACGTACGAATCGATCTGTAGGAATTAAGATGAGAATCGATTTAAAATCGGTGGATCGATCTTTTCAACCCAGCACTAGTCCAAACATACAGTATACTCCTTAGACTGAGTCAGACAATTTGATTTGTATAGCCCATTTTTTTACAAACGGTTTGTCTCAAAGGGCTTTACACAGAATCATAACAACATCCTCTGCCCTTAGACCCTCACATCCACTGAGGAAACACTCCCTACAGTCCGTCTTTATCTCTGATGCTCGGTGACTGATGAAAACTTTCTAACAACTGTGCATAAACTAATTTGAACATGAGTCGACTGTTTCCATGTCCAGGATGGAGACGGACCATGGATACATCAAATCAAACAGTGAGTGGATGTTTGATGTTATCTGTCCTGAGTGCTTCTTGGATGCATTAACACTCGGTTTTTTTAAGATCAGATCTGACCAGGATGACTCAGACTAAATGGGGTCTGGATGACAGCTTCACCAACCTCCAAACCCTGGAGATCCTCCTCTACACAAGTCATGAGTTCAAGTAGCAGAGATCCAGTGCAACTGTATACAGCGTCCAAAATGTTAAAGTGGTGGAGTGTGATATAGGCTACCTGCAGTAGCAAGAATCAGTCTATGGAAATTTCATGGAATTACCAGCAAAAGACTGATTTGTCATTGGGTTTATTTATGCAACACTACAAACAATCATCTGTTACACTGCAAAAACTCAAAATCTTACCAAGAACATTTGTCTTATTTCTATTCAAAACAATCTCATTGTACTTAAAATGAGACTCACCACATAAAAAGTAGCTTGTTTTTAGACACTTTTTACTTCTTTCAAGCAGATTTTCACTTGAAATAAGTAGAAAAATCTGACAGTGGAGCAAGTTTTTCTTTCTTATTACAAGCACAAAAAACTTGCTTTCACTGGCAGATTTTTCTACTTATTTCAAGTGAATATTTGAAACAAGTGAAAATGATCTAAAAACAAGTTCATTTTTAGGTGATGAGTCTTATTTTAAGTGAAAAGAGTTTAGTTTTGACTAGAAATTTGACATTTTGACAAGAAATAAGACAAATATTCTTGGAAAGATTTTGAGTTTTTGCAGTAGAAGACCCATGGTAGACTAAACATGAGCAGTTCTTTCATGTAACATGCTAGCTCATTCCGAGCCTGGCTACTCTCCATTGAGAAACGTTTACTTCCTGCTAGGTGGATACTCTGTTGAAGTTTAAAACTGTTGGATCTGCCTTTAATAAATCACTAACCTTTAGTCGTGACATACAGTACGTCATGTGCCGGAACACAATGAAGCTGCTGCTGGCTGTAAACAACGACCGTCCCCTACTGCAATGAGCAGAGCAAAGTGAGTGTGTGTTAAATGTCCGTGGATGACAGAAGCGTCGCCACAATGGAACGAATGGCTTCGCGAACATCCATCCATCGCCATGATGGATGAAATACAACTTCAAACTTAGTGCATAACCTCAGCCACTCCCTCTGTTCACTGATTGGTCAATCTCAGACAGGGTAATGAAGGGAAATGAAAACTGAGAAGAAGTATGTAGGTGTGGAGCCAGGCTGAGCTTATAGTTTCTCTTCTGTTTGGTCTCATAGGGAGACACAGGAGGGACAGCATCCATCAGGCAGCCTTACTTGTTCTGAAGCATTTCCTTGCTGTAATGTTTACAGGATATACTCAGGATAAGAGTGAGGAAGACCGACAGGGATCAGATCCACCAGACCAGCATGACAGAGCCTGGCTGGCTGTGCTGGAGGGTCCAGTCAATCAGCCAACAAAAACAAACAAAAAACAACAAAAAATGTCTTACAATTCTAAATACAAAGTTACATCGAATATTATAATACTTAAAGTCCCCCTCCCACGCCCATTTCCCAGGGCTCTCCTCCTGCACAGCACCAGCAGCTCATTAGCAATGCACCTCTGGAGGGTGGGCGGAGACTGCGCTGCCCCGCCCAGCCACCCCCTCGCTGACATAATTGTAAATAAGAACTTGTTCTTAATTGATTCTGCCTGGTTAAATAAAGGTTAAATAAAAAATAAAAAGACAGCTGGACATTGTACAATTACAGATTCAGTGCGTTTAGCGTAAAACTCCACACTGGGATTCAATCCCAGACTGGAACATAGTCTTTGCTCACGGTGCAAGCTGCTCTACCAGGTGAGCTATACCTGTTATACCTTGACAGCTACACCGAGCTGTTAAGGCTTTCACCTCTGAGCCAGATGCAGAGCGGGGCGGGAGCTTGTAGCACTAGTGCCCTCCCCTGGAGCTGTGACACGTCAGCTCCAGTCTCCCTGAAACTGCCAGTTTGCGTCTGCCATTGGTTCACAGTAACTTGAAGGCAGAAAAACTCAGAAATGCAATTTTGCACTTCCTTTTCTGCTGATATGTCCTCTAACACAAGAAAAATGCCACAGGAACATGTGAAAAGCACGAAAAACACGATTTTCATGGGAGGGGGTCTTAAAGATCCCCTGAAGCAGCTCTCAGAGTGATATAGAGCTCTGCATGATCATGTGTTTCTGGTAAAAACAGGAAGATAGGGAGGGTCATGTCACAGATATTGATTGTTGTCTACAGAGCTAATCAAGTTGAATGTTGGTTGACCACCTGTTGTGGGACTGTCTGCTGCTGCGGAGGACTTCTCTACCTCAGCTCCACACACACCTGTGGACCTCGGTGATGAGACGGATAAAACTAGAGCTGAAAGTAGTGGTGATGCTGCAGCTTCATGATGATCCACAGAACAAGTGAAGCAGAACAAGCTTGTTACAGCTCAGAGATAAAAAATTAAAAAAAAACAGTTTTAATTGGACACAAAATAATAAGACGGCCCTCGAGTACAGGATGAGTCATGAAACATCTGAAGTTGTTTTACAGGAAGAGAAAATAAGTCCATTTAGATGTAGAAAGACTACATGTTGATACAGGATTCAAGCTGGAAAAGACTTTTTTTCACTTCATGTGGTCTTTAAAAATTTTAATTCATCTTTCAGATCATCATTTATATACATACCCATAACAATAAATTAAATATTAAAATACATTGTGCTCTGCATCAAAGTGATCGATCACAACCTCTACAAACCTGTTTACTGTATTAACCCGTGGGACTCCACTGCTGTTACACCGACACACATCACATGCAGGTTGCTCACATACAGAAACCAGAGCTGTCCTATTCTTTATGTAATGATTTAAAAAACAAAAAACAAAGAAAGGGAGAGAATGGCCCTGGAGCTCCTCCTCCTCCTCAGGGTCTTTTTCATCACTGAGGCAAAGGGACAAAGCGTTGTGGTGGAGAGGAACTAGTGTAACGCATTTTCTTGGTCTTGGTCTTGGTCTTGGTCGAGCTGGACTCGCGATTCTTTGTCAAGACCAGTTGAAACCACAGGTGCTGTGATTATTTTTTAACTACAAATGTGTGAAATTCCCAAATTAAAATGCAACCAGTAAAGTCTTTTATTTTGAAAGTGTTAACGCTGCCACCATACGTGCCAAAGAGGAGAAGAAGAGGGACAAAGAGGGCAACGGCTGTGGCAGAGATGTCGTCGACGTCATCAATCATTAAATTTTCTTATTCAAACCACAAAGAATGTATCTGTAGCTGTTTTCATTCCAGGTGACGGTGAAAGTTCGACGTCGTCCCAGCTGTCTCGCCGAATGTCACTTTACAAATGTTACACTTGGCAGAGTGTTTTTCCTCCCAGTTAACTTAAGCCTGGTACAGGTACACACATAAAGATAATCTGGCTGGTTTTGGCCAGATTTTCATCCTTCCGGAAGAAAATCAGTAAATCATTTTATGCCTTTTAAGATTATCCTATAGGATTATCCTGTGGTGTGAGGTGTGTTACGAGTCATCTCCCGACAATCGGCTCGACTGTTTTCCGATCCGATTGTCGGGAGAATTTGTCGAAAATATTAAACATGTTCCATATTTACGATCGTCGGCCCTGACCGTTTTTATCAAAAGTCGTCTTGTGTGTGGGAGAAGCCGACAGGAGTCAGCGACTGCGCAAAATGTGACATGAAATTGAATGTCGCCAATTAAGACGTGAGCTGACTGAAGAGCAGAAGCATAACAAACCTACATTAACTCACCACTTTTAACATGAATCATTTGGGGAAAAAATACAAAAAATGAATGTAGGCTACAGTACATTTGTTTTGTTTTTTCATCAGAGAATCACCTTTCAAGTGTTGATATGTTCTTCATACATTGGTTGTGTGGTTGGCTGTTTATTCTGTTTGGTCTCGGCCTGGGACTTGGTCTCGGCCCTCCTCGGTCTTGGTCTTGACTCGGTCTTGTGTTTGGTGGTCTTGCTTACAACACTAAGAGGAACGGAGCAGCCGGTCTGTGCTCCAACCTGCGCTCTAACTCTCAGCTTTGGATAGGACAGTGGCTACGAGCTGCCAACAGAAATTTCATCTTCTGAGTGGCTGGGTTCATCGTTCAGATGTGAAATGTCAGGAGTGTCGTGAAGCTTCCAGGGTTTTGATGGAGCCTCAGGAACTGAAACCCTGAACATCTGCAGACCCACGAAGCTCTGACAGAACGGCCCAGCAGCGTGTCGGTGTGTTGTAACAACATGCCGCGGTGGCACAGAACCACACTGCAGAGACGCTGCAGCGGTGTGATGTGGAGCTCTGGCCTGTGACTGGTTCCACACAATACACAATCCAACAACTCCACAACGCTCTGGTGGACAAGTTGTGACCTGCACATTCACCACACTATGAGATAATAATGGAACATTACGAAACTGAGCTGTTTTCAAGGTAAATACCGTTTACGGTTTTGCGGTTTTGCATGAATTTACCTCTAAAACAACTCTGTCTGGTAACGTTCTGTTATTATCTCATAGCGTGGTGAATGTGCAGGTCACAACTTGTCCACCAGTGTGTTTTGGAGTTGTTGGATTGTGTATTTGATGAGGGAAACCAAGAAATCCCATTAACCTCCGTAGCGTAGCTCTGAGCAGCTCGCCGCTCCGCTCCGCCGTTCTAAAAATAGCTTGCACCGATAAATAAAGGTAATGAACCTACTGTTATGACTATAGCGATTATGGCAATGGGCCAATTTGCCAAAATGTTGAACTATCCCTTTAAGCGTCACGGTTAACTGATCCTAAAGGGCGGGGGTTGCAGAGCCATTGCAGAGCCCCTTGGTTATTGTTGCTACAGTACGTCTGTCAATTTTTCGCTCCGTGCAAACAGTTTTCAACAATATTTGCAACGATTCCAAAGGAAATATCAGGAAATTTCTGGAAAAACTGTTCGGAGATATCAGAGAGAAGCCGTCAGAAAGGTCTTCAATATAGTTTTCAGTTACGCGACCCGCGTAGCTGTGCTCATATGAAACCCCTGAACATCTCGCCGCCGCAGCAGCAGCAGCAACAACAACAACATCCTTCCACATATTGTTGTTCGTCGTTCTCTCATCATGTGTCAGTTAGTCCACAAAAGCAAACATAATGACTCACTGTTAACTGGAAAGTTGTTTGGCTCCTCTGACCTGCTGCTGCTCATAAACGTAGCCTGCAGTTCATAGTGAAATGTCTATGTTAGGACAATAAACAAATATAAAATAAAACCCTGCCGCCTGTTATAATGATACGGAAAACCCTGCCTTCACCTCCCAAATGACCACTGTCACACTGAACATTACTGTTAAAGTAGAAGTAAGCAGAATGTTTGTGTTAATATAAGTCTTAAATAGTTGTATCTTCCGACAGCAATCACTTCTATAGAGTGTTTGGTCTGAAACACGGGTCTGTCAGTCACTCTGCTCTGCTGTAAGCCGAGGAGAAAACTTTCCTTGTATCCTACAACCTTTATCCAATGAGGAGAGAGAACGGCATAAAGGGGCGGTCCTCTCTGTGTGTCCAGCCAAGGGATGCGCGTGAATGTGGTGACGTAGGGACGAGGGCGGGGACTGCTAACTCCATCTGCTGACAGGAAGTTAGCCAAAACCACCGGATCGCTTACTTCTGCTTTAATGGCAGATTAATTGGTCATATATTAATAGATAACATTTTGTGTACATAATTAGTAATGTAATTATATTTTGAGTATGTTGATTTTACAGATTCATAGTGTTGTGAAATTAATTAATGCATAATAATCATGATAATCGTAATATCGCGATTATTTCTCTGACAATAATCGTACCAAGAAAATCCATCATGGTGACGTCCCTAGTGGATTTATCACCCAGTCTGAAGTTGGCACCCTGAACCACGTTGTCTCTCTGTAATAAGTCAGTGTGAACATGAAACAGAGCAGCACGGACACAACACAGTGGAAAGATGTTTGTGAACTTGTACCGTCCACAGCTCACGGGCCAAACCGAGCCTTAGATCTGCAGCCTCCAGCTGAATATTAACTATTTATCCCGACAGAAACCTTCTGTCGTCATTCAGCGAAACAAGCAGCCCTTCCACCTGCACCACAGTCTCACTGCTGGAGTCATTCACTTCCATTCACACGTTCCCATTCACACCCTCTCAACTCACACGTTCCCCCTCCATTCACAGACAGGTACAGTAGGTGTATGGAGTCATATGTGTGTGTGTGTGTGTGTGTGTGTGTGTGTGTGTGTGTGTGTGTGTGTGTGTGTGTGTGTGTGTGTGTGTGTGTGTGTGTGTGTGTGTGTGTGTGTGTGTGTGTGTGTGTGTGTGTGTGTGTGTGTGGGTATGTGTGTTGTAAAGCAGTATGGTGGTTCGGACAGAGCTTATGGCAGATTCCTGACTCACTCTCTATTTCTGATGTTTCCAAAAGCTCTTTGAACAACAGATAATGGATCAGAGCTGGAGAGCTGCAGGGTGAAGGCACCATCATCATCCTCGCACACACATGCACACATATATATATACGCAGAAAACACACACACACACACACACACACACACACACACGTTCTCCCATCCACATGGCAGCAGAGAGTGTGTGTGCGTGGGCAGCAGCAGGGTGAAGATACACCACCGTGCTCGAGAAGCAACGTGTGGGAGGCAAATAAACACACACACACACACACACACACACACACACACACACACACACACACACACACACACACACACACACACACACACACACACACACACACACAAACACACAGAGTTTTAGTTCTTCACACTTCATCTCTTTTCATGCTGGAAACATTAAAACTCTCCTCCATAACCAATAATAACGCACATCCGAGTCCCGACACGACGCAGGGCGATTACAGCACAGAAAAACACGCTTGCGTTGCCATGGCGATGATATTAACAGTGGCATGTTCCATCAGTAGCAAAAATAAAAAAAAATCTGTTTAATGTCACATATCACAGCAGTCAGCAAACAACGCCGACATTAAACCCCGATATCAACTCACCCGAGCGTGGTCATGGTGACGATGGTGTACCAGAAGGAGGCCGGGATGGAGGTGAAGGTGGATCCCTTGGTGCCCTTCTCGGCGTAGAACATGACGGTGGCGAAGATGATGATGGCCATGGTGAGGGAGAAGAGCAGGAAGCCCAGCTCGGAGGCGCAGCTCTTCAGCGTGTAGCCCAAAATCCTCAAACCCTGCGAGTGGCGCGAGAACTTGAAGATCCTGAAGACGCGGAAGACCCGCAGGGTGACGAAGGCCCCGCTCACGTCCTCGTTCTCGGGCATCACCAGGCCGATGTAGTAGGGCATGATGGCCACCACGTCGATCACCGACATCACCGAGCGCATGAACTTGCAGCGGCTGGGCGCGGCGAACAGACGCATCAGGTACTCGAAGGTGAAGATGAGCACGCAGGCCGTGTCCATGCAGAAGAAGGCCAGCTGGTACTTCTCCCCGCAAGGGAGCTCTTTGACGCTGCCCTTGGGGGGCCGGCAGGGGACCGTCTCCACCACGTTGGCGATGACCGACACGGCGATGAAGAAGCCGGTGACGTAGTAGAAGACCAGCGCCATGGTGGAGGTGTGGGGGTTCTCGAAGGCTCGCCACAGACGCTCCCTGGAGGTGCTGTGTGGGGGCAGGGGGGCGTCCATGGCCTCGTTGGCCTCCGTGTCTTCTGCCAGACGCTCCTGGTTCTCCTTTTTCCTGTCCCGGTATTCCTGCACAGAGCGGGGAGAGGAGAGGAGGCCAGGGTCAGAACCAGGTTAGCAACAGCTTCAAAGACGACTCACACGCTCCGTTTACACCTGGCATTAACATGTGTTTTCATTGATTGGATAAGATCAGACACACTGCAAAAACTCAAAATCTTACCGAAAATATTTGTCTTATTTCTAGTCAAAACAAATCTCATTCTACTAAAATAATACACATCACATAAAAAGTAGCTTGTTTTTAGGCACTTTAAAAAAAAACTTTTTTCAAACATATTTTCACTTGAATTAAGTAGAAAAATCTGATAGTGGAGCAAGTTTTTCTTTCTTATTACAAGCTCAAAAAACTGCTAAAAAATATACCCTCTAAAAAAATAAAAATCTAAAAATAAGTTAATTTTTAGGTGAGGAGTCTTTTAAGTGGAAAGAGTTTAGTTTTGACTAGAAATGAGACATTTTGACAAGAAATAAGACAAATATTCTTGGAAAGATTTTGAGTTTTTTTAGTGTAGAGCTTAACCACATGAAAGTACAGGAGTAAACGCACCCAAGACACATTCAGGACAGATTGTGATCCGATTGGCCAAACCGCCTCTGCTCTGACCACATTGAACAAAAGTGTAAACGGTGATGCATCCTGTATCCGCATACAACTACGTGGGCAGAAATACTTTTACTATTTATTTTCTTTTTTAATTTACCCGCGCAAATATGTAATCGGATCTCAACCGGATCTAGGGATGGGCATTTCGAATAATTTTCCAACCGAGTATCCTAACCTTGTAGTAACCGGGTAACCGAATACGGTAATAAAAAATAAAATGACGTCATGTCTCACGGACAGAGCACAGCCGGTGCATAAATGCGCTCTGTCCGTCAGACAGTCACATTACTGACACACAGCGTCATCAGACTAAATATCAGGTGGATAATAAGAGTAGAGACTGGAGTTTAAGATGCACATATTGGGCAGATGTGCATCTTTATGCCGGGGAATAAATGCGCTGCATCGTGCGCTCTGAGCTCTGAGCGCAGCGCATTTATCCCGCAGCTGCCTCGGAGGAGAAAACTTTTTTTTTCTTTTTTTAAAATTATTAGCGGTGCTTATTTATTATATTTATTTATTAACACCAGGTGTCCAGATACAATCTGGATACAAGGATAGGAGATGCATGTTAAATGGGATATTTCAACATTTTATAATAATAATAATAACGTATAGTTATGTAACATTACGTGACATGAAGCAAATACTCAGAATGCAGCAGCCATGTCTGAAATGTAGTTTCGGTTACGTATTTCCCTCGAAAACAACTCTGTCTGGTAACGTTCCGTTATTATCTCATAGCGTGGTGAATGTGCAGGTCACAACTTGTCCAGCAGAGCCTTTTGTTGCATTGTGTATTTGATGAGTTTGATGAGGGAAAGCTGGAAATAGCCTACCATATGCCGCCATAGCATTAGCTGAACAGCTCTGCCCCGCCGATCAAAAAACAGCTTGCACTTACAATTAAAGGTAATGATACCTACTGCTATGACTATAGGGATTATGGCAATGGGGGAATTTGCCAAAATGTTGAAATATCCCTTTAATGTGTAAACGGGGTGACAGATTCAGTGTGCTCAGAAGGTGCAAAGGACTAGTTTGTGCATGAGAGTAGAGGTCACCATGGACTCCACACTGTGAATCTGTTAGCTACCAGGTTAGCTACGAGTTGAGCGAAGAGAAACGTTAAAGGCCGCCCTGCAGAGGAGCAGTCAGACTTCCCATCTGGTCTGTGGTGGGGAGCAGCACTCACTTCTTATTTATCAGATTTATCAAACTCGGTTATAACTGAGTAACAGATAACTTCATCATCTGGAGCTGTTAGCCCTAAGCGTCTAGCAGCTAGCATTTCCCCCAGCACAGCAGCAGCAGCAGCCACATAAATGCTACAATTCTATAGGCTATTTACTTTAATAATCAAACAAATTATGCCAATCATGTTCACTGCTCGACAGCAGTTTGTGGCCTGACAACTATGGGTTTAATGGAGATGGAATTCTCCTTGTTATTAAATCAGTAGCTGACACAGATGTTGTTACACAGATTAATTGCAGCCACCTCCCTGATTTATATGAACTGGGGGCTGTTGACATCGTTAGCAAATTACCACAGTCTCACGAGGAACAGACACAGCTCCTGACTTTGTGCTGCCCCATTGCAAAGGATGGTTTCCCATTAGCTAACAGCAGCTAACCTTCTCTGATAGGGTTAGTTAAAAAAAAAACAAGACTCTGGGCTGAATTTGCGAGTAAATTTAACTCCAGCCACAGATAACAAACAGAATATCAAACAATAGAAATATCCCAGAATTAAGTTAAATGTCCTCCTGTGCTGAAAAAAAATCACCAGATAATCCAGAATGAGCCAGTATAAATATTGGCAGATACATACATTAAAGGAGGCATCCATAAATCTATAAAAGAAAAATGTAAATTTACATTTTTCTTTGATAGATTTATGGATTTGATCTTTTGATTTGCCCTGGTTCGTTAAGGTTAGCTGCTTGTTAACTGTTAACAAGAAGGCAACAAGGAACAAGGATCAATTCAAACCGTAGTGAGTGTTGGGAAATGATATATCGTCAATAATTGTTTTCACTTTGCTTGAAATCCAAGACGACCGGTCAGGAAAACAATAAAATCTGTGAAATTACTAGAGGAAAAAAAGATTTAAAAAATAAATCACATTGACTGTTTGTTGTGGGAAAGTGTGGGGGAAGTGTTGAGTAGTTAAAAAAAGAAATCCAGAAATTAGAATCAACACGATGGCGTCTGCCAGATCTGAGGAAATAAAGGATGGTCACTCATTCATGAGCTGGTAGAAGGGTATAAAAGCCTCTGAGGACAAGGCCGGTGCTGAACAGACAAAGAGAGAACAGCAAATGATTTGCTGTTCAGAGACTGAGGGGGGAACAAATGACTGGCTTATGACTCTAAAGAAATCACAGGGTTTGCAGCCGAGATCAGTTAAGAGGCTGATGAGCTGCTGCTGTTTGAGGAGGATCCTCAGTCAGCTCCTAATGAGAGTCGGCCTCAAGTCTGAGAGCAGCGCTGGTTACTAATCCCCTCACATCCATCAGCTGTTTTACATATAGTCATTTGGCTGATGATGCTGGTCTCCAGAGAGACTTAATGAGCAGCATCACCAACGACCAGTAGGAGAACATCAAAGGTCAAAGGTCACAGGACCCACGAAAGTGCAACATAAATGATGCAACACATCTGAAATAGAATTGGGTTGCCCATTAACTGTGTGAAGGGCAGAATTTGTGCTTACAATAGATACAAAGAATTGAAAATAAGTCTTATAATTTAACAGGAGTGAAGAAAAGAGCGACTTTTACTGTGAAAAATTCTACAAATGATTAGTCAGAAGAAAATCTGGCAGTGTATTTTTCTTCCTTTACAGGGAGGCTGTATTGTTGCTGTAATAGCACTATCATCAAGCAGATACATAGCTACATTAAAGGAGGCATATTATGCCACTTTTCCACAAATTAAAGTAGTTCCCAGGTGTCTGTGACATGCTTTGGTCAAAATTCCCCAAGGATCAAACATCACAGCTCTTTTCATCCTCTCTATACAGCCCTGTTCAGAACGGCTGGTTTCAGTGTCTGTCCCTTTAAATGCAAATGAACCACTGCTTGCCCCGCCCCTTCTACTGGTACCAGGTAGGGGTGGTATTATGCAAATTCTAAATCTAGTTTAATGTAATTACAGATTCTTTTGTCAATTCTCACATTTGGGGGCCAGAACACAAGACAAACACCTAAATGTATGTTAAAGAGACTTCAGAAAGTGATATTTCCATAATATGTCCCCTTTAAAAAACTGAAGCCAAACATAACAGGCTCGACATCTCATCAATAAGAACCTAAATCTGCCTCCAGTTTTAAATGCACACACTGTGCAGCTGAGGTGTCCAGAGTAAAGAGGAACAAACTGTTCAACAATGAGGAAAACAAAAGGTCAATAATCAAGTTAAATCACAAACGAGAAGATGCCACATGGATCAACAACGTCTCACGTACGGTGTACATTCACTACTCAGGCCTCAGGGCCAGTTCATAGCAGCAAATACATTCCTTTTTTTTTTTTTTTACATTAGACAAAATTACACCTCTGATTGGCACAAACCAGAAAGAAAATGATTCAACCACCTGTTTGATGCTCAACTGCAATGAAATATAGCAAACTGCTCTCTGCATGTGACGATAAATAGCTTGAAAATTGAGATCAGGAAGCATCTGATCAAACATCTGATGATATGTGAAACTTTCTGCCGTCCAGATCTATGATCCAGCTCCTGTTTCTGTGTTCAATCTGTATTTGCAGACATTTAACAGTCCATGATGATTTGTCAGGACAAACATTATCACTTACTGTGTCTAACTGGCTGCTCCAGCAGATTTTATTTTAAAGATGTTGAATAAATCTTTGTGAAAATGAATCAAGCAAATATGGAAAGCACGTCTGTAAGTCTTTTTCTTAATTCTGCTAAAACAAGAGACTGTGAGGAAGCTCAGACATTCAGACAGCAGCTTTACCTCCATGCAGCAGTCTCCGATGATCTCCGGCACGATGCCGTAGAAGGCCAGCTCCTCGTCGAAGGCCTGGATGCACTCTTGTCTCGGGTAGTGGAGCTTCCCGGTGCGGTAAAAGTTCAGAATGTGCCGGAACATTTCCGGGTCCCTGTCAAAGAAATACTCCTGTGTGTCTTCATTGTAGAAAAACTCCTTCTCTGAGGAGCCCAGCAGCGTGTCAGGGTACCGGTCCAGAGTGTTCTTCCACGTCTGGACAGGTGGAATACAAGAGGGATCAAACATGTTTTAATGTAGAGGAAGACAAAATGACATTATATAGATGATCTATTGCTGTGTTAAATGGGGAATAGAATATAAACTTTTCACACCACACTAAAAACACAAGCTGTATTTGAAAGACTATGGGACGGTGGAAGCACTGAGCGGCCACCAGCTGATACTAACTAACAGTCACGTAGCGCCTGTTTTATGCCTCCTATCATTGTTTCTTCTATTTTTAAAGCATTACTGTATGTTTCGGTTTTTCTTTTTTACCTTCCAGCTGCTGCGTGTTGTTTTTAAAAATCAGGACAAAGTCACAGACCTGACAGGAACTTTTTCTTTGTGCTGCCACCGCAGCAGAAAGTGCAGCAGAAAGCCACCAAATCTATTTTTGTTCTGCAGCCATTTTGTTATTATTTCTGCCCAGATGCACATCAGTGCTCTGATTAGACCCTCACTGTTTACAACCTGCAGCGGCTGAAGCGTCGGGAACCTCTGAGTGGAGCTCTGGATTTAATAATCAAATGTCAGATAATCAGGTAGTGAGCTCATAATACCAACATGAGGTCAACTACAGGTCCCAGAAAGCATTGCTGTGAGACAGCCAGGCTTCTCCACCCTGTTGCAGGGTGGTTTATTTTGGAACAGTCAGCTGTTGGACTGCACATTACAACTCTTGATATGAGCTGCTGAGGAACATGAGGAGTTTATACTGAACCCTTAGTAAGTGTTTATGGAAGGAGTGTGACATAGTTTATGAGCTGTGACATAGTGAGATCAACATCCATTTACCAAAGCCTGACTTTGTTAATTCAGGATTATCTGTATCTTTAAGACAACGCTGTGTGACATTAAAGGAATAGTTCACCAAAAAAATGAAATTCAGTCAGAAATGACTCACCCTTATGCTGATGAATACTCCAGAGTTTTTTATTCCTCAAAGTGCATCTGGAGACCCGGGGAGGCCGGTTCGTAGTCCAACGAAAACTTTATATGAGAGTAATAGGGTCCGACACAAAAAGGTCCATAAAAATACACAAAAACCATTTAATATTCCTCCACACTGCTCATAAGTGTCCTGAAGGGATATAGTCCAGAGTTTACTGGAAACTACCTCATTTAGGACGTTTTTACAGCCTAAACAGTCCTGGATTGAATTTGCCTGGGGCACGCGGACATGACCGGACTTGCCTAAATGACATTGTTTCGAGTAAACTCTGGACTACATCCCTTCAGGACACTTGGATTGCAGTGGACGAGCAGTGTGGAGGAATATTAAATGGTTGTTGTGTAGTTTTATGGACGTTTTTGTGTCAGACCCTATTACTCTCATATAAAGTTTTTGTTGGACTACGAACCGGCCTCCCGGGTCTCCAGATGCACTTTGAGGAATAAAAAACTACTCCAGAGTATTCATCAGGGTGAGTCAATTTCATGTTGTTGGATGTAAATTTAACACAACTACGTTTCACCCTGAGAGACGACGTCCTCGCTCTCAGAGTGAACGGAGGAACCTGCGTTTTAAGTAAAGTGAACATGTTAAACCGGTAACGGTCGCAGTAATGTTCAGACACTTGTCGACCTCTGAGGGGGGGCGCTTTCAAATCCACACACACTCCAAGGCCTGATCCACAAAGACTGACTAATCTGCTGCACAAAGCAGCTCAGTCCTGACAGTGGTATAAGGAATTTTTTTTTTTCAAAAATGATAAAAAAAAATAAAAGGCTGCTGATGAATCACTGTAGAGCATACACACTGGAGGGGGATTAGTCAGGAAACAGACATCTTTAGGATTTACACTCATGTCAAACTGAATCTACAAGGAGCAACAAGCTGCAGGACCTTTATGTTGAAGTGGGAGGATTAGAAAAGAGCACATTCACTTCACTGTGACTTTACAGAAATGTATCAGTATCACTTTATCACGTTGATGTCTAACAAATGGTTAAAAGCATCCTGAGGTTAGGGTGTGGAGATGTCTTCTACAACCACACTCTGAACCTTAACCACACTGTGGTTTTAAAAACGTTGGCACTGACAGAGTGAGAAAGAAAAGCGATGATGAGAAATGACTTTCTTCCTCTTCGAGTCAACTTCTCCCACTACATTGCTACTCAACGCCGGCACGGAGAGGTCGACACTGAAGCAACACTTGTAAAGAACAACTGTGTCGCATTTATCTCACAATAAAGGAGTAGAATAAAATCGGTGAGGATACGATACAGCACAAGATGCAGTTTGAATTTAGGCTTTTTATCTGTTTATATCTGATCAACCCTGCAGTCTGATAATCTCACAGTTCAATAATAGTTACATCAATAATATGGTTACTAAGCATAGAAATTCACATTTGATTTGATTTTTAACTTGAACATTAAAGGGTTGAATGTTTAACTTGTGCGTTTGGAAAGCGACATCGGCAGCTCTGCAGCCGGGAAACAAGATGAGAAGACAGATCTGTGTTGCCAGATCTCATGAGAGTTCATTTCTGAGACAGAAACGGGTCTTGAATAAGATTCCTTTCCCCCTGATCAGTCTTAACAAATGCTATTTAAATGTCAGTTTGTTCTGAAGATCTGAAAAATTGATCCAATATTTATATTTCAGCGACGATGAGGAACAATGAAAGAAAGATAGAATCACAGTCTGTGAGCTGGTCCCGCCGGAGTGAACGGGCTCAGAGCTGAGACTGGTCTGCTGAGGGGGGCGGAGACACCATGTGACACGGTGACAGGAAGTTACTGTGAATGCACCTTTATGGCAAGCGGATTTAACATTTAAAAGCTAAGTTTGACTATCCAGAATTAACATTGTAGATATCAACAACGTCTTTCTGACTAGTCGTAATTACATTTTGAATAGTTGGATTTTTTATTCAAGATATCTGTAATTCCGTTTTGCCTCTAGTCAAAAAGAACATTTTAGATATCTGCAACTACATTCTTCCTATCCACAATTGTCATTTCAGATATCCACAACTACGTTCTTCCTAGGACAAATGACGTCACTTTTGCCATTCATGTGTATGGGGTTTGTCATTACAGATAATCTACAATTCAGTTGCGGATATCCACAATGTAATTCACATAGCGGATATCCACAACTGAATTGTAGATATCTGTAATTACGGATATCTGTTACTGAATTAGGACTAGTACGAATTCCAGTTTGAGATATCTACAACATCATTTTGACTAGTCAAAACTTAATTTAAGATATCTGAAAAGGGACATGTAGATATCTTTAATTGAGGTGAATTAAAGATATCTTGAACTGGAATTATGACTAGTCAGAATCAAATTGTAGATATCTCAAACTGGAATTCGTACTAGTCGTAATTCAGTTACAGATATCCGTAATTCACATTGCAGATATCTGCAACTGAATTGTAGATATCTGTAATGACAAACCCCATACACATGAACGGAAAAAGTGACGTCATTTGTCCTAGGAAGAACGTAGTTGTGGATATCTGAAATGTTCTTTTTGACAAGAGGCAAAACTGAATTACAGATATCTACAACACATATCCAGTCTGGCTTTCAAATGTTAAAATGGCTTGCCATACACACACCGTCTCCTGTCTCAGCTGACGTCTCCACATAAAAGTCTAACTACTTAATGCGCTGGCACCAAACATCAGCATAGAAATACAGACCATAAATCAGGAGGAGCAGCATCATCCACAGTGAGTGCACCTCTCAGAGACACTGGGGGGGGGGGGGAACACACCATCACCCACCTGAAACCTGACTCCGCTGACGTTGACGTACAGGATCTCGTCCGATCTGGACGTGTTGTCCACCGGGGGCTTGGGCATGGTCTTCTTGGCCAGCGGCAGCCAGCCCACCGCCGCCGCCCGCGCAAACGGCAGCCACGTCGCCACGCCGGCCGCCATCTTGCATCAGAGCGTCTCACCTGTGGAGAACGTGGGGGGGGGGGGGGGGGGGGGGGGGGGGGGGGTGTGTCCTCTGGGGGAGGGGGAGGAGCTAACGGATCCCAGGTGAGAGCCTCGACTGGCGCGTCGCCGCTCACTTCTCCGCCTGCCCCGATTCCCTCGGGCAGCGAGAGACAAGGTGGTCGGACATGTTGTGGGGGGGAGGAGGAGGGGGAGGAGGGGGAGGGAGGGAGGGGTCAGAGCAGGTCAGGTGTCAAGCCATGAAAGGAAGGCCACGAAGGGGGCGGGAAAACATCCAACAGGTGTGTGTCCAGATCTTTACTTAACGGAGAAACTTCCTGTTTCCAAAATAAAACTCAGATAAATGAGCTGAAATATTCCTCTTTTTCTGATTATTGCTGCTGTTGTCTGGTTCTTCCAATAAATAACAAGCTGCTCCAGCTTAAAACAAAAAGTCTTGATAGAAAAGCATCTCACCAGGACAGAAAATCTGCCAGGTAATAATAATATGAAATATGAGTTATTCTCTGGTTTTGAAGGCTCGGGATTCTTAGCTGCTGAAATTCACAGCAACAAAAAGCAAAAAGACAAAAGATCCAGGCAGCAAAGTGTTAAAGCATCTGTGGTCTGGCCTCCACCTCACTGCTTCCTCCCTCTCTCTCTCTCTCTCTCTCTCTCTCTCTCTCTCTCTCTCTCTGTTTGAGTCTAGCTCTCTCGGCCGCCCTCTCTCCCTCTGAAGACAGATTTGTTGCAGCGCCACAGCCTTTCAAATTCTTATTAAATTGTGATGATGGTCCCTGAAGTTGCAAGATAGACAGAATCGCCCTGCCTCCCTCTAAGTGTTTCTCTGCTGTGGAGATTATGGATCTGCAGCCTCTTCCTCTCTTTCTCTTTCTGCTTTTGCTTGCTGTTTTGTCCTCTCTACTTTCCCTTCATCTGTGCTTTACTGTCTCCGTCTCTCTCTCACTCTCTCTCTTCTGGAGTCGGCGGGGCATTAGCGGTGGTGGTGGAGAGACACCGGCCTTGTTTTGAAGAGCGAGGAGGAGGCGTTCAGACGGTTCTTACTCCATGTCCATGTAAGGCCGTCCTGTCAGAAAACACACAAACAGAAAGAGAGACAGACAGTGAGAGATGAAGCAGGACAAGACGAGAGGAGATGAAGTTTTTGAGGAAATGAAAAAAAGAAAAGTCAGAGAAAGACAACGTGAGGGGACAACTAGAATAATGCAATGAAAGGAGGAGATGTGAGGAAAATGTTAGCAAAAGAAGAAAAAACTAAGAATTGGGGAGGAAGGAAGAAGAGAGGACATATGGGAGGAAAGACAACGGGTATAGAGAGGGAAAGAAGGGAGAAGTGAACATATAGAGGGGAGAGGTGGGCAGAAAAGGAGGAGGAAGACGGAAAAAAGAACAGAAATAATTGCTAGAAGGAATGAGCAGTGAAGGAAGGAAGGAAGGAAAGAAAGGGTTATTAGAGAGAAGATGGAAAAGTAAAGACAGGAGGGACAGAGGTGGAGCACGTGGAAGAAATTATGGAAGGGAAACGTGGAAATAAGTGATAGAAAGAGGAAAGGGAGGAGGAAGGGAGGAAGAGATGAAGAGGAAGTGGAAGAGGAGGAGTGAAGAGACAGGGAGAGAAAGGAAGAAGGGAATAGTTGTTAATAAGAGGGAATGAGGAAAAACAGAGGGAAGGAGTGAGAGAGTGAGAGTGGGAGCAGCAAAGAAAAAATGTGCAGAGAGGAGAGAAGAAAAGGAAGAAAGTATGTGTGGAAAGATGGAGAAAGATATCCAGGAAATAAAGAGCAAAGGAGAAAAAAAAGAATAATGTGGGAAAAGATGAGAAATGAAAACGCTGATGGACTTATGTGATAATAAGAGGAGAGGAAGAAACTATGGAGGAAAAGAAAGAGAAAATGGAGGAGGAGTAGCAGCAAGCAGCTGATCACTGCCGTTTTTTATCAGTCAGACTTCTTTGGAACTATATTCAGAGGCGAATTAATCCACATTTGGTGCTGTAGTATGTGTTTGTGGCAGCAGGGTGGTGTGTGTGTGTGTGTGTGTGTGTGTGTGTGTGTGTGTGTGTGTGTGTGTGTGTGTGTGTGTGTGTGTGTGTGTGTGTGTGTGTGTGTGTGTGTGTGTGTGTGTGTGTGTGTGTGTGTGTGTGTGTGTGTGTGTGTGTGTGTGTGTGTGTGTGTGTGTGTGTGTGTGTGTGTCTAAACAAACTACAGTGTGCGATGTGGGTTAAGCAGAAGTATGTCAGTGACACGGTGGGACTCTGTGACTCTGTGGTGCGTTTGTGGAAACAGAGGAATCAGGTAATTCACAGTACTGGACCGGTTTGAAGCTGCACATGTGGTTTGATGTTCTAGTTTCTATCCTGATACTTGTTCTCCGCCTCCGTTTGAATCAACAGCTCATTTCACAGCAGAACACCGAGCGGTGTGTAAACAGCTTCATGTCGTCCGCTCGCTGACAAGGTGACTATACGTCCGCGTCAAGGTTGGAGGTTCAGTGCAGCAATGAACCGAATGGAAGGAAATCAGTGTTAAAAACTGAAGGATGGAAAATTGACCAAAGTCAAATTTACATAATTTGAAGTAAATGGGCCAGTTAATGAAAACAGAGCTCACCGGTCCATTACACAGGAGACTGACAGACTGTCCAAGCAGAAAACAGGACCAAAACCACATCAGACAGCACAACTCAATGAGAGGCGGCAAAGTTACATTCAAGGGCTTTTAGATTTCCAGGCTTAAAAAATAAATAATCAAAAAATGTAATTACGATTACGTTTAATATTCACGTTGTATAGCATCATTAAGAAAATGACACTGTAGCACAGGTGTAAAGACATAATGATGCTGTTTTTTGATTTATTACTTTTACTAATTTTCCCAGTAATTATTCTCATCATCATTATCATAAGCATTATTATTATTATCATCACTATTTTAACTTTTTATGGTTAACACAGCAGAGGTTGTTCAATTAATAAATCTATTTATTCATTTGTTTTGTTATGCTACCACTAACATCATATTTTTTTATTGCTTGAATGGTTCAAATACAACTAATAGAAATTAAATCCCATGAATTACATTTGACCTGAAAAACAAACATGAGCAGCAAGAGGAAGTATATTTGTAATTATATATAATTATGACATAATTGTGATGCCTCCCCAATGTGAAAACAAACCCACACACTTGTTTTTTTCATTCACATGAACAAGTTGTTTTAAATAAAGGACATGAGCAGCAGGAGCTCTTCTAACTACAGGTTTCCTACTTCCTGTTTCTATATGTTAACTGACAAACGCAGCTCAACCCGTGTCCATGTGTTTAAGATGAAGATATAAAGCTGCAGGTTATTAAAGATGTTTTTTTATGGCCGGGCGTGCGCAGCGTCCTCAGGCCCTGCTGAGGAAAAACACAGCCGTCCATCTCACTCTTTATTTCTCCCTCTGCGTTCTTCATTCAATAAAGCAGCCACAATAAAGTTTCCTGTGAAGCTGCACTTCGTCAGATGAAAAGTTATTGTCGTGGGTTTATTGCATGAAAGTCCACAGTGGGAGCAATAAAACTTTTCCCTCCTTAGGTTTGCCTTGAATCACGGAGTCTGTTTGAACATTAACTTCCTCAGCTTCCGAGGCCGTCGTAGTCGTCGTCGTCGTCATCATCATTGACTCCATCTTGTTTGTCAGAGAACTTTATCTCTGGTTCCAGTGGAGAGATAAAAGTTGCTGCAAACGTGGAGGAAACGTCTGTATCAACCTATGAAGTCTGAGGTCATTTGTTTTCATTTGGTATACTATGACGTCACGTTAGCCACAGCTGCTACATCCATCCCAGTGTAATCAACAACCTGAACTTGCTCTTTCCTCCTTGAGGATGTGTTTGTGCAGTAATGTTCTGGTTAAGTGCAATAATACTGCTCAAATCTAACAAATGGAGGAATGCATTTCTCTTCTACATCTGTCTCATCTTAGATTTCAATCCTGAAAATGTGTGTTCTAATGGAAATGTACTAAATTTCATTGCATAGCTGTGCAATGACAAATAAAGCCTTTCTATTTGAATCGCTTTCAGTGAGATAATGGACATTAATGGCTCCAGGAAATTGCTCTTCCTGTGCTATCTGCATAATTATGTTAAGATGTTTTAGATTTCACATTAATGGCTATTTATAAATATATTAATTTTTATACATGGATATTTCAAATTTTCTCATTTCAGCTGGTGATGACGTAGATGTAGATGAGAGGAGGCCCCAGGACGGAGCCCTGGGGAACACCACCAAGTATTTGTATATGTTCTGATGAGTAATTGCAAATCAATGCAGGACATCCTTCAAACATAATCTACACCAGCATCTTCACTATCATCTTCACTATCTTCATCTACAAAAAAAACCCAAAATCATTAATTAAATCAATAAAATAAATGAATAATTAACCAACTAATCTCAAGTTCCTTAATGAAACAAGCACAGAAAACAGCTGCATAAACACAAAGCAAATGTATGGGTGTTGATGTAAAGACACACACATACACATACACACACACCGTTGTGTACCTGTCCTGCCTTAGTAAAATCTCTGGTGTGTGTGTGTTGCTGAATTATGAATGAAACTTTCAGCCTGGCTGATTCAGTTAAACTGCACTGCCTCAGTTACCACTGAGCACATACAATCCACCACAACACACACACACACACACACATGAACACACACATGACAACAAATACTAACACACAGCCTCGCCCTGCCTGCACAGCACTTTTTTTCTAGAAAGAGATTTTCATTATTTCAACAGGGAAGCTTTTACAGGATCACACACACACACACACACACACACACACACAGTCACTGCACTGTTCTACTATGCAGCAATGTTTAGTTTTATGTCAGTGTGTTACTGTGGCTATGAAGTGCAAATGCCTGGATAAAAGTTGATCCTTCACAGCTGCAGTAGGTGCAACAGTCATAAGTGTCCTGAGGAGATTTACCAGCAGCAATAAGAGCAGCAGTGGTACAGTGGTGGTGTTAGTAGCCTTAGTCCTGGGTGTCCCCGTGAGTCTCAGTCCTGTCCGTCCTCTCTGTGGGAATCCCTGCTGACATCATGGCCAGACATATATTACTGCAACCTCCTGATGCTTTTTATCATAGCCACAGCTCTGGGATCAGCTGTCACACTGACCTGACCGGCTTCTGCGGCTTCAACCCCTGGAAGTTTCCGGTAATGGGTCGGCTGGTTCTGACCGTGTGAGGGCTGATCCTGAGTCAGTGCACACTAAAAACAGTTGGGTTAAAAAATAACCCAATTTTAACCCAAATGTTGGGTTGAATAAGGACCAACCCAACATTTGGGTTATTTTAACCCAACAGGTTGAGTTATTTTTTTTAACCCAACTTTTGGGTTGAATTATTTAACCCAAGAGTTGGGTTATGTTAACTACAACATTGGGTTATTTTTAACCCAACTATTGGGTTGAGCAAGCACTTCATACACAACCCAATAGTTGGGTTAAAAATAACCCAATGTTGTAGTTAACATAACCCAACTCTTGGGTTAAATAATTCAACCCAAAAGTTGGGTTAAAAAAAATAACCCAACATTAACCCAAATGTTGGGTTGGTCCTTATTCAACCCAACATTTGGGTTAATGTTCGGGTTATTTTTTTTAACCCAAATGTTGGGTTGTTAAAAACTACAGAGAGTGCTCCAAACTTTTCTACCAAGTGACACCACTGTCACAGAAATAAATGGCAGTGGCGTCACTGGTTAACAAGTTTGGAGCGCTCCCTGCAGACCTAGATTGAAAAGTGGTTAAGTGGTCCTTATCATTAGTACCTCTTTAAAAGAGAAAGGAAACTTCCTCGATTGATTATCTTATGTTTTAATATAAACCTATTAAAAGTAAACGCTTGTAAAAAAAAACAATTAAAAAAAAAAAACAATATACACTTTTAATATAATTACAGTGTTTCTCAGTGAAAAAACAGGTAAAACAGTATGATATAGCACAGCACAGAATTTTATTGCAAAGTTCAACTTTACAGTAACTTACCAACAGCCGTGGTTGCCAGAATTTCACCATAACAAATATGGTACAACACATGAGGAATTACAGTTTGTCAGTATAGATTTAACAGGCAGCAACTGCTTATCCTTAAATGATATCACAAACTAAGACCATTGTGAACCAGAGTAGAACATCATTGATAAACTGAAATAAACTCTTTTTGCATTTACACATTCTGTGAAAAACAGGACTGCTCCAATACCTTGTCCAGTACACAGTGTTGAGATCTTGAAAAAACAGCATGTGTCCATATATGAAGGATAATCCATGGTGAAAGAAAATTAACATCATAAAAAAATTAGCCACTTGCCCTTGGTTGATCAAGAGTAATGAGTCAATAGCGCAGTCTTGGCTGTAGGGTGCTCAACACGGTGTTCTGGGAAACTGGAACTTCAAGGATTCGCAGTCACCAACTCTGCATGAGACTCCTGTTGTTCATCAGGTGTTTGGACTGGCATGATCCTCTCTGCATTCAGAAAACAGAAACATAGCAAAAGTTAGATTGATGCAGTACCTTAGCATGATGCCCACACAGAGATAAACTCAGCAATCTGTTGCTCCAATGAGCTAGCTAAGCTAACCTAAATACAGATGCATCTCCTCAAACAATCAGACAGTCACCACATTTGGTTCAACACTGCTGTATAAACTTATTAAAAATGATTTTTTTGGCATTTGGCAACTAAACCACTGCTTACCTGTGATTAACCCTGACAAGACTGGTGTCAGAGTCATTGGTCCAGACTTGACTGAAGACAGGTGGGACAGTAGCATGGTGCGATGTTCAGGAAACTGTAACTTTGAGCAGGTGGTGTCATTGTTTCTGCTGGAAGATTCCCAGGGTCTCAATCAGGTGTTTACTGTGGACTGGCATGATCCTCTGTATAAGCAGACAAAGAACAATGAGGAAGATTTTTATCAGTCATAACTCAATTTTATCTATTTAATGATTCAATTTACAAATGTACTCACTGCTTAGTGTTGATAATGCTGAAGACAAATCAGTTTGCTGGCCATGCCACATTCCTGCAAAGTTGGCTGCCTTGCATTCTCCAGCTGCACCATGCTGTGGAGAAGGTGAAATTATTTTGTAGTGTTAAAAAGGTGTACAAGGGATGGTACAAAATTGTATGTTCAAATAGACAGTGGTTGAAAACAAAATTGCCGTAACTCATGCTCTACTTCATGGATATCGGACCAAGGACATTTTTAGCCTGGTGTATTTTCCCACTTCTCCATAAACAGAGTAACAAATACCTTTTACAGTAATGTGTGATGTTGGCCTCCGTTGGGAACTTCTGGAGGCCGCTCCTCCAAGAGAGCAAGGGTCCTCTTCAGACTGTCTCTCTCCATGTGCTAGCTTCCACATACTTTACTCTGATTAGAAAACACAAAACAGTATAACATTAGGCTACAGTACACACAGTTTACTCTCTGGTATGGTCTCTCATGCTACAGTAGTTGGTAATACAGAGGGAGTAACATCCAGACATACACACAAAAAACTGCCTGTTTGCCAAACAAAAGCTGAACATAAAACAGGTTTTCTTTTAGCACAACATGCTAACCTGAGTGCAACAACAACACATAATGCTGACAGCAGAGGACCAGCCATGAACGGTGCTTCACCACCGGCTGTGAGCCACTGACCCTCTCTCCACGGCAGGTGAGCCCCCGTGGGGTCAGTGGCTTATTCTGTGAGTGAACATCAGTTGTGAACCCTGTTCGCATTTAGCATCAAACACAGGCTATTTTAGAAGAAGGATATCTCCACATCTAACGTTAATTGACTCCAAACTTATCCATGACTGCTGCTATGATAAACTACTAGCGTTGTTAACTCTTTTCTCTTTTTTTGCATTAACATGCGGCAGCAGCATGTAGCTCATCCTCACACATCCACTGTTAGCGTTAGCCTAGCTCATGCCAAAGTAACACAAATATACTCATTTTAAAATACTTACAGTTTATCTGTAGCTTTGCCACGGACAGTTGGTATCGATCCAGCCTGAGAAAGTCCAGTCCAGCGGTGCATGGACCCTTGTAGCTGAAGCAGTCAGACTTTGCCGACTGAAGCTGGGGCAAATAAAATTAACCCATGTCTCTTTGGCTGGGGGCAATATGATGGAGCGTGAGGGTTTGTCTCCAACAGAGCAGCTTTCCGGTTGTGATAGCGCTCCGGCGTCACATAAAAAAAGAGTAAATAACGGATCTCCACAGGTAGCTGTGGTGGTGGGTGGAGACAGCATTTTTCAAATGAACCGGCCGGTTACGTCACAGAATAACCCAACCCTTAACCCAAAAAATGGGTTACTCACTGAAAATTAACCCAATTACTTGAACAACCCAGGAATTGGGTTAAATTCATAGCCCTATAACCCAGAAAATGGGTTACACCCTGGAAAAATAACCCAACAATTTAACCCAACACCAATAACCCAGAAATTGGGTTACAGAAATAACCCAACACTTTTTAGTGTGTGGATTTCCTGTCCGCCTGCTGAGTGAAGGAAGGACCAGCACTAACAGCGTGTGGTGCTTTCACTACAGCAGTGTGGAAGATTCGCTCTAACTTCAGAGCTGCCATGAATTAAGTTACATGAGACCAACTGAAGTTTAAATATGAATAAAATCAAATTAGACGGAGAGTTTCTGCAGCGTCTGTCAAGTCTTTTCCATCCAGTCTGTGCACTGAACCTTTCTCCTGCATCATTTATCCCTACACTGTACTGTATGAGCTGAGGAAAACAGATAGAGAATAATCACCGTTTTAACTGGGTTGTTAGTATTTACATGACTGCTATTTTTAAGTGATTCCTGCTGGGAATGATAATAATACACCTTATTTGTAGGCGGCTTTCAGGGCATAATAGAATCAATGTAACTGCATGAAAATAGATATGATTAAACGCTGGTGTTAGAGCAATACAGGGGTGTTTTTGAGGACGTGGGATTTGGAGATAGGAAGAGAATTAATTCACATTTATCACATTTATTCTGTATTTAAGTGTATATTATTCTTTTTTTTCAGTTTTTCATGTTTTTTTGTTTTCTGCTATATAGTACCTTGTATTTTGGTGGCAAAAGAAAATGTTTAACATGATAAAATATAATAATTCTTTGGCGCAGTGGATTTTTCTCAGATATCTGGATTTTCTGTCTTTCCTACCGATATAAAAATAAAACCTTCAAGCGTTGTTCCACTGACAAACAGATACTGTATATATGACACCGTGTTTCTCCAGATGTGATACGCAGCATCTGATACAGGAGAAACAGGATATAACCTGATCTGCTGCTGATGTGACAGATGTTTCTGTAAATACAAAATCAAAGCTTTACTGTACGAGTGCCGATCAATAACGAGAGAACAATGTGTCTCCGATCGCTGATCAACGGAGCAGAAAACATGTTTCTGATTACCGATCAATAACGAGGAAGCAGGGCTCTCTGATCACGGATCAATAAGACGGTATAAACAGGCCCAGGAAGTCCGACGGGGAGCTTCAGTTCTGCAGCGGACGCAGCAAAAAGCCTCCTTAGTTACATTTCAGACAAACTCAGAGCTACGCCTTCATCCAGAGGCAAATCAGGATACCCACACACCCTGAACGCACCAAACTGAGGGGTGGGGCTAAGGGACAGGGGGGGCAGAACAGCCGTCTTTCTGTACAAACACAGCCAACCAAACTGACCTGAGAACAGTCAGTTATACACCTGGACTAAACTGAGCGGAAAATGTGAATTAAGACTTTATGTCTAATTAAATAATTAATTGGCTGACTGAAGCTGATGCTGCTGGAAGAGACAGGGACGGCTTCCAAAAAGCAGTCAGACTGCTCCTTTAAAGTAAAAAACGTGCCGTGCTGTCACTCAGGCTGAAGTAAGTAACAGGAGGAACAGTGTTTCTGCTGGAGTGGAAACTGATGTAGACACACACACACACACACACACACACACACACACAGAGGACATGGGCGGTCAGTCTGAGTGTTTGTGTGAAACCATTAGACGACCATCAGTGAGCAGCACTTCACTGCAGCAGACACACACACACTCACACTGGCCAATGAAAACACAAGAGATCAAATGGTTCAAAGAAGAATCAGAAGAAAACAGTAAAGTAGAAATACGGACAAGCCTCGCACACTTTCAAATCCAACTGATCAACATAACGAGGAAATGTTCATCTACATATTTGGCAAAAAAGGTTTGAGATCAGAGCTGGATTCAGTCGCTGCTCACGTTAACACAACTTTTTCTGCTGCTGCTGCTTCACAATAAATCACAGCAGCTGGACAACACCGGAGGACTTTTATTGTGAAACAGGAAACACAATGTGACGGTGTGATCTTATCATCCAGACAAGAAGAAGACGGCGGACGGACGCGTGTTTTGTTTTTTCTCTGCCAGCGCGAACTCTGATGTCAATTTGTAAAAGGCTGATTATTAATTGAACATTGATTTCTGTATTGATTATTGAGAGCCTGGCTGCACTGTCAGCAGATTCTACAGTGGCGTTCATCTGGTTTTATGACAGTTAACTCAAAGTTTTTGACCACTGCTCGAGCGCCTGTATACACTGACCATTTATTGTTATTGATAATCAATCAAATATCAATTAAACTAATTATTGGAAAATAAATAATAACTGTGGGTTTCTCCCTGACAGTAAGAACTAGATTTGGACACAAGACTCGACTGATGCTGAACTTCACTGGTGCAAATTTTCGATAAATTTCAATTAATCAAATTGATTATTCTTATTAGAACAGAGGATCAAAACATCTGGGATTTACAGATGCTGATTGGCTCGGCCGGCAGCTGAGTGAAGGTTAAAACAACCTGTCAGTGTTCATTCTTCTACCCTCTCTCTTTTCCTTTCACACATTTCTCGTGTTCGCTCGTTTCTTTGTGCAACTTGTTTTTTGTCCTCAGTATATTTTTGTTTTGCCTGCCCTGCATCACCACACAACCATAAACTACTTGCATGTGAAAAATCTGCTTGGCAACAAACCAGTGGCACTTTGGCACATGGAGCCTCCATGTTTGTTTGGTTTTCAGGCATATCAGTGTTATTTTTGTGTGTGTGTGTGTGTGTGTGTTTTTTTTTGTCAAATCAGATCCACCAGAGCTTTCAGAAAAATGTTCCCCAGTCATAACTTAGAACTTTGGACACAAAGTCAGAATATGATCATTATGATAAAACCAAACATCTCAAATAAAATGTTACAGATTATTTTTTACAGTCCACAGGACCGAAGCAACACTGAGCAGTCACCGTCCACACACTCCGTCCTCACACACTCCTCACACACACTCACTACAGCACCCCGTGTGAATTCATCTCCTCCTGTTTGCTGGAGAAGAAAACTTGCAGTGAGCAGCATTTTAAGAAAAATAGCTGGAGCCGTTTTCAAACTGAAGCAACACATTTGTGAGCCTTTCTCTCTGAACCGAGGAGCTCCAGAGCACACACACACACACACACACACACACACACACACGGAGCAGGAAGTCAGGGAGTATTCTTCTCTATCTATATGAATTCTACTTCAAAACTTAAACTTTATGAAAATTGAATGAGGTTTGGTTGTGTTGAGTTGTGGTGCAGCCACAGAGCCAATACGTGAGGACGGAGTGAGTGTGTGTGTGTGTGTGAGTGTCTACATACTGTATGATGAAAAGTGTGTGTGTGTGTATCTCTGAATGCTAACCACCGTTAATAGCAAACACACAGAACTTCATCACTAATTCATACAGCTACATTACGTCAACCTCAATACACACATGCACACACACACACATGCACACACACACACACACACACACACACATGCACACACACACACAACATAATTGTGTATTTTTGTTTCTTCCTCTTCTTCCTCTCATTCTATTATTATTTTGGTTTTTTTTCTGACCTCACCTGCTGCAGCTACTCTATTCTATTCTATTCTATTCTATTCTTTCCTTGTCCTGCTATTCCACTTCTTTCTTTCCTTTTCTTTCTATTCTTTCTTGTCACATCTTTTTTCTTTCCTGGCTCTCCTCTCCTCTCCTCTCAACTCTTCTTTTATGACAAGTTTTCTGCTCTGATTCTATTTCCTTCTCCTCTCTCTAAACTCTTTCCTCTCTCTCTTTCCATCTCTCCGTCCCTCAGTCCGGTCCCCTGCTCCTGTCCTCCTGTCCTCCACCAGACTTCTACTCTCCCCTTCTCATTCTATTCTCAGCGGTAGCGGAGTATCTGGAGCAGTTTTCATCCTACTTACCACGGCTGATGATGATGATGGTGATGATGATGAAGGTGAGGAGGCAGAGGAGGGTGAGGAAGAGCAGAAGCAGGTTTTCCAGGTGGGAACAGGATGGACGGATGCAGGAGGACGCAGGAAGAACAATAAAAAGAAGAAGGTGGAGGAGGAGGAGTGTTGTTTTACTGTCTCAGATCTGTCCTGCTCTGCTGCCGCGGCAACAACCACATCTCCTGTCATCCCTCCTCTCTCTCTCTCTCTCTCTCTCCCTTACACACACATGCTGGCTCACTCGCGCTCTCCCTCCCTCCCTCTCTCTCTCTCTCTCTCTCTCTGACTCCACCTCCTTCCATTTGGTTTGCTCGACCCTCCCCTCCTTCTCCCTTTACTCTCTCTCCCTCTCTCGGTTCGTTTGTCATCTCTCGCTCTCCTGCTCTTGTTCCTCTCGTCCCTCCTTTTCTTTTTTCTTTTTTAACTTTTTATTTATCTACGTACATGAACAAAGAACATGAGATCATCATGGGTGGTACAGTTATAAACAAAATATTCTATTACACATACATACATACACATACATCATAGTCAAATGTCACACTATTCAAGGTGCATATTCAATCCATTTTTCCCAGCGTTCCATACACTTCTCCAACTGAAGTCTTAAAACAAAAGTAAGTCTCTCCATACAGTAAATTTCGTGAATGATCCCGTGCCACTGGATCAGTGTTGGAGGATCTGGTTGCAACCACTTTCTGGTTATGGCTTTCCTACCACTTGCCAGAAGAATCTTCAACAAGTACCTGTCCTTATGCAAGACTGTTTTTGGAGTTTTACCGAGATATAAAATAACAAAAGAAAAATCTAAATCCACCCCTATTATTTTATTTATCTCGGTTGACACCTCCTTCCAAAATAACTGGATTTTCGGACAGGCCCAAAAAACATGAAAATGGTTAGCCATAGGGGTTCCACATTGTCTCCAACAAAAGCCTCGGCTCTCTGAGCCTGTTCGTAGTGCTGTTAATTTAGGAGTTATGAAAAATCTCACTACATTCTTCCAGCCGAACTCTCTTAAAGATCTCGAATTTGCAGTGGTCGCTTGTGTCTCACATATTTCTATCCAGGTCTCTTCTAATATTTGTGTTTCTGACTCCTTCTCCCATTTTTGTTTAATGTATAACGTAGAGTGATTCTTAGAAGCTTGTATACTTCCGTATATTCTTGAGACCAACTTTTTATTATCTTTCTTTTTATATGCCTCATAAAATATAGAAATTAAATTGTATTCCTTCTCCTCCTTGATTTGTAATTTTTTATTATAATAGTCTCTGACTTGCAGGTATCTATGAAAGTCCTGCTTCTCCAGTCCAAATGTGGCTGAAATTGACTCATAACTCTGAAATTTACTGTTTGAGATGAGGGAACAAAAGGACGTGATCCCTCTCCTAACCCACTGTTTAAAGCCCCCGTCCAATCTAGCAGGTTCAAATTCTGGATCATATGCTATCCAATTCAAGACTCTAACCTGTTTCTCTATTTGTAACTTCCTCAAAACCTTAAACCATAGTTTCAGAGTGAATACAGTCCATTGATTCAAGCTGTTATAATATTTTTCTGCTTGGTTTTTGTTTCCTATTATAGATTGTATTGGAATTTTTAACTGTGTAGTTTCCAAGCATTTCCATTTAGATTCATAATTTGGAGAGCACCAGTATACTAAGGGTTTCAACTGTGCAGCATAATAATAATCCTGTAAACATGGTAAAGCTCTCCCTCCCTTCTCTTTTTTTAGCTGCAGAGTCTTGAACTGAACCCTAGGTCTTCTACTGTTCCAAATGAACCTTGAGATCCAGGCATTCCACTCATCAAATTGTTTTTGGGGTACCTCTAGAGGCAGAGACTGGAAGAGATAAAGAAGCCGTGGCAACACGTTCATTTTAATGATTTCTATTCTATTACTCATATCCAGTGGGAGGAGGGTCCATCTAGAAATATCAGATTTGATCTCTTTATTAATGGGGCCGTAGTTATTTTCAAAAAGTTTTGACATATCTTTAGTAAGGTTTATTCCTAAATATTTTATTTTGGACGAGTCCCATTTAAAATTGTATTTCCCTTTAATATCTGGGTGGGGAATACAGTTAAATGTGAGGGTTTGGGTTTTTTGGATATTAAGCTTATAACCAGAGTATAAATTATATTTTTTTAGCAGGGACATCAATTTAGGGATGCTCGAGTCTGGGCTTGTAATAAAAAGCAAAACATCATCCGCAAACATACAAATCTTATGTTCTTCTCCTCTAATCATAGTCCCCTTTATCCCAGAGTCCTCTCTAATTGCTTGAGCGAGGGGCTCAATAAATAATGCGAATAGGGTCGGACTCAGGGGACAGCCTTGGCGTGTCCCTCTTTCCAAATGAATAGTTTGCGACAGGTGTCCATTCACCCTGATCCTGGCCGTTGGAGTAAAGTATAGCGCTCTAATACATTTAATAAAACCATCTTTGAAGCCAAATCTTGCAAGTACCCTGTATAAATATTCCCAACCCACCGAGTCAAATGCCTTTTCAGCATCTAGGCTGACTAACATTGCACTGATATTTTCTGATGTAATATGACTCATCACCTGTAGTGTTCTCCTTAAATTATCCTGTGTCTGTCTGTTTAATACAAAGCCTGTTTGGTCCAAATCAACCAGCTCAGGGACAATGGACTCCAGTCTCCTAGATAGGATTGAAGCAAATAATTTATAGTCTACATTTAAGACTGATATTGGTCTGTATGAGCTGCATTCATTTTTATCTTTTCCTTCTTTCAGGATGATAGAGATAACTGCTTCCTTCCATGATTGGGGGGCTTCTCCTGTTCTCAGTGTATGGTTGAAACAATTAAGCAGAACAGGTGTTATCTGTTGTTTAAATGTTTTATACCACTCAGACGGATAGCCGTCCGAACCTGGAGCCTTATTAGCTTTCAATCTCGAAATGGCTTTGTTCAGTTCTTCTGCTGTTATCTCAGCCATAATTTCTTTATTTTGTTGTTCTCCTATAGATGGTAAATCTAGTGAACTTAGAAAAGTATCTATTGTTGTAATATCTACCATGGCCGGTTGGCTATATAGTTCTTTATAATATAGTTCGAAAGCATGTTCTATGTCCTCTGATTCATTGCAAACCTTTTGTGTCTTGGGGTTTCTAATCTTATAAATCATATTTTTCCCACGTTGTTTTCGAATCCTCCAGGAAAGTAGTTTCATTGCCCTATGCCCTGTCTCATAATACTTTTGTTTGGTAAATTTAAGTTGTTTTTCAATTTCTTCATCATATATGCCATTTATATCCTGTTTAATTTTGTTTATTTTAATTAATATTTGTGGATCTCTTTGTTCCATGTGTCTAGTTTCTAATGACTTCATTTCCGCTTGTAGTTCCACAAGTCTTCTCTGTTTTTCCTTTTTACGAAAAGCTGTGAGGGCAATAATTTTGCCTCTAACAACTGCCTTTGCTGCGTCCCATAAAGTATTTGGAGACACCTCCCCATTATCATTATTTTGTAAATATGTTTCAAATTCCTGTTGAATCTGTTTCTGCACCGTTTTGTCATTTAAAATGCTCGTATTAAGTCTCCAAAGTGTATTTTTCCGTTGCTTAGTTAGGTGCAGGGTTAGGTACACCCCTGAGTGATCAGATACATCTCTAATCCCTATTTTACAATCCCTGACTCTGTGCCAGTCTGACTTATACATAAACAAATAATCAATTTGTGAATATACAGAGTGACACGGGGAATAATATGTGAATTGTTTTTCTCCTGGATGAGACTCTCTCCACACGTCAATCAGACCCAGCTCTGTAAGCATCCTCTGGGCTAGAACGGCATTAGGACTTTTCTTTTGGCGCTGATTAGATGTATCTAATTTTGGTTGCAGTTGGACATTAAGATCACCACCACAAATTAGAATTCCTTGTGTTTCCAAAACTATCAATTCAAATAATTTTTTGAAAAACATTTTTTTGCTCCCTGGGGGGGCATACACATTAAGTAGAGTTACTTCTTCATTGTCTAATTTACCCTTTACTAAAACAAATCTCCCTTCCTTGTCTTTCACTTCTGAAATAAATTCAAAATTTACTGCATTAGGGATCAGTATAGCCACTCCCCTCCTACGGGCTGATTTATGAGATGAGTAATAGGTATTTTGAAATCCCAGTTTTTTAAATTTTTCATGTTCTAAAGAGGACAGATGAGTCTCTTGCCAAAAAACTACCTGCAGCTTTTCTCGTTTCATTTTAGCTATAATTTTACTCCTTTTGATCGGGTTATGCAGCCCATTGACATTTAGTGTGACTATCTTATATTCCTGATGATGCATATACTCTTTTCAACCTGTGTACAACTGTGTAACATTACCCATGATATCCCGAACAAGAACAGTGAACCAAAAAACAGAAAAACAAAAATCAAAGACTTCCAAGTCCGAAGTTCAAATAAAACTTCAAGTTGAGAGGAAATCCTCGTGTCCGTCGAGGGCCTCTCATCAGTATCAGAGGAGATACTGTGTACCGGTGACATTCTTTCTGAGTCAGTTTCTCCAAAACCGGTATAAAGTTCCATCTTGTCAAGTACAGTAAATAATAATATGTATTCTCTTTGTAAATTGGCAGAGAGTTGAGAAACACAGGAATTATCTTCTCAGGTAAAAGGATATAATGAAAACTTTAAGCAAAGAAAAAACTAATTCCTTAGAAGATTGAAAATTAAGTTGTAAAAGCATTTTCTTTCGGGTATAAAAATTCAAAATAAGTGAGTTTGGGTAATTTCTTAAGCTCTCCTTATGTAAGTAAACAAAAATTAAAGGCTCAGAAGCCCAAATGTTGCCGTCTAAGGTAGGCTATATAGTTCAAATATAGGTAAATTTAAGTAGAAACGGCAATCTGTAGTATTTAACTCTTAAATATAAGGTTCAGCTTAAACAAATCTGGGTAATTATTATAGTATTACCTCACCTGGTAAACTGACTAATGATAAGTCATCCACTTTACATGGGGGCTAATAACACTTTTGTTTTGAAGCCCAGTGTAATTAAAAAATAAAATAAAATAAAATAATAAAAAATAAAGGGGGTGGGGGGATGGGGGGTGGAAGGGGGGTCCAAACGAGGAGGTTGGACCCGGATCATCACTGGATGATATTTCAATTAACAGTCACTGGGCTCAACTTCTGTACAGGCACATGGCTCCAGTCACTCACCCCACAATGTGTGAATATGTTTACCCTCAGGTGTTTTCACTCGCCAGCAGCAGTTGCTCCAGGTGGAACACGCTGAAAGCTCCGTAGTCTCTCTTTTATCCGCCCTTGGTCCACTACCTGTCTGCGGCGATCTGCACCTGCCCTCTCCCACGTCGCCAATCTCCGCTGCTTCAGCACTGTAGAGTCAGGCTCCTTAACGTTCTCCATAGGAAATCCTCTCTTCCTCAGGTCTTTAGCCGCCTCTGCTGCGCTCTCGTAGATCTGTGTGCCGCTGTCGAAAAACACCTTCAACTTGGCTGGATGTGGCGTTTGGAAGCGGATCCCTTTAGCTTTAAGCTCTCTCAGTATCCCCACATATGCCTTTCTTTTCTTCAATATTTCGGGGGGATAATCTTGATCAAAATAGATCCTTTTCCCCTCGTAACGAACATCTTTCTTTCTCCACGCCGTACGCAGTACCTGTTCTTTCACTCTGAACTCGAGGAAGCAAATCACCAGTGATCTCGGCGGTGCGTCTGGGGGAGGCTTTGGGGCGAGCGCCCGGTGGCAGCGCTGTATTCCGAGGTCCATGTCCGCGGCCGGCGGGCCGACTTCTGATTTTATTAGCTTCGTTATAAACTCCGACACATTGGACCCCTCTGATTCCTCCGGTACTCCGTATATACGGAGATTGTTGCGGCGCGAGCGTGCTTCTAGCTCGGTTAGCTTAGCCTGCAGGGCCTCTTGGTTCTCTAGCGCCTGGGTGAGAGCCTCCTTCGCTGCCGTGTCCCAGTCTTCAATGTCGGATATGCGCTGTTCGGCCTCGCCCACTCTTGCTACGGTAGCTTGTAGCTCGCCTGTAGCTTCTTCGAGTTTTCGGTTGATTTCTCCTCTAAACTCGTTCAACTCCTTCTTCATGTCGTTACGAAAGGAAAGTCGAAATTCACTCATTTCACTTTTAACATCCGACCTGAGCGCACGAATCTCGTTGTAGATGGCCTGCATGACGGGGTTAGCTTCTTCCTCGTCAGCGCCGCCATTGTTCTCGTAGCTGTCCTCGTCGCTGTAGTATTTTTCTTCGGCATTCTCTCCTCTATCACGTCTTGAGCCTTGTTTACTTTTAGTCTTTTTTTGCTTATCCCCTTCCATGTTAACTTTCTGTGCAGTTTTTTTTTAATCTAATGTTCTTCAAAGGGGATAAATATCCAACCGGTTGGGAGCAGGGTGTTTAGGCTGCCATTCGCTTCAGCGTCACCACCGGAAGTCCGTCCCTCCTTTTCTTTATGCACTCACACTTAAACACACACACACACACACGCTGCTCCACATTAAACAGACTGATGGGAGTTTCATTTTGGGAAGAGAGAGAGAGAGAGAAATGGAGAGAAGGAAACAAGGAGAGAGTAGAATTTACATCTGATATAATAGATGAACAAACAAATGTATAAATAAACACAGGTAAATAACTCTTTCCTGTATCTGGGACACATGAGGAAAACTTATTTTCATATGGTCATCAGCTTTAGTCTATTTCATACAAACTATCAGAGGCAGACACATATTTACAATAAGACTGATGTTAAAACTGCTTCCAGATCAGATGCAACAGCTGTTGTTAAAGGGATAGTTTAACATGTTGGCAAATTGGCCCATTGCCATAATCCCTATAGTCATAGCAGTCGGTTTGTTACCTTTATTTGTCCGTGTGTGCTATTTTTAGAACAGCCGAACCAAGCGGCGAGCTGCTCAGAGCTACGCTACGGAGGCTAATGGGATTTCTTGGTTTCCCTCATCAAACTCATCAAATACACAATCCAACAACTCCACAACGCTCTGGTGGACAAGTTGTGACCTGCACATTCACCACGATATGAGATTATAACAGAACGTTGCCAGACAGAGTTGTTTTCGAGGTAAATACAGAGACTGCTTGCTGAAAAACTGTCCCTGAAGGCAACGCGCATCAGCAGTTTTGCATGAATTTACCTCTAAAACAACTCTGTCTGGTAACGTTCTGTTATTATCTCATAGCGTGGTGAATGTGCAGGTCACCACTTGTCCACCAGAGCGTTTTGGAGTTGTTGGATTGTGTATTTGATGTGTTTGATGAGGGAAACCAAGAAATCCCATTAGCCTCCGTAGCGTAGCTCTGAGCAGCTCACGCAAATGTTGAACTATCCCTTTAAGAATTTGTTTTGTAAAAAACAACTATTTCTTTATTTTCAAACCGACATATTTCTAATTAAACTAATTTTTATCTCTACATTTTGAAAAGAAAAATCATGACTTTATTAACTATTGGCATTTACTTGCAAAATTACAACATCCGGTATTGATAAAGAGATGGACTGACGATTCATAGTATTTACTTTTTCTTTTGTCTGATCATAGAGGGTTGTTGTGTAAAAACTGTGCAGAGGTCAGGTGTCATTGTTCCCTCAGACACGTGAAGAAACACAATCAGCTTAACCACTTAGTCAGACAAAACACTACCCACCACCCAAACCCACACACACACACACACACACACACACACACACACACACACACACACACACACACACACACACACACACACACGTACAGTACACACAGACAGCTGGACACTGGAGCTGCTTACTTAAACATTTAAACAGAAAACTGAGGCTCAACAACTGACAGCTCTCTGCCAGTGACAGTGACATATTGTAACGTATTGTATTATAACTGTTCAAGTCATGCAGATGGACAAAAGTCCCCGAGGACTATCCTGTTGAGTTGTTCATCCTTGTTCCTGGTTGACGAACATTCGCACACAGCGTCCATTTATCATATTATGTTGGTTTGACTGAGTCACAAAATGCTGACAATGAGAAGAGTTACCAACACAACAGCTCCAGCTCCAGTCAATTACTCATCTTTGTGCCGTATATTTTAAGCCATGGACTATTCATTTTTGTTAAAACTTTTCAAAGCAGAAAAGCCTTAGAAAAATCGTGGTTTCCCATCGTGACGCCACAGTTGTGTACGTGCAACTCAAAGGTGAGTTTTCATTTTGACTGCTGGAGAAATTTGGATTTTGATCTTTAATGTCAGTAATTAGTCCCTTGTGTGCTCATGTTCTTCAACAAAATTGTTTTTAATGGATAAATCAGCTGTGTATTCACCGCCTCTGTAACACTTGTCAGTTTTCAACAATTTTAATTTCGTGAGTCATTTACCTTGTAAGTGATAATGTGTCAGCAGCGTCTCATCCTGACTCAAGTTCACCACCTGTTTAGCTGTTCACAAAAACTACATGCATTTATTAGGGATTAAACTTAAACTGTGGTGATGAAAGTAATACTGACTTTTCCTCCACTGGTGGTGATGCCAGAGATGGTACGCATGTTAAATGTTCAGTTGCATTAATTGCCATTTAAATGACATCTACAGTATGCTTTTGATTTATCCTCTCTTTTCCAGTTGGAATATATGGGTCATTAATGTATTTAATGAAAGTAGCTGGGCTCTGTGACAGCCGTGTTGAACAGCTTGTCTGAAAGCCTAATGATGACAGTGTGAGTTCCAACTACCTTAACACATCCAATAAGGATAATTATTAAAGGAAGATATTTCATCCACCATAAAGAAATGAATTTAATTAAGCTCTAAGGAAACAGCAAATGTTCCGTTGTGAACTCACAGTCAGTGTTGTTCAGTCCACATCCACTTTACATACATGTCACAGGAGCAGCTCATTGGTTTAAGTGAAACAAACCACAAACAAACTGAATTTGGCAGAAATTAAAGGGCTTCTCTCGCTGGTTTTTATGTTCTAATTTTACTCAATAAATATGGATGACTTTATAATACTTCCATCCAATTGTAACTGTGGAGAATAGACAGAGGTCTGGGTAATGATGTGGGAAATGCATTACTATAGAACTGTGCAGCAAAAAATGAGTTGTGCTGTGTGAATATACTTTTCAATGTAAAAGGTACGAGAGTAAAAGCGCTGTGATAATTTATCTGACGAGTTGTAAGATGTCTTATGCAACATTAATTTCTTATTAAAAATGGACCAACAATTATGATTTACCGTTTTGAATCCAATGTGATTTGAGAATGAATTAACCATGATATCAGTGATTGTACCTTTAACACAATGTTCCTTTGAGAACATTATCTGTTTGTTGGTGTTGTCATGAATAAAAATCCATTGTTTGAAGCTCCGTGTGAGTCCTGTAATTATATTATTACGCATCCATTAAGTATGCTAGCATAGCATTCATGAATGCAAATCAAGAACGCTGTTCGCTCGTGCTCACAGCCCAGAGGCATGATGGGATTGACACCACTATTCAGTGGGCCACATAACACAGAAGTAACCCGGAAGGCAGAAACATTTTGAGTGTATGCATCAGGCGAGCAGCTCTAACAGAACAATCCAGCATCCAGTTCATATAGTAGTACATCCATGGAGTTACCATAAGCTATGATTAGCAGTTCGCATTGAGTTTTGTAAGGTTTGATTTTCATTACAGCATCATGGACATATGCAATTTCCACATCTGGACCAATTCTGGGACACACACAGACAGCCAGATCTGCCTGGTTGTGTGGAGTTGGGCCAGACCCAGACTGAGGAGTGGGTACAGAAATTTCTTGTGGCTCTCTGGATGGCTAATTACTGCTAATTACTTGTTGACAGCATTATTTAGCCAACCAATTGCAAATGCCCAGTTCACATGGTGTGGAAAAGACTTGGATTTGAAACATTCACATTATGTTTATACCTTGTCCATATTTTAAATTAGTTATTTACTTAATTCTTTTCCACGCTCCTTTCCAAAGTTTTAGTCAAGTGTACCGGCAATTTAGACCATTTTTGACTTTTTATGTAGAGCCATAGTTTATTCTATATTATTGCCACCAACACATACTGTAGCTCAATTGAAAGGTTTAACTTTATGCTTCAAATGACCACAAACCGTTTGTTTCTACGTGCCTCCGTTCCTGAGAAAAGTCAAGCTAAACATGGCTGGGTTTCACCAAAATCCCTCCTTTTTTTCTAGAAAAGGAGATAGAGCGTCTTTTATGAAAGGTGCTCTGTTTGTGCCTGTCGCTCTTCTGACACTCGCATTTCTGGATCAAAGGGCTCGTATAAGATAAATATATACAACAATTGTTGTTCTATTCACAACTACTACTACGTACTACGCAGAGCGGACTCTGAGCGGACCCCGCGGTCGTTTGAGGTTTCATAGTGGAGCCGAGCGTACCACCATGTGCCAATTTCCAATATTTCCCACAATCCTTGCGTGCTTTCTGTCATGGAGTCATCCACGGATGAGGTGGGTATGCAGAGTCCGTGCGGTCATAAAAATCTAGTTTTGCGCAGACGTGCTGGCGGACGTCCAAAGAGTCCGCTCCGTGTACGTTCCACCCGACTATGTGGGGGGCCTTAAGGCAGAGGCGGGCCGCCACCTTGGTCAAAGCGTATGTGCATGTATGGGGAGCCATTCAGATGATTCATGATTCATCCATCCATCCATCCATTTTCATCCGCTTCATCCGGATCCGGGTCGCGGGGGTAGCAGTCGGAGCAGGGATCCCCAGACTTCCCTCTCCCCGGACAATTCCTCCAGCTCTTCCGGGGGGACCCCTAGGCGTTCCCAGGCCAGCCGTGTGACATAGTCACTCCAGCGTGTCCTAGGTCTTCCCCGGGGTCTCCTCCCGGTGGGACATGCCCGGAACACCTCTCCAGGGGCATCCGATACAGATGCCCGAGCCACCTCAGCTGGCTCCTCTCGATGTGGAGGAGCAGCGGCTCTACTCCGAGCTCCTCCCCGGTGACAGAGCTCCTCACCCTATCTCTAAGGGAGCGCCCCGCCACCCTGCCGAGGAAGCTCATTTCGGCCGCTTGCATCCGGGATCCCGTTCTTTCGGTCATGACCCAGAGTTCATGACAATAGGTGAAGGTAGGAACGTAGATTGACCAGTAAATCGAGAGCTTCGCCTTTCGGCTCAGCTCCTTCTTCACCACGACGGACCGATACAACGACCGCATTACTGCGGCCGCTGCACCGATCCGCCTGTCAATCTCGTGAGGCAGGGACTCTCCCCTGACCTGGAGGGTGCAAGCCACCTTTTTCCGGTCGAGAACCATGGCCTCGGATTTAGAGGTGCCGATTCTCATCCCAGCTGCTTCACACTCGGCTGCAAACCGCCCCAGTGCATGCTGAAGGTCCTAGCACGAGGGAGCCAACAAGACAACATCATCCACAAAAAGCAGAGATGAAATCAAGTGGCACCCGAACCTTGGCTGCGCCTAGAAATTCTGTCCATAAAAATAATTAACAGAACCGAGAAGAGGTCTGACTTATTGCCAGCAATGCGAACCAAGCTCCTGCTCCGGTCATACAGGGACCATACAGCCCTCAGCAGAGGGCCTCCGACCACATGCTCCCAGAGCACCTCCCACAGGATGCCACGTGGGACATGGTCGAAAGCCTTCTCCAAGTCCACACAACACATGTGGACTGGTTGGGCAAACTCGAGCACCCTGCGGTGGGTGTAGAGCTGGTCCAGCGTTCCACGGCCAGGACAAAAACCGCATTGTTCCTCCTGAATCCGAGGTTCGACCATCGGCCGAATTCTCCTCTTCAGTGCCCTGGAATATACTTTCCCCTGGAGGCTGAGGAGTGTGATCCCCCAATAGTTGGAACACACCCTCCGGTCCCCCTTTTTGAAGACACACACAAACCCATCACTTAAAGCAGAAGTGAGTGGTCCGGTCGTTTTCGCTAATGCTGCGTTCCAGGCAGGCTTTTGAAATCGTAAATTACAGCTTCAAGTCACAACTTACGACTTTGTAGCGTTTCAGGCAACCCACTCGTGTTTTTCCGACCTGTTTTACCGGTGAAAGTCACTATAACGGCCACTCGTAACTTCCGACCGGTGAACTCGTACCAGATCGAACTGGTACCACTTCACGGTCGGAAAAATACGAGTTTCCTTGAACGCACCATAACAGTCCTCGTCCCTACGTCACCACATTCACGGCGTTCCTTGGCTGCACACACAGCCCTGCATGCCGTTCTCTCTCCTCATTGGATAAAAACTGTAGGATACGATAAATGTTTTCTCCTCGGCTCAGAGCAGAGCAGAGGGACTGAGAGACCCGTGTTTCAGTCCAAACACTCTATGTAAGTGATTGCTGTCGGAAGATATAACTATTTAAGACTTATATTAACACAAATATATCACTCACTTCTGCTTTAAATTCAAATTTTATTTATTTATATGCAGTGGCGGCTGGTGGTCAAATTAGTTGGGTGGGCTAATAAATAAATTATACCCATGGTTAACACAGCAGTAGCTAAAAGTTAGGGTTATCCCATCTCACAAAAGTATAGCAACTAACTAGGCCTACACACTGCATAAAGGGTCTAGTCCAAAAAATAAAAAAATAAAAAACTTCTCACTGGTTATCTCACACATAGTCTCTCTCTCTCACCCACACACACACACACACACACACACAGTCTCTCTTTCTCTCTCTCACGCACGCACGCACACACACGCGTACGCACGCACACACCCGACGATATTGCTCAATTTAAAAAAAGGAAAAAAAAGAAGACGATATATGCAGCTCATATCGACGGCCTTTCTGGTCTGTTATCGCCATGTCATTTAAGTCTGGTGCTCCCGGTGAGTTTAGAAACTAGATTCTCCACTTCGTTCATGTTAGCAACACAGTTCTCTGGTTTAGAGCAGTAAAGTTATGCTACCTGTGATGCTAGCGCCTAGCGCCGCTGTTTCTGTCTTCTCCCTCCCACAACAACACAACTTTTCCTCCGGTTCCTGTCATTGGTCTGAAAACAGCGCTGTTGGGCTAAATGAAATTAGCCCCAATGACAAGTAAACCAAGGGGGCGGGACATGGCACCTGTCAATCATTGACCCTGCGTCAGCCCGCTGCTGATTGGTCAGAACCGCTCGGCCTGTGGGCTGAATGAAATTAGCCCACACAGTCGGTGAATGGCGAGGGCGGGACATGGCACCTGTCAATCATCCACAGTCGGAAAATGAATGAGAGCAGACTCGGTGAGCTCGGGCTGATTAAAATTAGCCCATTTAGAGATATCCTGTGTTTTTCTTGAAACTATTTAATATTGTTGCCAGATTTTACTAAGACTTAGAACAATCTTTTGTATGTTATTTAGAGAATATTTTTTCCTCATCTTTTGTTGTGTAATGCAGGGAGGGCTTAGCCCCACTAGCCCATTGATACCAGCCGTCACTGTTTATATGGCAACTTTCATGCTAAAAGCAACACAAAGTGCAACAAAATGAAAGAAAACCAAAAAAAAAGGTGGTGAAGGCCTGTGCAACTTTCAAACCACACTTGTCAATGTGGACGTGCATCATGCACACTTGCAACCCAAAGTGACGCCGTAGCGGCGCACATTCGGTGCAATGCGTTTATTTTTTCATGAACGTCCGCAGCGCACAGCCCCACGGACCGGTTCCCCCTCGGGCTGTGTCTCTCCTACTGTTTCCCATAGGGCTCTGCCCCGCTTGAAAGAAGAAGGAAGTCCGTATTTGGAAAGACATTGCCTCCGAGATGCAGAATGGGTATTATAGAAGACAAACACACATTTATGAACCGCTGACTTACCAGGACAGACATGTCCTCTGTTGGGGCACACAATACCTGATAGTAGCCTATTCTCAGCTGTCAGGATGGACGTAAACCCACCACCCCCTGTACAGGACTTTGCCACCTTGGTCTCCGAAAAACCGAGGGGAAACCCTGTTGTATGATGAGTTGTACATTGAAGATTCAAATGCTGGGAATTAACAACACAACATCTGACCCTGTTTACTGAAATCTGACTTTTGTAACCAAGGAACAAAAAATTACTGATTGGATTTTGGGATTTCATGGCCAGTCTATAAATTACAGTTAGCTTTGGTAAACAGGACTTTCTAATGAACGGCACAATACTTTTAAGGTTATTCATTGAAGGATTCAAATGCTGGGAATTAACAACACAACATCTGACCCTGTTTACTGAAATCTGACTTTTGTAACCAAGGAACAAAAAATTACTGTTTGGATTTTGGGATTTCATGGCCAGTCTATAAATTACAGTTAGCTTTGGTAAACAGGACTTTCTAATGAACGGCACAATACTTTTAAGGTTAGCTTGAGTTATCAATTAGCATTTTTGGAAATTACAGCATTCCCAGTCTTATCCAGTGTGATGGAGGGTTTTGTCAGCAGTTAGCATTTTTTGACCAGTCTGCAAATTGAAATATCCACGGTGAGCAGTTAGCATGACTTAACATTTATGTATGGAATTGTTTCTAGTAGCTAGCAAAGACTGTGTCCATTACCAACCAAATCTGTAAGTCACTTTGTGAGTGTATGTTTGTATCCCAGGTTTACTTCAGTAGCCTATTGTATTTGCAGAAACATAAATTGCCCATAGCAAGACTTTTGTTTTGCGAGTCAAAGTGGGCATGCGCAGACGTTAGAATTATCTCAGATGATCAGAAAAATAAAGATCCTTATCCACATCAGTGTCGACATGAGTAAAACAACATGTAGAACACACACACACAAACTGCCTCGAGGTTCATGTCCACTATACGCCCCCACACTAACACACAACATGCTTCTTCCCATGAAAATACAAAACACGCATTTATACACACACACAGTTCATTTCCAGCTAAATATTAATAATGAATGTAAAGAATCATTGGTCAGCTGTCAGAGCCTCACTCAGGTTGTCACACACACACACACACACACACACACACACACACACACACACACACACACACACACACACACACACACACACACACACACACACACACACACACACACACACAGCAGCAGCAGCTGGGCAACGTATGAAAGATTAATGGTGCTGTGGTGAAAATATTTAGTTGTGAAGCTCCAGGCTGAATGAAACTTTCAAGGTTCAGTTGACACAAACACGTCTCCTCTGTTCCTTGTTGTGGACATAGCTGTTCATTGTTAGCATCATAAACATCGTGTTGCTACGGAGACACTTCAGACTACTAATCATATTCTCCACATGTAAAGGAGCATGTTTGTTCCATATACACAGATCAGGCCTAACATTCTGAGCACTGACAGGTGAAGTGAAAAAACACAGAATAACACAGTATTCGTTGAAATAATTGCTATGTGATTTGTTTGCATATTGTGCAGCCTTTTTGTGACCTGTATAATATTTTTTGTCCATGTGCAAATTGCAGCACTGGCACAACATCTCCAACCAAAATGTATCAAAATGCAAAGTTTTGATCATCAGGTCAAAATGCTTGAAAACGGACTTGAACAGGAAATTAATTTTTGTCATTTTCCTGTTTTAAAATCTGGTTTGACAAGATCAGATCCACCCTCAAACCTGAAATGAGTTCCAAAGATATAGAAATGTACCCAAACAATCATTTTATACAATATCTTTCCTCCTCCTTCTCCTTTTTATTTCTGTCTTTCATTTTCTCAATATCTCTTTTCCCCTATGGTGAAGAATAAGCTGTAATTGTGTTAACTTATTTATACTGTATTGGAAAGACGGGAAACACCAACACACACACACACACACAAATGCACGCACGCACACACACAAACACACACACAATGGAAAAATCAATGGTTAATCAGGTGGTGAGAGGGGCGTTTGGTCTCAGGGGATGGTTTGTTTAAGTCCCCATTACTGCTGCATTCCCCCAGGTAAACTTAACACACACACACACACACACACACACCGGGGTTTCCATTAATACCAGGAGAGGGATTAGCTTTAGCTTCTGTTGCTTCTGACCATCAGGACAGCGGTCACACACCACCCTCTGCACTGTTTATTATTTCCCATTATATTTTATTTTCATTATAAAAAGAAATCTATTGTTACGGTTCTTGCTGTCCACCCCCACTGAGTCCCAGATACGGACTTCCACTCCCATCCAGCTTCCATTTTAACAAAACACTGTTGGCTGAGTTCCTGGTGAGAAGCCAGTGAGGGATTCATTCCTGTTCACCTGCAGTGTTTCACAGCTGAGAGCTGACATTTCTCTGAACTGAGGACTAAAGCCTCCTCTTCACCGTGTGGTCTTTGCTGCCATCACTGAATGCACCACAAAAATGTTGCTCTGTGCTTCAATGGGCATTTGTTCCTTTTTTTTTTTGCATGGAGTCATCCCAGGTGTGCAGAATGAGACTCAATAATTCTATATGTACGGTGGATACATTGTGTTCTCATTCCCATCACACCTTGTGTCCTCGACACCTTGGAAAGAGCCTTTTTGAAGAGGGGCAATAACAACAAGAATGTGTGTCAGGAGGTGAACTGGGTTGTCCAAAGATCACAGGGTTGATTCCCTGCTCCTCCTGCCCACATGTCCTAGGGTGAGACACTGAAATACAAACTGTTCCCGATGGTCAGACCAGCTCCATGTATGGAAGCTCACTGTCCTCCATGTGTGTGTGTGTGTGTGTGTGTGTGTGTGTGTGTGTTAGGGCTGGGACGATATGCTTTTCTCCCGATTCGATTCTTCTACGATTTTTTGGATGGCAATTCAATTTAAATTGCGATTCTACGATATTGCCGATTCTCTCGATTTTTAGTCTGCATTTTTAACATTTATCTGCACACAAATACTGTAGGAGCCTATAAATGAACATACTCCATTATAAAGTGAACTTAAACCCTTTTCAAAACCTGTACTCTCTGTATGTAAAAAAAAAAAAGGCTAACAAATGCACATTGCACAATATTTAAAAAAAATTAAAAAAAAAAATAAATTAAAAATTAAAAAAATAAAATAAAAAAAATTCAAAGAAAATAAATACATTTTTTTATTAAATCGTCAAAAAAGATATCGCAATATTTATGTGAATCGATTTTTTCTCCCATCCCTAGTGTGTGTGTGTGTGTGTGTGTGTGTGTGTGTGTGTGTGTGTGTGTAAAGTGCTAGGCTATATAAATGTACACATTTACCATAGCAGACGTGAAAACAGGCTGAAGAATGAACACCGTTTTCAAAATAATAACAGTACCTCGTAGAGTAAAAAAGCTTCATTCTCAGTCAGTGGTGTTGCAGCCAGAAAAAGAAAAGAAGTAAAAGAGGAGAAGAAGAGGAGGAGGGAGGGTCAGAGGAAAGGCTTTTTGTGGACATATTGATCGTAAGAGGAGACACACTCTGTATGTGTGTGTGTGAGTGTGTGTGTAAGACCTCATTAATAATTCAGAGTGGCCCAGTGCAGTCTGGGAGGAGGGAGGGAAGGACAGAAAATGAAAAACGGGAGGAATCCACAGAAAGAAGAAGGGAGGAGGAGGACACACACACATGAACAGTGATATTCCCCTGAGTGTGTGTGTACTGTATGTGTGTGTGTGTGTGAGAGAGAGTGTGAGTGCGTAGTGTCTATATATAGGTAGCAGTGCTGAGTGGACTGACATTTCCCAGACAAACAGGGAACTCCCAGACGTCCTCAGAGTTCACTGAGAGTAGACCGGAGTCAGACTCAGTCTCTAGGATTGTGAAGCAGTTAACTGACCAGTCAGACTAACCCCACCCTGGGTTAACTGCAGGGGTGTGAATATCAACCACTCGTCTCTTTTGATTTCCTCTGGGGTGGGGCCAGAGGGATGGCGCAGGCCACTGATAGCTATATAAGCTGTAAAAGTAATAAGATGATAAGTAGAGGACTTGCTAGAGCACTGAGTACAGGCCCACGGCCAACACACACCATGCAGTGAGAAAAATTGGTATTTGTTTTCATTTCCATCTGATTTTCCATGGCTTTCTGACTTTCCATGACTCCAGGTTTCCCAAAGCAGACCACAAGCTTACAAAAACAGAACGACATTACTTGTCGCAAACTGACCCTGCTGGGAGAGGTGATGACTACATGGCTGAGCTCGTCCCATCCCTACAGGAACTTGGTCATCAGCCATCACCCCCTCTCCACCAGCCATCCCATCCACGCTGCACTGACCTCAGAGTCCTGTCAGACGCTGCCGTCAGGTTATAACTCATCTCACCATCACTGTACTTCCTGAATCAGTTCCTGCAAGCTGAGGTCCCTGAACATCTCACGCCCTGACTTCGAGTCTCTTCTCGAATAGGCAGTCCACTGGTGCTTTTGATTGCTGCTATAAAGTGCAGCATATATCAGAGCTCTGTCCCAAATGATGTTCTCCATAGGTCTGAACCCCCTTAGCCAGATCATCATACAGGCTATGGAGTGGGCCAACCATCAACTACTTCCTCTACAAGGATGACATCAAGCTGTAAGCCAGGAATTAGCAAGACATCGGCTCACTGATCCACACCAGCAGGATCTACAGCGATGACATCGGGATGCCATTCGGACTAAGTGTGGTCAGATCCAAAAGAAAAAGCAACATAGGTAGTAGATAGTAGATGTTGAGGACAGCTACCTTAGAATCCCAAATCAAAGAAAATGTGAACCACAAAGACACCACAAGGAAATCAGCCACATCCAAATACCTGCACAGAATAAGGCAAGTCCTGAAAAGTCTGGAGAATGGAAAGAACAAGATCCGGGCTATCAATAACTATGCCCTGCCTGCATACTAAGCTGGACAAAGGAGGAGATAGAAACCACTGAAGTCGAGAAGATGAAGGTCCTCACAATGCATTGAGGACAAGGACAGCACCCTGAGGCTGTACACTAGGTGGACAGGAGGAGGCCGAGGACTGGAGCATCAGAGCCACAGGATGAAACAAGAAAGATCCATGAGTACATCAGGAAGATGGCTCCAAGTGATGAGCTGCTTACTGAATACTTTAGGGAACAGAAGCCAAAATAAAGACAGATGGAACCATCATGGAGGACAAACCCCCACACAGGAGGTACCACCAGGCTATAGGAGGAGTTGCTGATATAGAAAAGTCCTACCAGTGGCTGGAAAAAGCTGGACTGAAGGACAAAACTGATCATGGCAGCACAGGAATCAGGCATGATAGAGGCTGGAGTCTACCACTCAGGTACAGACTGTGCAAAGATGAGACAGTCAAGCACATAACAGAAGGCTGTAACATGCTAGCAGGCAGGGTGTATATGGAACGCTATAATCAAATGACTGTCATAGTATACAGGAGCATCTGTGCCAAGTAGGACTGGAAGCCCCAAGGTAGTCCCAAGTACATATAGTCAAGTTATGATGTTATTATTCTGGACCAGTCTCATGAGTCAACTCTACAGTGACAGTAACCTTCTGCTCATCCAAAGGTCAAAGGTCAGGGTCAGGGTCAGGGTAGTTCTCCCTGGGTTCTCTAGCTTCCCCCCACAGTCCAAAGTAGGCCTGCGACTAATTTTATTTGTCGATTATTTTTACGATAAGTTGATTAGTCGGGATTATTTAGCCAGCATCTGTTTCGACTTTGGTTTTACCTCATTTTCTCAGAACAGACCTCAGAATTTACCTCAACGAAAAACCCATGAAGCATTGGACACATGTTACAAATGTAACATATCTGCATTTTTAAATTGTTATTGTGATGAAATATTAAAGTCCAAGTTGTCATTAACTAAAATATAATGTACAAATATATTGTATTGTATTCTTCTTCTGTGGTGCCTGCTTCTGCTTCTACGCCACACTGTGGCACCTTTGCCGCACTTGCCAGTACTGTTGCCATTGCCGGTGCTGTCGCTGGTACCGCTGCCGGCACCGTTTTTCTACTACTTCAGCGAGTTTAAAAACATTATTTTAAGGTAGAAAAACGACTTTATTTAAAAGTAGGCTATGTGATCATACAGCAGGGTTTTATAAATACGACATGTCAACGCTAAAATTTTGTTTTGACAAATTTTTAGATAGATAGTCAACAAATGCAAACAAATATAGGCCTATATACACAAAACAACACACACAACCATTCTGGCCAGCAGGAAAAAATAACTATGTAACTAGAATGTATAAAAATATATAAATAGGCTAAAAATGACAGTGCAAATGGCAAAAGTGCATCAGTGCTTCTGGTTCAGGGAGTGTATGGCCTTAGGAAAGAAACTATTCAGAAGTCTGTGCGTGTTTTGATTTGTCTGTACCGCCAAATCAAAACACGCACAGACTATGTTGCCGTAATCAGGGTTCCTACAGCTTAAGCCAACTTAAATTTAAGACTTTTAAGAAGTTTTTAATGCCAGTTGAAATGAAATTTAAGACCGACTTCACAATAATCACAAATGCAAAAAAAAAAAAACTGTCACCACATCTATTACATAGGGTTAGGGACAATTTTACCCACTTTCCTATGTGGTCCAAGGTAAAGTGACTGCTACATGAATGATTGGGGGAAAAAAAAAAATGATTTGGGAGCTGGTGGCGGTAATAAATTTAGCAGTGACGGCCGCCACTAACTTCTCTATGTCAGAATGTTACCAATTTTGAGATTTGAGACTAATTACAATCATAAAATCCCACTTACCAAGTGTTAACATTTCTAAGACTTTTGAAAAATTGATTTAAGACATTTTAATGCCAATTAAGGCCTTGTTTTTAGATTAATGAATTCAATGCCTTTTAAGACTTTTTAAGGATCCGTAAGAACCCTGGTAATTGATTACCTTGACTAATCGTTGCAGCCCTAGTCCAAAGACAAGTACAATAGGTTGAGTGGTAACTTTAAATTGCCTGTGTGATAGACTGGAGACCTTTGCCAGGTGTACTCCGCCCTTGCCCTATGTCAGCTGGGCTTGGTTCCAGTCCAGCCCATGGATAGCCAATAGATGGATGTTAGGGAGTAAGGTTGTAGGAGAGGTCATCTTTTAGGCAAGGACTCTTGAAGATAGAAAGGGACACTTCTGTTCTGATAGACTGTTGTAGCTTGTTCCACCATCTGAGAGACCAGAACGGTCTGGACTGAGACTGTGTGCAGCGATGGGGATGCCAGACCACATTCTTAGGAGAAACCAATGGCTGAGGAGCATAACGCTGGTATAAAGTTATGGGCAGCCAGTGGAGATGATGAGATGAACTCTGCTACTGTGGCAGCGCCCCCTCACTGCTGAGATGATAAACTGGCACATGTCACAACTGCACTTTGGCAAGAATTGAGACGTCCACCTCATGCTTGATAAATGTGGATTTTGTGTCTGCTTCAAGGTGACTCATCGCCTCCTCATAGACAGGTGAGTATGTGCTCTGGTGTTTGTTTGCTCATAGCAGCAATCTTTAAAGCCATCAGATAAAGTACCAAATTGGATTTTTAGGGAGACTAATGTTTGGTCTTCTCTCCATTTTCCTCCAAAATAGAGTCACTCCCCGTCATCAGTCATAAGTTTAAAACTCATCTCATCAACAAACACTTCACGAGCCCGCTCTGTCATCCCCATTGAATCACAGTCTCTAATATCATCCTCGTCCTCCCTGTCTAATAGTCTGGTCTGAGGGCCCCAGAGAGAAAAACTAATAAAGTCACTGACTCTGTTGATGTATATAATGTGATGATGATGTATGAAGTGAAGCTTATTTTACTCTGGACATTAAAAAGCAGCAGTGAGTATGAAAAGGTCACTTATACGATGTTATTTTTCAAAATGCCATTATTATTTCCCCTGTAACTGATCACTCCATCGTTTGTGCAGCCAACACTATAAAAATCAATCAGTCAAATGGGATTTAATGAATCTGTGTTTTTTTTTTTAATAAAAACAAATTAAATCCTGAGGTGGCTCTGTGTCTCTGCAGAGAATCTGGGCTCATGAATGCTCCAACGTAGCATGTAGCCAGAAGCTAAGTGTTTGTTTCATGTCTAATTTATAAGAGTTCCTTCGTGATGAATGATTCATGCGGAGGTGTAAATAGTTCTGCAGAGGTTAGCCGGGATTAGCTTAGCGGAGCTCGGCCACACCTGGGTGCCAGGTGGCTCGGTGTGATTCAGTGTCGAGCTGCTGCTGCTGCTGCTTATGTAACAACCACTGTCATGTGTCCAATGCAAGGTTGGATACAATTTTCTGCATTTACTTAAATGGTCCAACAAAGAACACACCTTGATACAATCTTTATAATATTTGTAGTAGGTACAGAAGAATAATAAAAAAAAAAACTGGAATTGCTGTGTAAATTAATGTATCATTAACACATCGGCCCCAGTATGTAACTTATTTGGCTTTTTATTAGCAAAAATCAAATATTGCTTTCATATGTATTTCACTGAAATCAAATCACACCCACATACAAATGACAGCTTTCTCGTACCTTAGAATGAGTTGTTACAAGTCGTTACAAATACATAAGTGGGCGACGCACCGAACCGAGGCGGCCATGTTGCATCACCATTTTTTACATTGAGTGGCAGCGTGACCGTAGGTAACCACGGAAACTCAGCGGAGCTGTGGGCTTGGCCTGTTAAAACTGTCACCACTGTGTAGTGTGAGGAAGGACGGAGGCACTGATGTTGCATTCAGGTGCAGTCAGGCAGACGGCCGTCGGCAAACCAACCAGATGTCATTTTACTCGACGAGAGAAAGACGGTAAAACGTGGGTCAGGTAAACAATAGGACATCACCATGACAACATATTGTCACGCCTGTATTGTTTTGCCTCGTGTCGGCGGACCACTTGTTTACATAGACGCTTGTTTATCCTGTTACATGCAGCGCCTGTTGTCTGTCTGACGTCTGTCCGATTTCACATATTCAAACATCAAGAATATTTTCCGATATGCAACCGCACCGCTAGATGGGGGGAATTCCTACATACCATTATACCTTTAGGAGAATTCTGGTCATTTTCTTAACTCATTGAGTGCCAACCACGTAATTTCTCGTTTTTCGTTCCCATGCGTTGAGTGCCGAAAACGTAATTTTACGTTTTTTGCTTTTTTTTTTAAATTATGAAAATAGACACTTTAATACACATTATATGTAAATTTGGGGACTCTACGACGAGGAGAACTGAAATAGATGACGATCAAAGTCACATGACAGCTCATGATCTGGAAGTTTTTATCATAACTCGGCTTCTGCAAACGAGTTCTGCATGCAGATGCAGCGCAGCTGCTCTGCTCTCACCCGCGCTGCAGCTCCAGCTGCTCCAGCTGCTCGGAGCTGAACCAGGAAGCTCTCAGCCGACAGTCCGCCCGGTCTTCAGCTGGAGCAACACCGTGTCCTCCCCAAAGTCCTCCCGCGGTAAAATCTGATGGTCTCTGGACCAAAGCAGACCGGCATCACCGACCCGTACCACAGAAGGACCGCGACCACCGGCGGGACCGGTCTTCCCGAGCCACGGTGGCCGACAGACCCTCACGCTCCGCGGGGAGAAGCTGTGACACGGCACGGTGCGTCTGTGTTATTGTTGTTTAGTGGCGCCCCCCCCGCCCCCGATGGTGGTTTTGTGAATAGAACAACAACTGTTGTATATATTTATCTTATACGAGCCCTTTGATCCAGAAATGCGAGTGTGAGAAGAGCGACAGACACAAACAGCGCACCTTTCATAAAAGACGCTCTATCTCCTTTTCTAGAAAAAAAGGAGGGATTTTGGTGAAACCCAGTCATGTTTAGCTTGACTTTTCTCAGGAACAGAGGCACGTAGAAACAAACGGTTTGTGGCCACTTGAAGCATTAAGGTAAACCTTTCAATTGAGCCACAGTATGTGTTGGTGGCAATAACATAGAATACACTGTGGCTCTACATAAAAAGTCAAAAATGGTCTAAATTGCCGGTACACTTGACTAAAACTTTGGAAAGGAGCGCGGCACTCAATGAGTTAATAACGCTCTACAGCTCAAGGTCCCGGAGTGCTACCATAGGATAAGACCCGAGAAAAATATGTGCAGCCAGGACCTAGCTCTCCTCCTGCTAGATGTGCTACACTGCAGTTAAACAGCAAAGTAATGGGGGCCGAACTTTAAACCTGTGACTTTGGCCGCATCCTGACATACAGCGAGCGAGCGAAACGGCGACGAAATCTCGCGCAAAATTGTCCTCATATGCAGCGTGAAGTATATTCTATTGGTTCAGAATCCAAACCAATCAAATTATCGCGGGACGTAAACAAACTTCTGGCGCTATTTTTAGATTCCTGACATTTCCTGGCTGCCATTTTTCACATCTTGGAGTATTTTCTTTAATCTTATTTCTTCATTGATATGGAAACAGTAAGGTCTACCAATGAAGCCAGTAGGAACAGAGATATGTGACAAAAACACATGTTAACACTGCTCTCTCATATATAACAGAGTTTATGCACAGGACTTGTTGTGTGGCAAGGAACTGGTGGATGTTGCAAAGTATGTCTAGTGATATTTTGAGCATAATAGAGGCTACAGTAAAGTCACAGTTTTAAAGTTCTGCCCCCATTACTTTGCTGTTTAAAGGTACATTGTGTAAGAATTAATCCCATCTAGGGTGCGGTTGTATATCACAAGCAACTCAGTCATATTTTTTCATGCTGCATTCACGTGAAATCGGGCAGACAGCAGACGGACGACAGCCGCTGCACGTAACGGAATAAACAAGCCTCTATGTAAACAAGTGGTCCGTCAGCACGAGGCAAAACAATACACGTGACAATATGTTGTCATGGTGTTGTCGTATTGTTGACCTGACCCACGTTTTACCGGCTTTCTCTGGACTTCTGTGACTAAAATGACATCTGGTTTGTTACCGACGGCCGTCTGCTGTTAATGCAGCATTCACGTGCAGTCCTCACAGTCTTCACTGCGTTACCGCGGTGACTTTTCACAGACGCCACCTCCACCTGAGCCGACAGCTCCGGTGTCTCCGCTGAGTTTCCGTGGTTTCCTACCGTCACGCTGCCACTGAACGTAAAAACATGGAGACACCACATGGCAGCCAGCACCGAGCTTACCCGCTCCATGGAGATATGAATGATATGAACGCCTAATTCAGAGCTGAAAGGAACACTTCAGTTTGTTGATGGGGGGGGGGGGGGGGGATTACTGATTAATAAAAAACAGATTTTTGAACGAAATAATGGATTTTCGTGAATATATAACAGGAGAAGTTACACAATGTACCTTTAACTGCAGTGTAGCGCAGCTAGCAGGAGGAGAGCTAGGTCCTGGCTGCACATATTTTTCTCAGGTCTTTTCCTATGGTAGCACTCTGGGACCTAGAGCTGTAGAGCGTTATTTAGAAAATGACTGGAATTCTCCTTTAAGGCCACATTTAGTTGTCTTGGTAGAGGACTTATGTATAAAGGTACAATTTTAGCATCTTATTTGAGTCCCTTCTCCTTCTTTTTAAGAGTGTGATGTTCAGATGGACATCAGTGTTATATGTTAAAATAGCAGAACAACTGGAGGCAGCAGGGAAAGCCAGGCTGGCTCTGTCAAAGTGTGTGTGGACACACTGTGAAGCTTTTATATCTTGTTTGTTTTTGGCTGAAATCATGAAAGATGGTCTGTCTCAGTGCTGTCGCCCCAGTGGCTCATCTAGTGAAGCCTGTGCCGTTGGGGCTTAGTCCTTGCTGCCAGGGCCTATGGGTTCTGGCTCCGTGACTGAAACTGAAAGTCTGAACAAATAAATCATCTGTCTGTTTTTCCCAACTTTCTGTCCAGGTGATCATTTCAGAGTCAACATAGCTGAAGCACAGTTTAGTCTTTGTTTTTTATTTATGTGTTTGATGCTGCAACTATAAAATCAGGATCTGACCATTGGTGGTCCAGGCACGCTATGATCTGACCTGGTTTTGTTCACTAAATATACTCAGCAATTCATTTGGTCCCTGAGCTTCACTCAGTCCTTCTGGAGGTCTGTTCCATCTCCACGTGAGATCTCTGGAGCTGAGTCAGAGTGACCATCAGGAACCTGTCTCCTCCCTAATCCAGAACCTTATCTTCTGATTGCTCAATTACAGTATTCAGACCCACCTCTAGGAAGAGTCCTGGTCTGTCCAAACTTTTTCCATTTGAGGAGAAGAATAATGAAGGATTTTGTTCTGTTGTGAACCTTCAAGTGAAGCAGAGATGTTTTTGAGCTTTCATAGAATCTTGTCTCAGAGCTTGGTTGGCACTTCTTTCTTCCTCATGATGATGATTTATTTCTTTTTCATGTATTTTCAATTTTCTAAAATGTTGTTTTGGAGTTGTCATTATATCTGCACAGTCGAGGGATATCAATTTTGCATGAATTATAATTATTTCAGCATACGGCTGCAAGAGTAACAGTGTTGAAACTGTGAATTCACTGTAAATCTACTATCTGTGTAAAAGATAAAAATAAATCAACTTGTGAGACTTCAGGGGCTCTGTGGATGATTTAGATTCCAGAAAATGGTACAAACTCTGACCCTCTATCCATAATGGACACCAGCAGCTTTGTGACATACTGTAACTCCTAAACCCCAGGATACAGTGAAGAGGAGCTGCGAGACAAATCCACTCTGCTTCGGGATAGAAGGAGGGAGAACAACTTCAGCGTGTTCCCCAATAACACAGAGGCTTGATATCCATCTACTGTTAACTCCCTCTCTCTCTTTCTTCGTCTGTGTCCGCCTATGTCTCTCTCTCAGAGGCAGGGGATGTTAGCGGAGGGGGGTGCAGTGACCCAGAGTTTATAATTTAACACTCATGCATGATAGATGAGACACTCACACAGAATGAGCCAAATTCAGACACAAAGTTCTGCATTTAAGAGCTGAAAGGAGTGGAGATGATGTGTGAGTGTGCGTGTGTGTGTGTGTGTGTGTGTGTGTGGGGGGGGGGGGCGTTATTGACTGAGAGGAGCAGAACAACCCGGAAAGTGGAAACAGGAGGAGAAAGAGAGAGGGGAGTTTTACTATGTATGGGTCTATATATAAAGCAGGAAGAAGTGACAGAGGGAGTAAGGAAGAGAAGGATGGAGGGATCAAGAGAGAGCTACAGATATATCCATATAGATGGAAAAAGACAAAAGGATCATTGAGGAGGTAGGGATCAAAGGAAAGAAGGATGCAATACAAGAAGTGGAGAATGAAGGAGAGGAGAAAGAGTGTAAAGGCAAAAAGAGGAGGTGAAGAGGAAAGAGGGACAATGGAAGGAAGGAGGAAAGGAATGAGAGGGACGAAGATGAAGGCGTACTCTGAGACTGGCACAACAGAAGCTACTAAAGTTTAGCTGCTGGCAGTCTCCACCCCCCTGGGACAGACCAACTGTAGATAACAAACACACCCTGAGAGCAGAAAACCAGAACCAGAAGGAGGAGAGGAAAGAGAAGAGAAAGATGGCTTAAGCATTTAATTGAATCTGAAAAAAAAAAAAAAAAAAAAACATTATAATGTTGCAAAGTTCAAACTGTTGAAGTGTATTTACTTATTGAGGGTGATGGAGGAGGGCTGGTGGTGGAGTCAGTGGCAGGCGCCAACACCAGCTACAAAGGCAGAGAAAGAGCAAGCCAAAGGTGAAGTCCAAAAATACACAAAAGGTCAAAAGACGGGCAGCTACAAAAAGGCTGGATCACTCCAGCTGGGATGGCAACAATATAGTGTGGAGCCAGGCGGAGCACAGGTGGAGGAGGAGCAGCATGTTACCAGGGAGCGAAGGAGGGAGGAGGGGAAGAGGAGACAGGAGGACGACAAGTAAAGAGCTGAATGAACGGAGAGTGGTCCTGTGGAAAGTGACACAAAGAGTCAGTGAAACAAATGGAGAAGAGACAGAGAAGAGGTCAACAGTCACACACAAACCGATGCCCATCGCCAGGGATTCACACATCTAGATCATTACAATTAAAGGGATACGGCAACTTTTTTTCGTGTCTTGTCACGCTCCTGAGTCCATGACAAGCAGATAGACACCATCCTTTCAACTGTGCGTGCAGTAACAAGGGAGATAGAGCTGTATCACCTGTAATTAGCTTAGCTCAAACACTGGAAGTGTATAGGTAGTGTTAGGGCCTATTCACATGGAGCGTCTTTTGTGCGAGCGTTTCCATTGTTTTCAATGTAACCGCGCGAGCGCAAAATCCGAAGCAACGCCGACGCGCCGCGCATGCGGTGCGACGCGCCTTTTTTTCCGTGCGCGTCCGAGGCGCACCGAGATGAAAATATCTCAACTTTTTCGAATGCCGCACGCGCACCGCGTGTCATGTGATCAGAATCAGCTGCACGGACCTGCTTCACCAGCAGCAACAAGCAGCCGGCTCTCAGTGCTTGCCCGCTTTCAGCAGCTCCCTCTCGGCGAGCGGCAGCTCAGTTCTCCCCCGGTCCAGCCCGGATCTCTACTCCATAGCTGCCGTAGCAGCAGTGTGATACCAGTACATTTAACCGCATTTTTAACTTTTATTAGACACAAGGTAGGGAGTTCACGTCTCGCCTGCCTCCCTCCTCTCCACACGGCGGTGAGTCCTCCATTCAAACTGACAGACAGACAGATCGAGCAGTGAAGCTGCTGAGAGGGATTCACGGTGCTTGAAATCTGATCAGCTCTGTGTTTACCCAATTCCTGGTTAAATGACAGAAGCACACCATTAAATGTAAAAATGTGACAGGTTCTTTTGGTTGCTTAATAACGGCAGACGCGACCATAGACGCGAGCTCAGAAGCGCTTTGAAAAACGCATGCAAAACGCTCCAGCTGGCGTTTTGCACGCGTTTTCAGGCGCTCCATGTGAATGGGGCCTTAGCCTGCCTCCACCTAAAGTCATCAGAGAAACTCTTCAGCAACTCTAAACGGAAACCGGCGGGCCGATCTTCGTCTCAGAGCTGACAAAACTCTCTGGTAAGGCATCTTGAGCGGTCAAATGCCGGTAACGGGACGAGATCGGTCAAAACGGAGGGTTCAAGCTAAGACGGTTTATTTTGGTTCAAGTTGACTGTCTGTACATTGACGAGCTGCTCAGCGAGCTCAGTGAGCTGCTCAGAGCTACGCTATGGAGGCTAATGGAATTTCTTGGTTTCCCTCATCAAACTCATCAAATACACAATCCAACAACTCCAAAACGCTCTGGTGGACAAGTTGTGACCTGCACATTCATCACACTATGAGATAATAACAGAACGTTATGAGACGGAGTTGTTTTCAAGGTAAATACAGAGACTGCTTGATGAAAAACTGCCCCTGAAGGCAACACGCATCAGCAGTTTTGCATGAATGCAATAGCGTGGTGAATGTGCAGGTCACAACTTGTCCACCAGAGCGTTTGAGTTGTTGGATTGTGCATTTGATGAGTTTGATGAGGGAAACCAAGAAATCCCATGAGCTCTGAGCAGCTCGCGACTCTGCTCTGCCGTTCTAAAAAGAGCTTGTACATCCCTCCCACGGTGACGACGACGACACAGCAGAACGATCCTGCATAGGAGCTGTCCATGGTTACTTAACCAAAAGTCTCTTGAAGTGTCAAACAAATGGCGCTTTTCCACTGGCACGGCGCGGCACGGCCCGCTTTTTTTGCTTTTCCACTAGCCCTAGTACCTGGTACCAGGTACCATTTTTAGTACCTCCTCGGCCCTGGTTCCAAGCGAGCCGAAGCGATACTATAACGTGACGTCAGCCGACTGCCTTCCGCTGATTGGGCAGAGCGTCAGCGCGACGTCCGACATTAGAATCAAACCCGGAAATTTCAAAAACACAGCGGCAACAGCGCCAGCTGATCTGTAGCGAGACAGTTGTTATTCCTTCACCCGGGTTAAATGTTGCTGTGTGTAAAACCACACTGTGGTCTGTTAACAAGGTGCAGACGAGTGAGTTTGGAGCTGACGAGCGGATCGAAAAAAGAGAGACGGACAATGCGGCCCCGCGATCGCCTCCGCGATCACCCCCGTGCCGCCCCTGCCCCCGCTGAGGAGGTACTAAAGAACTCAGCTGTAGTGGAAAAGCACCTTTACCGAGCCGTGCCGTGCCGTTCCGTGCTGTGAAAGTGTAGTGGAAAAGCGCCAAAAGAGAACTATAAACTGTGGAAGTTTGAATGGCAAAAATACAGAAGTTACCTTGACGTGAACCATATGTTGCGGTTAGAGAAAAAAAAAGGATCGTTGATTCGGTGGAAACCCGGCTTCACAGGCGCTTTTAAATAATTTGAATTCTGTTTGAATAACGAAGTTGGTTGTGACAGCACTAGTGTGGTCCTGTAGAGCCTCCACCCTCCACAGAGTGGGGGCTCAGGCTCTGATGGATGTCTGTGGTGAATCCACACATGAACACACACTGTGTACAGTCCTGCATGTGATCATTTTTAGGTTTGACAAGACGTTTGCACAGACCTTCACAGACCGGATGTATGAGCCTGGTGAGCTCCCTCAGCCCAACCAACACCACTGCTTTCCTCATGCTAACCTCCAGCTAATGCTAACTGAACCGTCCCTGTGCAGACTCACTGTGATGAACGGGAGCTCATCCAACACAACGCAACACAACCCTAACCCTTTAACAGATGCACATCCTCACACACATGCTGACACGCAACACTGTGCTTCAACACACACACACACACACACACACACACACACACACACACACACACACACACACACACACAAGGTCAGTGGATGGTCGGGTTACATTAGACAGAGTGAGTGGGCTTCTCCTTCTCACGCAAGCCTGCCTGTCTCACACACACACACACACACACACACATCATTTCCTTCACACACACATTCATATCCAGTCATCTTTCACTCATCTGACACACACTGTCCCACTCTCCTCATGCTCTGTGAATGTGTCCTTTATAATTGAGGCTTGATGTCATTTGTGACCGGATCTGAATTTCACTGTGGATTATTTTCCATTTCTAAGACATGACACACAAAATGACAACTGCATGACAACACATGAGCATGTCTCAGATCACTCACTCAAAACAAAAGGGGCAACAAGCTCCATATGAGTGTCATATCAGTCTGTTTATTGTGTGTGTTTACACGACACATTACAGAGCAGTGTGTTTCAGTATGTTTTTATGTCTTAAAGGTCCAGTGTGTAATATTTGTCCAGGTTTCAGTGTGTGTATGCATGGATCCAAGCACTTTCCTTTTGTTCATCCCAATCAAAGTGGAATTGTAGTGCAATGTAGAAGTGCCAAACTCCTCCCTCTTATCCAGAATTTGTTCTTAGCTAAGAATAAAAAATAAGCGTTTAAATTTAAAAACTTTAAAAATTCCTACCAAACCAACCGTACATGCTACAGTTTTGAAACTTCACCACAATGTAGCCCCAATACTGCCCTTTAGCCTTGGTATAATGAGCATATACACGGCCTGTCATGATATATTGCTTAATTATAAAACGGAAAGGTGAAATCCGGCAATCTGATTGGTTGTTAGCCGTGGTATAATGAGCATATACCACGGCTACTATTCTAAAACCTTATCACAGCATAGGCTATCACTCCGCGTCAGGCACGTATGACTGGTGTGAATGGAAGTTGTTGTCATGTATCCATGAAAACGGACTGTTGCAGTCCGTAGCAAAAGACAGCTGATGTTTTTACGATGTTAAAAAAAATGGACCAAAGTAGTTGAACTCACATGTTTACGGTTAACTTTAACAATGGTAGAGGGGATTGAGCAGTGACTTTAACCTGAAAAGCATATACCACGGCCTGTCGTGATATATTGCTTAAATATACCTCAAGAAACGGGGTGGTTTTCATACTGTAGTTGCACTAGAACTATACAGAGAGGGAAGAGGTCAAACCACCTGCTGCCTCCTCCTCATTTCCCACCACCTCTCTGTGTAATGGAGGAGACCTGCAAGCAGAGCTCTGCAAAGACTATTGACCTTGTTCTGACCCACATGGTCACATGATGTACCAATGAGCCATACAGAATCAACTGCACAGTAAATATGACTGTTTTTTGTTGTTGTTCTATTATATCACCTATGCTTTCCCTGACAAAATGCTGCCATGTTGCCCATGTCCACATCCACCACTGTCAAAGTCACAGGTCACAACACTATTACGTTAAGAGAGAAAGTCAATGTGAGATCATCAAGATCTATGGATAACAACCCTGTTGCCTCTCTCTCCCTAACAAAACACTCACAATAGGCCAGGCCCTCAGACTGGAGCAGATATCATCTTGACATGCTTGTTCTATAATTAAACTGTCGTCCTCAGGATCAGGCTGCAGCTGCACTAGAGACACAACGCCTCCCTTCCTGTCTGACCAGCTACTGTTACACACACGCACACACACGCACACTGATGCTGTCCCTACGGTGGATCTGTTCACTTCAGGAACATGGTTCCTCCTGGATCCAGGGCTGATGTTCGGTCAGTCCAAGTGGCAACCCACTGAGATGTTACCCACTGGTTTGTGAACTGCCTATTGAAGCCAGGAGTTTGCGTTTTAGCTGTTGGTCTTTTGTAAACCAAAAGATACCACAGTTGGAGAAAAGATTGAAAAGCGAAAGGTCAAATCTCAAAAAAGGTCAAATTCAAACTTTACTCAAGATAAAAAAGCTCTAAAACAATGGTTCAAGATAAAAAAAAAAGCTCAAAAACAATGGTTCAAGATAAAAAAGCTCTAATACAATGGTTCCAACTCACAAATGAAACAATACAACCAAGAAAAACACCTCATCAGTGTATAGCGGTAAGTTGTTAGGGCCATAAACTGCTCTAGACTGACAACTGACAAGTGTTATTCATGCAGTACCCACGCCCTAAAACCCACTCTGTCTATTTTCTTTTAAATAGGACCATAATTTAAAAAATGAACACCACTTTGTATTAAAGAAGACTTCAAACTGCTGATTAAGACCATTAAAACAGCAGGAAAACACTTGGTCAGGTCATAAACTAAGTGAGAAAGAGGATAATTTTCTCATAGACTTCCATCCAACTGGACAACAGGAGTTGGCCCCTGATGGTCATTCAGTAGAATGCAGGTTTAAGGAACTTCCACATTAGCTTCAGTTTCCAGACCAGAGGGCTGTACTGTGAAGCCAGGTTAGTGGGTTAGAGAGGTATGTTGAGTCTAAAGCCAGGCTCTCCTGTACTACATAGGTGGCTCTCTTTTAACCCGGCTAGATCACCATGGTAACTTATGCTTAGCTTATAACTGGTCCCAACCAGGTTATGTTCAGAGTTTCATCCTACAATCTACTATAAAAGCACCGCTGTTTCACTATTTAACTCATTTAGAGCTGGCGTCAGCTTTACTTTGAAAGTCCAGTGGAGCTGGATCAGAATCGCGCTGATCCACTGCTGTTGACTGTCGACTATCAAAACCACTATTCGACGCTGTGCGTGATAGTCGAGTTTTCGTCTTTTTCTTGTTTTTCTTTTTTTCAAAAGCCTGGTGCTGTAATAAAGCGGTGAAAAGGCATCTACATTAATGATCTACCGCAGATATGCAGCTGGGGGCATCGTGTGCGTGTGTGTGATGTCAACACGCAAGGGGCGCCAAGCAGCAGACAGGAGACGAAAAAAAAAGAGAAAGGAGACTGAAAGTAACATGGCTGAGGCGGCTCTCAATACTCGCCTGCAAGTAACCACGGACGGTCTGGAAATACTTTACCAAAACAGATAAAACCGTTAGCTGCAATATATGCAAGGCTACCCTAAAGTACCATGGCAACGACTACAATGCATAACCATTTGAAGCTACACCCGGTCACGGCTAGCTACAGCAGCGGCGACGTTAGCGGAGAGAAGCACCAACAACAGACAACAATGAGAGACTTCTCCACACGTCAGATATCCGACCAAAGAAAAAGGAAAATAGCAGGTCTGTTGGTGAATTTCATTGTGAAGGATATGCGACCGCTTGCTGCAGTGTCTGGAAATGGCTTTAAGGACATTATCCATTTTTTCAAGCCAGGTTACGTTATCCCATCCCATAGGACATTGTGGAACAACATCACACACCAGTATGATGAATTGCAATTAGCAACTGAAATGAAAGATCAGAGTGTTTCACTCACCACGGACCTATGGACCTCTCCCACCATGGAGGCATGCATCACCGTGACAGCGCATTATCTCACCGACACCTGGGAGGTGAAGGCAAAAGTCCTCCGCACCTGCGCAATGCCAGACCAGCACACCGCTGTTAACATCGCTCAGAGACTGACGGACACCATCAGCGAGTGAAGCCTGACGGTGCTCTGCGTTATACATGACAATGCTAGAGGCATGACACTGCCGATGAGTTTGTGTGAAGATTTCAACCGCGACCTCGGCTGCACTGGACACACATTACAGTTGGCGATAAAGGCGGGGCTGGATTTAGCTGAAGTGGCAAAAAGCACAGATGCGGTGAGGCGTGTGGTCAGCAGTGTTTCCCCCAGAAAATGTGTTAGTTAAGGTGGTGTCTGTCCTGTTGGCGGGGGGGGGGTGCGCGAGCGGATCGATCGATCGTCCCGGGGGGGGGGGGGACATGCGCGCTTCTCTGTGGTGTGTATGTGTGTGAGAAGATGCGGAGATGAATGAAGGCGCTCGTCCGACGGGGGGGGGGGGGGGGGGGGGTCGCGGCGACGAATATCGCTACATTTTAACTTTTTTTAAGAAGTTAGTTTAGGCGGCAGCTCTTTGTTGTTAAGGCGGCCGCCTTAACAGGAAAGCGCTGCGGGAAACCCTGGGTCAGCCACTTTCGCCACTCTGCTGTGGCAACGAGTTCGACTTCACGAGCAGCGCATCCCTGTCCAAGCCGTACTCGAAGATGAGACTGTCACTAAATCCACCGCCAGAAAAGCCCTGTCAATGAGAGGGAGCTAATCCACAGTCCCTCCAGGATTTCGCAGGCTTTTTTTTGTGATTGTTGCGGCCTAAAATGCCTGATTTTGCGGCCACATTTTGAAAAAATTGCGGTGCATGTTGCAATGTTTTAGGCGCTTTTGTTGCGATTAAATTGCGGGAGACAGCGAAAGTTGCAGTTTTGTTCTGAATAATTAAAAATCAAAGGAAAATTGAAAATTTTGAATAATGTGAGGTCCTGTTTTACCAGCAATTTTCCACTTGTTAAGAAAGGCACAGGAAAATTACATAGAGTTGAAAGTTGTTTTACTTTTAATTAAAATGTCTGTTTAAAAATCGAGGTAAAAGAACTGTTTTAAAATGCCATTAAAACAGTCCAGTCTTTGAATAAAAAGGGGAGGGTGGCTACTCAAGTCCAGGGCCAGGGCCTTAGGATGGGGGAAGGGGCACCTGGCCGCCGGCTGCTCCGCTCCGGCCCTGCAGTGGCGCACTCACTGGATTCCCCCTCGGCGAGTGCTGCGGGGTTGACACAGCCTCGGGTGGTCAACCAGGAGCTCACACACTCAACACGTTCAACTCAGCTTGTGTTCCTTTACTTATCACTTTGTGCACGTTGTATCAAGTTTCTTGCCGTCAGCCCAGCCACACTGTTCCTCCGTGGACTCACTTTCAACCACCGCTCCGTCCAGACTCGCACTCTCTGCTGTGTAACTCGCGGAAAGCACCGACAATTGGTCCAATTTGCGGAAAAGTTGCGGTGATTGTACAGAATTGCAAGATCGCAAAAATTTGCGGGGATTGGCTGAATTTGCGTTAATTGTTGCGATCGCAACATCGCGAATTCCTGGAGGGACTGAATCCAGCAGCTACTGCCTGTGCTGAGACCGCTGGCAAAAGCGATCATGTGTGGGGAAACGCACGTCGGGCTCTCATTTATCTACCCCGTTATCCTCAATCTGGTGAATGGGGTGTTGAACGTTGAAGAGTCGGATGTAACAGCAACTCGCAACTTTAACCCTTACAGCAGTGCTTCTCAAAGTGTGGGGCGCGCCCCACTGGTGGGGAACGGAGACATGACAGGTGGGGCGCGACAAACGGGAGGAAATTTTCAATTTCATGCCTATCTTACTGTAAATGCTATTGACAACAAAGATAATTCACTCTAAACAAAACAGCCACACACAAACAAAGTATGAATAGCTAAAATTATTAAAAAGCATTAGGAGACCGGGAGAAAAAATGTAACCTGGAACTAAAGTGCAAAAACAATGATTGACGTCGGGATGTTAATTGCAGCGGGACAACAAGGTAGCAGCAGCAGCAGCAGAGAATTTCTAACAGAGACCGGCTCTGGTAGCAGGCTGCTGGGTTCACACCGGACGCTGAAGCACCGCGAATAGCGCGGAACAGAGACCGCTTCCCTTCGGTGCTCAAGTACCGGTTGTGTAGTTCAGACCAGAAGCAACTCACGCCCTGCAGCAATCGGTTCGGCATCTGGTCAGTTTTGTGCGCGAGCCGCGAGCTAACGTGTCAATCTTGGCAGGAAGTCACACATGAAACAACGAGAGAATCCGGTCAATTGTCAAAATAAAACACTTTTCAAAATAAAACACAGCGATTGACAAATGCGATCATATTTGTGTGCGTTTTATAGCTTATGTCAGACTCATAGAGATGAAAACACGCACGCACGCACGCACACACGCACGCACACACACCTCAACATTGAGCATGACTTGAGGCAGTTTCAAGCCTGCAACCCCGAGGATGTGCAGTGCAAAACAGGCACATTGCAGCCACTAATGCAGGTAAAGTTCACTTGTTCATGTTTTTGTTTTTTGCACAGATTGCAAATGAAACACTGTTTCATTATTTGACTATTGTAGCCTACTTTTACTTTTCGTCTGCACTTTTATTTTCTCTTTTTGAACTTTGTGTTATTTCATGTTTTTGATTTTGACTCATGAAATATGACTGATATACTTGGTGCTAGTAAGTTCAATAAATTTGAAGTAATTTTTGTTGGGGCGACGGGGGGAAGTGGGGCTTGAAAATCCCCACTTGTTAAAAGTGGGGAATGACGAAAAAAGTTTGAGAACCACTGCCTTACAGATTGTTTTAAATTCCATCCTTTCACCCTGCAAGGACGTTTTGAGTCCTCGTGTTGGTGAGCCATAACTTTTTAATGGTTTTATATTTTTTTGTTATGTTATTTAAAGCAGAAGTAAACAATATTTTTGCGTTAATATAAGTCTTAAATAGTTATATCTTCCGACAGCAATCACTTACATAGAGTGTTTGGACCGAAACACGGGTCTCTCAGTCACTCTGCTCTGCTCTGAGCCGAGGAGAAAACTTTTCTCGTATCCTACAAGTTTTAACCAATGAGGAGAGAGAACGGCATGAAGGGCTGGTGTGTGCAGCCAGAGCCAGTCTGGTGCAGCCAAGGGATGCGCCTGAATGTGGTGACGTAGGGACGAGGGCGGGGGCTGCTAACTCCATCGGCTGACAAGACGTTATGGTGCGTTCAAGGCAACTCGTAACTCGTGTTTTTCCCGTGAACTCGTACCAGATCGAACTGGTACGACTTCAACGGTCGGAAGTTACGAGTGGCCGTTATAGTGACTTTCACAGGTAAAACAGGTCGGGAAAAACACGAGTGGGTTGCCTGGAACGCTACAAAGTCCTAAGTCGTGACTTGAAGCTGTAATTTACGGTTTCAAAAGCCTGCCTGGAACGCAGCATTAGCCAAAACGACTGGATCGCTTACTTCTGCTTTAACTTCTCTCCTACAATGACTGTTAATTTCAAACAATAAAATTAATTAATTAACCCTTTACAGGCCGGTTTCTGTGACGTACACTCATTTCTAAAATTTAAAAAAAAAAAAAAAACAGCCCAAAAATGAAATATTCAGTGATTAGAGATGGATTTCTTTTCATGATTACAACTGTCTCAGGTCAGACAATGTTTATGGGGAATATCAGTTTTTATGCATTTTTTCCTTTTTTTGTAGTGTTAGATTTAAGTGAAAAATCCCTTTCACCCTGTTAAGGACGTTTTGAGTCCTCGTGTTGGTGAAGTCATAATTTTTTAATGGTTTTATATTTTGAGATCTTTTTTTTTTTTGTTATGTTATTTAACTTCTCTCCTATCATGACTGTTAATTTCAAACAATAAAATTAATTAATTAACCCTTTACAGGCCGGTTTCTGTGACGTACACTCATTTCTAAAAAAAAAAAAAAAACTGCCCAAAAATGAAATATTCAGTGATTAGAGATGGATTTATTTTCATGATTACAACTGTCTGAGGTCAGACAATGTTTATTTGGTTATGCTTTAACTTATCTTGCACCATGACACTTACAATTCAAACAATACAATTCAATAATTAACCCTTTACAGGCTGGTGTCCAAAACTTCATGTATATCATAAAGAACAAAAACAGTTGCAGCATTCTTATTCAGCACTCATTCGGACTCGCTCTGGCAGCTCTTGCAGTAGATAACACAAACTCTGTGCTTCTTACAAGCAGGTCGTCGACATTTGAAGCAGACAGTGTCCACCTTTGCCCTTTTAGTGCCCGAACATATGGCACACATCCGCCGACCGGTCTGCCTCCTCTTTGGCACCCTGGGATTGGCTCGAGGCAGCCTTCTGCTGTGCCTCTGGTTGGCTGGGAGCTGGCTGCTTGAGGCAGATGAAGTCCTTTGTGGCCTCTCACTCCTCGATGCTGCTGGCTGGCTGTGATCAGCCCTGCGAAGGGCAGCTGCCACCTCAGCCACACCCGGGTCACGCGAGAGCCTCTGCCTTCTCTCCAAGTGGGGTGAGATCAAGGCCATCCCCAGCTCGTGCAGGAAGAGCCTGTGCCTGTAGGTGACCCCTCTCTTCCAGGCAGGCTGCATCTCCCCCCCACAGGACATAGGTATTCAGTGCCGAAATGTCCAAGATGTTGCAGAACACCGTTTTTGGCCATCGGTTGGATCTGCGGTGGCAGCTGTATGATCCTATCAGCTGGGGTGACAGAGGAAGAAGAAAACAAAAAAAAAGCATACTCTTTCCTTTTTAAACACATCTAAATCACAATAAGAAACAGCCTACTGAGTAATTCAAGCCTGTACATACCTGATCCATAGTGTCAACTCCACCCTTGGTGGAATTATAATCCAGGATCATCTGGGGTTTGTGCAGGGGTTCTCCAGAATGTCTGGGCCTGCCGGTGCCGAGTGCTCAGCAGTGTCACCAGCTTGTTTCTTTGCCACATAGCTGACAGCAGTGGCAGATCTGGTGAAAGCAAAGAGAGAGGAATTGATGTTCCTCAGGCGGAGCTGCTTCAGAGCTGGGGGGAGCTCAGGCTTGTTTCTCCGAATTGTTCCGAGGAGGGTGATGCCTCTCTGGAGAAGGGCTTCTCCCAACTCGAAACTTGTAAAAAAGTTATCGCAGGTCACACTGTGACCTGCAGATATCTTCTTCACAAGGTCCAGCACCACCCGCTGGCCTTGGCCCTTCTCCGGCTTGTTTCCTGTTTTACCAAGATATGGCTGTATTTTCCATGCGTAAAATGTGACTGAGTCACATAGCAGCCACATCTTTAGTCCATATCTAGATAAGATAGACAGACAAATGGATAAATTATTGTCTTACATCAGCAGACTTTTTACAGACAGTTGTGTCAATATACAGTAGGCTACCTAGAGGAGGGAAATGTTCAATAGTAAAATATATATTTTGCTTATGCAATGTGTGTTCTAATGTTGTTTATCTTAATGTTTTTTAATTTATTATGCATCAGAATACTATTGTTATTCATTTATTGTTATTATGGTTCCAAAAAGAAGAGTCATTTTCCTGAGCCAAGTGATAATTACTTTCCTTGCCACATATAGCTACAATAGAATAGTGTATAATTATAAGTGTTTATTAGCCTACCTGGATGGCTTTTGGGGCATGTACACGCGGAATGAGCAACGACCCTTGAACGCGACGAGTTGCTCATCCACGGTCACATTCCGTCCCGGGACCCACATGCGCGGCAGCCGGTCAGACCACATCTCGAAGACCTCAGCGATGGGGCAAAACACTCCCTCCTTGTGGCGGCGGTAAGAGCGGGTCTCCCGGTCGTCAAACCGAAGCCTTCCTGAGATCTCCTCAAACCTTTCCCGGCTCATCGCGGCAGCAAAGACGGGACGGCCAGTTTGCGCGTCCCATAAGCTACGAGTCGCCTCCCCCCGGGACCGGTAGACGCCGGCGAGGAGAAGAAGCCCCAGGAAGGCCACCAACTCCGGCATGTCTAAATCTTTCCAACCTCGGCAGCCCGCCTTTCGGTGCCCCTCCAGGTTGGTCGCCTCCAGGACGAGCTGCAGGATCTCCTCAGTGACAAAAAGTGAAAAGCAGCTCGAGATGTTTTATATGCGGCTGGCGGCAAACGCTATTAACCCCGACTTGAGGATCTTTTTCTGAACGTGTGGCAGCGTCATACTGTTGTCGGGGAACCAGGTGAGGATCTCCGGCAGAGCCCCGGGGTGCCGCGCCACTCTCTTCCCCTCCCAGCGGGGCCCATATGAGTCATCCCCCGGCTCATCCTCCGCCTCGCTGCCGCTGGAGTTGCTCTCCTCTTCGGGCTGGAGTTGGGATGCCCAGTCCTCACCCTCTGACAGGGCGTCAGAGTCGCTGCTCAGCGAGTCATCAGATGAGGAGCCGGGGATTTCTTCCTCTCCTTTGTCCGAAGAGGAGGAGGAGGTGGACGAGGAGGACGAGGGCAGCGGATGAGCGGCCGTGTCCGAGCCGCGATAAGGCTGCGACTGGCCGGGGACAGCAGCTGCAGCCTCACGCCGACGCTCCAACTTCTCCTGCTCTAACAGGTGGTCCAGAGCCTGCTTCGGACCCATTGTTCTCTTGGAGTACGTGGCCATTTTCGATTTCTTTCAATTTTTACCAAATCTGTAAAATGGTGATTCTTCCTCGGTTTGTTTATTTAATTCCCTGCAGCTGAGCTTTATTGTGCCGCTTTGTCCACTCTGATCTGCCGCCCCTCTGATCTGCCGCAGCTGATATCCAGAGGAATTATTTCAATCTAACACTACAAAAAAAGTACAAATGCAAAAAAACTGATATTTTCCATAAACATTGTCTGACCTCAGACAGTTGTAATCATGAAAAAAAAATGCATCTCTTATCACTGAATATTTCATTTTTGGGCTGTTTCTTGTATAGAAATGAGTGCACATTACAGAAACTGGCCTCTAAAGGGTTAATTAATTAATTTTATTGTTTGAAATTAACAGTCACGATAGGAGAGAAGTTAAATAACATAACAAAAACAAAAAAATCTGAAAATGTAAAACCATAAAAAAAGTTATGACTTCACTAACACAAGGACTCAATGAGTCCTTACAGGGTGAAAGGGATTTTTTAACTTAAATCTAACACTACAAAAAAAGTTAAAATGCAAAAAAACTGATATTTTCCATAAACATTGTCTGACCTCAGACAGTTGTAATCATGAAAAAAAAATCCATCTCTTATCACTGAATATCTCATTTTTGGGCTGTTTCTTGTATAGAAATGAGTGCACATTACAGAAACTGGCCTCTAAAGGGTTAATTAATTAATTTTATTGTTTGAAATTAACAGTCATTGTAGGAGAGAAGTTAAATAACATAACAAAAAAAAAAAGATCGCAAAATATAAAACCATTAAAAAGTTATGACTTCACCAACACGAGGACTCAAAACGTCTATTAACATATTTTCATTACACATTAAAGAAATAAAAAAAACCTTTTTTTTTTTTTTAATTTCAACAGTCACAGATAAATACATCACCTCTCCAAACCATTTTGCCATAGCATGATTGTAGCCAAAATGCCGCTCAATAATGTAACAGGCAAGGACTCAAAACGTCCTCGCAGGGAGCACGGTACTAAAACAGCTGAAAACCAGGTTCAAGGTTCGTAAAACAAAAAGACACACCAAAAAACATCCAAATACCTCCATGCTGCTCGTATGTAATGTCCGTCTTGTATTGAAGCCCCGAAATGCGAAATTGTTCCGAAATTTTTTTAATAAGTCTATATTTCAAGCTTGTTTGTAGCGGAAGCTCCTCTTCCTGGTCCAAATTGGACGGTCCAGGAAGAGGACGGACCCTGGTCCGTCCAAATTGGACGAACCGGGAAGAGGAGCTTCCGCTACAAACAAGCTTGAAATATAGATATAATATAAATTACATTTTTTTCGGAACAATTTCACATTTCGGGGCTTCAATACAAGATGGACATTACATACGAGCAGCATGGAGGTATTTGGATGTTTTTTGGTGTGTCTTTTTGTTACGAAGACAGTTGGTATCCATTTGCAACCGTTATATGGACATGCACTGCTACGCCGAGACCCCCTGTAACTCAGAGAAGCCACGGAGGACTCTGAAACTTCTCCCAGCCCTTAGTCAACATGAGGGTGAGTAGATAATGAGTGCAATTTCAATTTTGGGTGAACTATCCCTTTAAATTCACTGAAACCCTAGACTCAAACACGACCGGCACTTTGGCTGTGATTTTATTTGCAGGTGCCGATGACGCCACAGCAGACAGTGACGTGGGCAAAAACATCGGAGAGGAGCCCGGGAGTAAAAAAACTTGACTCGAAAGTGATTACGATGAACTGTTTGGGCCTCACTACACCAGTAACAAAAAAAAAGGAGGTAGAGGAATATTTCCATCTGCCCCGCATCTCCACCACGAGCAACCCCCTGGAGTGGTGGGCCCGCAAGGAGAAGCAGTTCCCCGCCTGGCAAAGTTGGCCAGAATCTACCTGGCTGTCCCCGCTACAAGCACCCCAAGTGAGAGAGTTTTCTCCCTGGCTGGGAACACGATTACCCGTCAGAGAGCAAGTCTGCACCCAGCTCATGTGGATGCCCTTGTATTCTTGAACACAAACCAGGAGCGCTAGAATAGGATTATTAAAGAGGAGTAGAGTTGCACGATACCCACGGTAGCCACGGTACCCCGCGGTGCCAAAACGTAACGGTTCCTATTATACTAGAAATTCTACACGACGGTACTACCGTGGATTACTACTACCGGTGCCAGTTTCCGCTACGTAGCAGCCGCCCCTCCTCTCCTCTCAGCTTCTCACTGCACGCACTCCCTTGTAAACAAACCCCACATGCACCCACTGTAACCGAACTACACAGCTGCTGAATGATTGGCTGTTTGCCTGTTACTGGTGAGGTCTATGATAGGCTGTTTCCGCACGCTGGGTCCGCCCGTTTGTTATCTGATTGGCTGTTCGTGCGTTCATTCCGGCAAGCAGACTCCATGAAGACAGCTGAGACAGCTCCGCTTCGATAGAAATTCGCTTCAAAACAAACAACGAGCTAAAGTTCTGTCTCGCCCAGACGCGCACATGGCTTACAGTCACAAACACGAGACAACACACTGACCACGGCAGAAGCACCGGGCCGAGCGGCGAGTCTGCCGCGGCGTCGTCGTCAGTGGCACTTAATTAATTTAGCTCTGTTTATTTTCTTATTGGCTAATATCAGGCTATATGTTCCGTGTACAGGCTGAGGAATAAAGAGTTAAAGGATGTCCAAGTGTAAAGCACCTAAAAAATGCATAAAAATATAGTTTTCACAGGGAATCAGTTCCTGTTCATTGTATCTGGTCCTCTATGGTTTATTATGAAGAAGCATTATTGTCAAATAGATTTTTTTAAAAGACAGTGGATTCGATTTTATCCTAAGTTGATTATTTATATTTGTTAAACATAAATTAATGTGCAAGAGACTGAATGGTTGTTTATTTTCAACCATATAAATTCTAACTTCATTTATTTGTTTTTTATTGCTTATTTAAAAATATTTGTTTCAGTCCAATTCCTACTTCACCAGTATTATGTTTATCATGCACCAAACAACATTATAAGTAATTAATAAGTATTTATAACTTGTACAAATACATTGCAGTTCATAAAAATAATAATAATAAAAAAAGGTTGCAGTATTGTGATATTACCCGGAACCGTGATACTTTGTCTGGTATAGTACCGTGGTTACTCATTTTGGTATCGTGACAACTCTAAAGAGGAGGACTTTGACGAGAGCGAATAACTGTTAAGCAGGCACAGGCTGATAGCCCACTGGATTACAGTATGTTGCTTTTTTGCACTTTTCGTTATGACGTTGCACTGTGGTGAGTAGGCTAAGTTTTGTTTAACACATTTAAAGCCTACTGTATATTTAATAATTCTGAATAACAATTTGGATAAAATGTGTTATTTCAAACAACAACGTCTGTAAACTTTATGCAACCTGTGGACATTTTTATGTTTAATAGCGAGATTAGTGTGAATAGAGATTGCTACAATTGTTTCACAATTTATATCCAATGTTGATCTTAAATAGGCCTACATTGTGTCTTCATGGTCATTAACAGAGGCAAACTCAGTGACGAGGGTTAGGTCTGGCAGCAGAGGTGCCGCATGGATTCAAAAAAACCAAAAAAAACAGGCGAATATTCGACTATTAGTCGACTTTTGGGAAGTATTCGACGAATACTAAAATGCAGTATTCGTCAATGCCCTAATATACAGTCACCACTGAAAGAAGTAGTGTGCTCGCACAGATAATCAGATGGATAATCTGCAAAGTTAATAATTTCACTAGTGGGGCAAAAAGGTATTTAGTCAGCCACCAATTGTGCAAGTTCTCCCACTTAAAAAGATGAGAAAGGCCTGTAATTTTCATCATAGGTACCTCAACTATAAGAGACAAAATGAGAAAAAAAAATCCAGAAAATCACATTGTCTGATTTTTAAAGAATTTATTTTCAAATTATGGTGGAAAATAAGTATTTGGTCACCTACAAACAAGCATTTCTGGCTTTCACAGACCTGTAACTTCTTCTTTAAGAGGCTCCTCCGACGTGTTAATGGCACCTGTTTGAACTCCTTATCAGTATAAAAGACACCTGTCCACAACCTCAAACAGTCACACTCCAAACTCCACTATGGCCATGACCAAAGAGCTGTCAAAGGACACCAGAAACAAAATTGTAGACCTGCACCAGGCTGGGAAGACTGAATCTGCAATAGGTAAGCAGCTTGGTGTGAAGAAATCAACTGTGGGAGCAATTATTAGGAAATGGAAGACATACAAGCCCACTGATAATCTCCCTCGATCTGGGGCTCCACGCAAGATCTCACCCTGTGGGGTCAAAATGATCACAAGAACGGTGAACAAAAATCCCCAAACCACATGGGGGGACCTAGTGAATGACCTGCAGAGAGCTGGGACCAAAGTAACAAAGGCTACCATCAGTAACACACTACGCCGCCAGGGACTCAAATCCTGCAGTGCCAGACGTGTCCCCCTGCTAAAGCCAGTGCATGTCCGGGCCCGTCTGAAGTTTGCTAGAGAGCATTTGGATGATCCAGAACAGGATTGGGAGAATGTCATATGGTCAGATGAAACCAAAATAGAACTTTTTGGTAAAAACTCAACTCGTCGTGTTTGGAGGAGAAAGAATGCTGAATTGCATCCAAAGAATGCCATACCTACTGTGAAGCATGGGGGTGGAAACATCATGCTTTGGGGCTGTTTTTCTGCCAAGGGACCAGGACGTCTGATCCATGTGAAGGAAAGAATGAATGGGGCCATGTATCGTGAGATTTTGAGTGAAAACCTCCTTCCATCAGCAAGGGCATTGAAGATGAAACGTGGCTGGGTCTTTCAGCATGACAATGACCCCAAACACACCGCCCGGGCAACGAAGGAGTGGCTTCGTAAGATGCATTTCAAGGTCCTGGAGTGGCCTAGCCAGTCTCCAGATCTCAACCCCATAGAAAACCTTTGGAGGGAGTTGAAAGTCCGTGTTGCCCAGCGAAGGCCCAAAAACATCACTGCTCTAGAGGAGATTTGCATGGAGGAATTGGCCAAAATACCAGCAACAGTAGGGGTGGGCAAAAATATCGATATGGCAATATATCACGGTACTGTATATTGCGATATGATATCGATATTCAATATTTAAATATCAATTTTTTTTATAATATATATATTTTTTGGGGGGGGGCTTTTGATGCCTTTATTGATAGTATAGTTGAGAGAGACAGAGAGAGGGGGGATTGAGCCTCTACATCGGGCGCCTGCTTAACCTCCTGCTCCACTCGATGCCCCCCAATATCGATATTTTTTCAAATAATAAATCATGTTTCAGACGTAAATCCAGTACAACCTCCGCACCTCTGCTCCGTGAGGTGTCACTGTACTGCTACCTCAGACAGTGTGTTGTACATGTAAATATATTGTTGTAACTTGCACTTGTATAAAATGGCATGGATAATTTGAATTACATTGTTTTGACTCAGTTTGTCCCATAAATTATCACTATCATCTGATGTACATACAACTCGGATTTTAAGATGCATAATGCCTTTTACATTTTTCAGTGAACTATGTGGAATATCGTAGAATATCGCAATATATCGCAAAATTTGGATATCGCAATATCGTATCGTAACTCAAGTATCGTGATGCGTATCGTATCGTGAGGTCCTTGGCAATACCCACCCCTAAAGGAGGAATGGGCCAAAATACCAGCAACAGTGTGTGAAAACCTTGTAAAGACTTACAGAAAATGTTTGACCTCTGTCATTGCCAACAAAGGGTATGTAACAAAGTATTGAGATGAACTTTTGTTATTGACCAAATACTTATTTTCCACCAGAATTTGCAAATAAATTCTTTAAAAATCAGACGATGTGATTTTCTGGATTTTTTTTCTAATTTTGTCTCTCATAGTTGAGGTATACCTATGATGACAATTACAGGCCTCTCTCATCTTTTTAAGTGGGAGAACTTGCACAATTGGTGGCTGACTAAACACTTTTTTGCCCAACTGTAATGTGGTCATGAATAAATTAATTTTATGTTTCGCCTGTTATATATCAGTGTTTCCCAAACGCAAATCTTGAATAAGTCTACGCTGTTTTTATATTTAAAAAGGTCTTTGTTGTCTTTGTACAGAGACAATATGAGATTTGCTTGTAGCTACAGCACCTAGTTCATTTAGTTTAAATGAATAAAGCTTCATATTTAAAAGTAGCGCAATGTAGAGCTGTCAGAAATTAAAAGCAGCCCCCTCTTGTTATAATTGCAGCAACACTGTTGCTTCAGGCTGTGATCAAGCTTTTTTGTATCGCTCATACTCTCTCCATTAAAGCAGAAGTAAGCGGAATGTTTGTGTTAATATAAGTCTTAAATAGTTATATCTTCCAACGGCAATCACTTATATAGAGTGTTTGGTGGAGGAGAAAACTTACTTGTATCCTACAACCTTTATCCAATGAGGAGAGAGAACGGCATAAAGGGGCGGTCCTCTCTGTGTGTGCAGCCAAGGGATGCGCGTGAATGTGGTGACGTAGGGACGAGGGCGGGGACTGCTAACTCCATCGGCCCGTTGTCGCTCCATTTAGTGAGGAAGTAGAATCATATGATGTGAACGCACAGAGCATGAAGCTGAGAGCCGGATTTAACAAACCAAGTTGATAACCAGCTTTGTAGTAGGGGAGCGCCGGGTCGATTGATACACTTTTCATTTAAACGTCTTTTTCAAAGATGACGTTATGTACACAAACATTTTTATCATGTGATCAACAACTCACATGTGTATTCTCTTAGTTACAAGTGTAATTTGACACATATGTTGGATGATCGCGCTGTTTTATAACTTTGAACGTAAGTTGACATGTGTCTCAAACGTCCCACCTATGCGGGTCGTTTGAGACACAGAGGAGGGACGGTTGAAACAGCATATTTTAAACAGAAACTACTGACATTACTCTCGTTTTTATGCAGCATATCAGACAACATACTAGTGTACTCGTCATTGCCAAAATGTCACATCATTTCTCACAATATAAATAGGTCAAATAAATATTTCTGTCCCGTGCGTAATTGTCAAGATCCGCATTTCGATTAAACTCACCTTTCTTCTTTTGTACGAGTTGTTGGACGACTGCATTTTCATTTCATTTACTTATTTCCCTGTCCTAAGTCATGTTTATGGATACACAGTTGAACATATTGTCATTTTACCCTCGGCATTTTCCCCTCACTTTGCTGAATATCTGTTGATTCACGTCATATAAACATTAACATTAAAAATATGTGGTGTTTATTAAAAATACATGTTGTTCATTCAAATCGGTTGTTGTTCATTGTAGAACAATAGGGTATTAATTCGGTGATTTATATACAGATATTGATCGCGCAGTGTGACCACAATCACTACGCACGGTGGCGTGAGGGACATTTGAAACAGCTGTATCAATCGTCCCTGCAGCGACTACTGACACTTCAACCTGTTCTGCCTCTAAACTTCAAAACTATGACATTGCATACATTAGGACCTGTTTATGTACGAATTCATCTGTTGTTAGGTCATATTATTATTGCATGAAACACACAATACAACTTTTGATCACAAAAAAAACTACCGCACGTAACATTTTACTTTCCGTAGTCAAAAACCGGTTCTCGCTAATAACTTTTGAATGGCGTGACGTCATTTCACAAGCTTTCCCAGGATTGGTCGGTGTTGAGTGCTGAAGATAGTGACAAAATCTGATGGCTCAAGCTTGTGTGGTTTTCGAGGAAATCGCTCTGTATCAATCGTCCCGTGTATCAATCGACCCGGCGCTCCCCTACCGTGTTAACTCGGACCGGGACTTGAGGTTTTGTTGAGCTGGAACATGAACACAAAGCCTGGCCATGTTGAGCGTCCTTTGTGTTCATCTTCCAGCTCAACAAAACCTCAAGACTTGAAAAAGACTTGTGAACATCTCTGCTCCGTACAAACGCTCCGTTCTGATCCAGCTCCACTGGACTTTCAAAGTAAAGGTGCCGCAAGCTGTAAATGAGTTAAAATACTGAAACAGTGGCGCTTTTATGGCCGGTTTGATGATTAAACCCTGAACATAAGCATAAGTTACCATGGAGATCTAGCCGGGTTAAAAGAGAGCCACCTTCGTAGTACAGGAGAGCCTGGCTTTAGACTCAACATACCTCACTAACCCACTAAACTGGCTTCACAGTACAGCCCTCAGTTCTACAAAGCGGGTTCAACATACCCAGGGTATCTTCCAGTTACCCGGCTCCACTTAACCAATCGCGATCAACCCAGGTTATGTGTGTGTTGTGTTCACATTAAAGGGGCGGAGTTTGCAGCATCCAACCAATCACAAACATGGACACCTCTTACAGTAGCATTTTTGGAGCCTTTCCCATGCCCCAAAATGCATGAAACTCTGCATGCACATCAGGTCTGTGTGAAAATTTTATATTTTAAAGTCGTTGGGAATGGGCGTGGCCAAATGGCTGAATAGCGCCCTGTAACGCCCGCCAATGTAATAATGCCCACAAACGTAATGAACCACAAACGTAATAAAAATATGCAGCTTTTAATGTAATAATCCTGCAAACGTAATACATTTTCCACAAACGTAATAGCCACTGCCTACTACAAACGTAATACGCGATTTCCCACAAATGTAATAACAATTACGTTTGCAGACATTTATTACGTTAGTGGGGAAGTGAAAATCTTCAATTTTCAATGTAATAAAATGTAATAACGCAATGACTAATGGTCGTTGTGTTGGTTGTTGTTGTTTATATCTACTAATAGCCTACTGACCGTGCAAAATCCAGCTGCTGACTCTCCGCTTCACGATCACGGAAAGCCCACCCCACCCTGCCCACCCCGCAAGCAGCAGTTCTCTCTCTCTCTCTCTCTTGCCGCTGTCTGCGGGAAAATTGAATTGAATTAATAAACCTTTAGATGCCTATTTAGACTGATAAGTGTTGTGTTTACCTTTAAACCTTTATACCTTGTGCCTTCCACAACGACGCAAATTAATAGTAAACATGTTGATAAAACAGACAACTTTGTTGCTGTTTTGCACGACGTAGAGCTTTTAGAGTTTTTTTAATTGCCTATTTATTAGGCTGGGGCGGTGCCTACGTGTTCCCACACCACACAGACATTCTTTTTTTCTTTTTACCGAACGATCCGCGGACCAATTGAGTCCCAATCACAAGATCAACTGTGATCCGTTGCACCTCTTCTTATAATATTTCAATTTCCCTCTTTGAAATTTTATATTGAGTTGGTAAAACTTAAGTGTATTGCAAATGTTACATAACAGATTTGGTTGGAATGCCCTTTAGTAGATGCAGGACGTAATAATAAGTTGGTATAGGTGTACATAATGAGCTAAAAAAAAAAAAAAAACGCATAAAAAATTTGAATATTTAACTCATTGAGTGCCAACCACGTAATTTCTCGTTTTTCGTTCCCATGCGTTGAGTGCCGAAAACGTAATTTTACGTTTTTTGCTTTTTTTTTAAATTATGAAAATAGACACTTTAATACACATTATATGTAAATTTGGGGACTCTACGACGAGGAGAACTGAAATAGATGACGATCAAAGTCACATGACAGCTCATGATCTGGAAGTTTTTATCATAACTCGGCTTCTGCAAACGAGTTCTGCATGCAGATGCAGCGCAGCTGCTCTGCTCTCACCCGCGCTGACCAACCAGGAAGCTCTCAGCCGACAGTCCGCCCGGTCTTCAGCTGGAGCAACACCGTGTCCTCCCCAAAGTCCTCCCGCGGTAAAATCTGATGGTCTCTGGACCAAAGCAGACCGGCATCACCGACCCGTACCACAGAAGGACCGCGACCACCGGCGGGACCGGTCTTCCCGAGCCGCGGTGGCCGACTGACCCTCACGCTCCGCGGGGAGAAGCTGTGACACGGCACGGTGCGTCTGTGTTATTGTTGTTTAGTGGCGCCCCCCCCGCCCCCGATGGTGGTTTTGTGAATAGAACAACAACTGTTGTATATATTTATCTTATACGAGCCCTTTGATCCAGAAATGCGAGTGTCAGAAGAGCGACAGACACAAACAGCGCACCTTTCATAAAAGACGCTCTATCTCCTTTTCTAGAAAAAAAGGAGGGATTTTGGTGAAACCCAGCCATGTTTAGCTTGACTTTTCTCAGGAACAGAGGCACGTAGAAACAAACGGTTTGTGGCCACTTGAAGCATTAAGGTAAATCTTTCAATTGAGCCACAGTATGTGTTGGTGGCAATAATATAGAATACACTGTGGCTCTACATAAAAAGTCAAAAATGGTCTAAATTGCCGGTACACTTGACTAAAACTTTGGAAAGGAGCGCGGCACTCAATGAGTTAACATAAGAAGCATTAGAAATTCGATTCTGATTTGGGGGGAAGATTGACAGCCCTAGTATTGACTAATCAAACATATGAAGATGTAGCTATAGAATAGAAACAGTGAAGGATAAAGGGGATGGTCAATAAAGACAGTTGAGTCTGAGTGAACTCAGACAAAGACACAGAGGTGGATGGAGGTTCGAGCTGAGGTACAAAATAATTAGACAAAGGAATCGACAGAGAGACGAGATCCAGACAGGCAATGTGTTTCACTGAAGTGTACGGTAGGAGAAGAAAAAATAAGTAATTATTGGCCTGTCAGGTTAATGATCTATCAACTGATAGGGAGGAGGAGGAGGAGGGAGCAGACTGAGGAGGTGAAAAGAGAGAATGGAGGAGAGGTTGGTTGGAGGAGACACAGAGGTGGACACACACACACAGGCAGAGAAGATGGAGGGATGAAGAAGAAAAGGAAAGGTTTGAATTAAAATTTAAAAAAAGGAAAGGATAAAAAGATGAATGTAACATATGCGATGACATCACCGGGGACATCCAATTAGATGATGAGATGTGACAGTTTCTGCTGTTTCATGCAGATGTTGCCTTTCTTGGTTTATTAGAGGATGTAAATAACATGAGGTCGGTGACCTTTAGTGGGAGGTTTCCCTCTGTTGTTGTTGTAGCAGCTCCATCGGTGGAACACAACAACACACTGAACAGCCTTCATGTTATTGGGACTGGGGTTTAAACTTAGTTTTCTATATCTGATACTCCAGAGCACGTCTGACCGAGTCATGGTTGAGTGATGACCCCCCAGTGAGACTGTTGACAGCTAACATTATCTTCACGGTCTGACAGCGCAGACGGCTTCACAGCTCTCAGTCCTGGAGGGGAAGTCAAGGTCACATGATGCGGTCAGAAGTTTTACTGTTCCACCAGCTGTCTGCCATCAGTCTGACAACAGTCATGTTATGTATCAGCCTGTCAGAGTGTGGTCTGTAGGGCTGGCAACCGATATTCTATATTCAAATTAGTGCTGTCAAAGTTAACGCATTAATTTTGTCGATTGAATTTAAATTTAAACATTGAACGCAAAATTAACATCATTTTGTTTACCGTATTTTCCGGACTACAAGTTGTGCTTTTTTTAGTAGTTTGGCTGGCCCTGCGACCTATATTTAGAAGCGACTTAAATATCAGAAATATAATAATGGGTCTGATCTACTAAGATCCCAGATAAGGGGCGCTAAATTGCGTGCTCTTGGTAAAATTTTGCGTGTTTGGTTAGCGCACGAAAAACAGGTGATCTACTAAGAGTAACCCACTAAATGACAGCACACGCAAACCACAGTATTTAAATGGGGGTTTTGTGCGTGGTAATCGTTTCCGCCATGGAGAGTGTGGACAGAGAGCTGGATGGCTGCCTGAAATTTGATCCGATGGATTAATAGAGAACTCAGGTGGGACACTCAGGCCACACTGACCAGGGGATCAAAGATGGGGTGAAGACAGAGGTGACGTCTCTCAGTCCCGGTCCCAGAGCTGGGCAGCCACATACTCGAGAGGGAGGAGAGGAAAGGAGAGGAAAGGAGAGGAGAGGAGAGGAGAGGAGCGCACAGGAGGAGAGACGTGCGTCGTGCGTAACCACGCTTAAATGACTTTTCACACACCTGAAAAACTGCTACAGTTCGCTGGAATGACCCCAATGCGAGGAAATGCAGAGATATAAGAGCCATAGCCCTGGCAGGTATTAAATCAATAAAAGAAAAAAAAGCTGTGCCAGATAATACTTGCCTTTCAAACGTACTAAACAAAGACGCAAAAACTCCCACCGCAATCTGTTTCAGGTTTGGTAAATCACATTGCGTGTGCTAAATAAATCTATTTGCATCAACGCCTCCCAATATTTTGCACATTCTGGCCTAAACGCCCATATTTGCATATTCATCAAGGCAGACGCGCTAAATGCTTATTTGCCCATTTGAGAGACGCAATCCTCAGTGCACCCGGTTAGTAGATCAGCTTGCACATTTTTTTTGTGGGTGACATCAAGTTTGCACATGTTTTTATTAGGGCTGGGTAAAAAAATCGATTTAATCGATTCTGGATCGATTTCATTAAAATTTTGTAATATCGATTCACAGCGCGTGAGATCGATTTTTTCCTCCGGTAGTCTCGTGCGTGATGAAGCAGCGGCGCGGTTACGTCTGACGCTCTGACTCACAGTAACTACCAGCGGAGTTTCTTTCTTCCTCTTTGTAGCTGTGCAATGTAGCTATTGCTGTGTTTGATATGAATAAAAACCAAACCAAACTACGAGCGGAGTTCACGTCAGCTCAGGTGATCTGCAGGTGATTGTTTCACTTGAGCGCTCCGCCGCTGTGTGTGTGCGTGTGCGTGTGGCAGCGGTGCAGGGCTGACACACACACACAGACATCTACAGGAACCACATGTTCTTCACGCCGCAGGTGAGCCTACATATGATACGTGTTACCGCAGAATAAAGGACACGAGCAGCTCCGTGTTTTCACAGTGCGACTTTTCTCCACTTAATGACCGTCGGATCATAACACATGACGCCCGGACTCCGGAGGGAGGCGACGTGACCGGGCCGGACTTGTCACAGGAACCGCTCCACACATTCACCGTCACTTTATTTACCATGGGCTCCGTTTATACACATTTCCTCGAAAAGAGGGAGGGAGGGAGCTTTAGCTGCTGCAGACTTGACTTGAGGCAGTTTGAGTTTTTAAAAAAAAATTTTTTAACCATTAATATTATTTTTGCACTTAAAGAAACAATGCTTTAATTATAAATTAATTAATGCAATTTGCAGTGATGGAATGTTGCAGTTCAAGTTCACTTTCACCTGCAATTCCTTTCTAATTTCAAAATTGCCCTTTTGAGAATTGGAACAGTTTTATTTACAGTTCAAGTTTAAACTGTCACATTTACAAGTTTGTTCTTTATTTCTTTCTTTTCACCATAAACATCAGCTTTTAAGTGCAGTGTATTTTGTAACACAGAGTTGAGCCATTTTCATTTTTCAAGAGGAGATTGAATCGATTCTAATGAAATCGAATCGAATCGAATCGAATCGTGATTAATCGATTTAGAACCTTAGGAATCGAAATCGAATCGATTTAGGAAATTGGCCACAATACCCAGCCCTAGTTTTTATACAAGCAAACCTTTAGTAGATCAGACCCTTAGTCATCTATGACGGCGTAGAATGTGGCGACTTTCTCGCTAAATCTAGACGTCAATGAGCAGCGGCTGCTGCCATGAGCCCCGCCCCCGTTCCAAAGCTCTCACCGGCGGTCAGCCTCACAGCAGAGTCCCACACCGCTCCACACTGGAGTTGTTTTTCTTTCTTTCTTTTGACCCAGCCTGTAGTAGGCTATTTGGTGCCGGCCTTTATTTGTTCATGTAAAGCCCCGGCCATTATATGAGACCAAGGGGGGAGTTGTGGGTTCTACAAGTGAAGACCACTTCCGCGTTCAAAAAGCCATATCAGTGGCTGATGAGTCGCGAGCAACGTGACGCATAATTCGTGCACCTGCATTATCCAATGCGAAAAAAAACGACCGCACTTTCATCCCGGATTTACTCGAAAATACAATCGTCTGATAGATGAGTTATTACACTAATTTTATGACCCAGAGTGGAGTCAAATTAATTTTTCTTTTCTGTACAGCTTTAAGAAAGCCATTAAAATAGTCTTTGAATTTAAATATACTTTCTTTGTGTTTATTCTATATTAATTCGATGACCATAGATAAATAAATATTCATTATAAGCTCAAGTCGTAAGTGGACAAATACAGTTTATTAGTTGATAAATTAATTGCGATTAATTAGTTAATTTTTTTCAATCGATTGACAGCCCTAATACCTACACAAGTAGTTATGTCTCGTTGTATTCGTTTGTCCTCCTGTTATTGACATAATGCTTTAATATAGATATTTGAATGGTTTGAACCTATGTGTGTTTTTTTTTTAGAGGGAATATTTGAATGTCATTTTGGAGCCATTTTGACAGCCCATGAGCTGCCCATCCAACTGCAGCTACAAACGCCATAAATGTAGATATCAGACGTAGGCAGCCTCCTCACTTCTCTCCCAATTGTGTACAAACAGGTGGGGGGAGGACGAGGGAGGAGGGCAGGGGGGTCATCTGTCTGTCTGTCTCTGGTCTCTGTTTGTGGAAACTTTGGGGGCCTGTTGAAACCTGAAACCTCTGGTTCTGCCTGTCTGCCCCGCTGATCCTCTCTTTGTGTCCGACTGTACTGTCACACACCACAGCAACATGATCACATGTGTGCGCACGTTGGGTCTTACCTGTCGCTTCACCTGTCCGTCTCTCCTCCCCGCGCCGTCTCTCTGCACATCCACCTGTTCGGACCACTGTCAGTCGGTTTGTTCAGATGAAACACGATCCTGTCTGTGAGCATCACACTGGCTGCCGTCCACCTGAGGGACAAACTGGGAGGACAGTGGAGTAAACCATGATGATGGAATAAAGCACACCCCCCTCTCCTGGCTGTGACCCTTCAACTGATCAGTCCTATATCCATCGATCAATTCCATATCCACTAGGGGTGTCACGATTCTCCAAATCCTCGATTCGATTTGATTTTCGATTTTAGGGTCACGATTCGATTCGATTCTCGATTTTTTTTCTTTTTCTTACAGCACAGACGCCTATGCTATTTTCAGACTAGTCTAGTCTACGATCATTGGTTTTATTCATCAAATTTTGTACAGTAAATCTTATTTCAAAAGATGGGATACAATTTCCATAATGTATCACATTAGGCACTAATGGTCACATTTAAATAATTTCTTTACAATATAAAAGTAACATGCCCCCAAAAATCATGATCCAGGGGCCAAAATTGCCCCCAAGGTTTTGAAACAAATATATTTATATCTGTACATTATCATAATTTTATTTTCATTAATTTACCGTCTTGTCTCATTATTCTCCTGATGTCGGCTTAACGTAATGTAAACGAGATTGCGCTGATACGCGAGAGTCATGTGACAGCGGGGCAGAGCTGCAGCTGCAGTGCTGCGATGGACCTGGGCCCAGTATTTCAAAACTTGTAATCTGGATCAGAATAATCCGGATAATGAAATCCTCCTTTTCTCAGTCATGGATCACGGTGATCCTGCTGACTTTATCTGAGTATTTCAAAACACTGGCAGGGTGGATCACCGTGATCCCCTTCCTGGCCGGATATGGATTTCCAAATCTCAAGTCTCCGCCTCCGGATCTGAAACATGGCGGACTACTTCACCAAAGGAGCAGCTGGGAGCGCGACTTTCACATCAAAAGTGTAAATTTACCGTCGTCTAACGTGTAGCGGTTTTAAGACCATACGAACGCCAACCAACACATCATGCAAGCCAACTATTTGATTTGTCACCTACTTGAAACGAGAGCGTAACGATCCCTAATTGATCCACGGCCATGCTAACGGGAGCTAACTCGGCTCCATTGACTTGTGTGTTAAGGAGCTAGCGGGCTAGCAACGTAGCTGCTATGTTGATCAATTTTGCGGACTTTGGTTTAATTTACAAGGGAATTAATCTGACGTACATCATACCTTGACTGTTTTACACTTACACCAATCTGTTCAGAGTTTATTAACGTTATGCAGGGGACTTTTTTTCTTTTTAAAGCAGGCTACCTGTGCTGTGTGCACTGCAGACCACACTGCTGCAGTAATTAGGAAACGTAACATTAACTTACACAGCACATGAACAATACAGTTCATTCAGAAGTGTCAGTAATGATGGTGATATCATGTTTTTGACCATTTCTGTGACTATTGTTTATTTCTGACTATGACAAAGATATACTCATACACCGTCTCTTTTTACTTTCAGAGTCCACTCACAGCCATAGACCACTCAGCAATACCACTGCTAATAACGACAACAGTGCAACAAGAGTCTTGGAAATCCTTGGAAACCTTGGTGTTTGGATTTTGAATAAAGTGCTTGAAACTGTACTTGAAATAAAGCCATTGAAATTGCTTGAAATTGTGATTGCATTATTTTTCATAGCATAAGCCTATAGCTTGGTCAGTGACCCGATTAGAAACACTTTCCTCTTAATTTGCCTTCCTTATGTAGCCTAGAAGCCTCACTACATGATTACCGTATGTTCATTTATCGCACAATAATTGATGAAGTAAAATAATCAGTTTGTATACAAACACGTTTTGAAATACATTACTGCATGTTTTAAAATATCATTCACTTTAAGCATTGTAAAAATGCATTTTCAAGTTTATTTTGAAGTCAAATGTGTCTTCATTAAATCAGAAGCATGAAAATATGCCTTGTAAATGCTTGGAAAGTGCTTGAATGTGATTTAAATTAATAAATACAGCAGTTTCAAGATGTATGGCCAAACAATATTTTTTTTGCCATGTTTTAAATTTCTTCAATTACTTCAATTATTTGTTAAAACCTAAAAACTAACAATTTAGATTAAGTGTAATGAACATATTGAGTAACAAAATCAAGGAAAGTGGAGCTGAGACATTGTCAATCCAAGTCAAATCCACCTCTGAGGTGGGATCAGAATGATCCTGAAATTTTGGTATCAAGTTGATCCTGATATCTGACTTAACTTTTGAAATACCCAAATCAGCCTTTTATCTGGATTCAAGGGAGGATTGGATTACCAGAGCTGAAACCCTGATCTTCAGGATCAGGATTCTCTGGATCTGTGTTGAAATACCCAGTTTTCAGATCAGATCTAGATTTAATCATACCAGGATAATCCTGTCAGATCACGTTTGAAATACTGGGCCCAGATGATCAGGTCCTGATCCGACTGGCGGTGGTCCACAGTCAATCAGTCTAGATCCTCCACCGTCACCAGATCCCCCGAAAGCCCCCGCAAATAATACATCGACAAAAAGTGGCAAGTTGCACCTTTTCGTCGGCGTATTATTTGCGTTTTTTTTTTTTTTTTTTTAAATCTTATAACGTCTCTGCAACATGCGGCTCTCAGTGCTTGTCGGTGTTGTGTAGTTAGAGCTGTGTCTCCCTCCTGTTCCCCAGGTAGGAGGGGGACAATAGCCCACCAGGGCTGGGTGATAAATCGCTATAAATTGTGAAATAACTTTTCTTCGATAGAAATATGAGACGTGGTCGATAGTTTTCATTCATCCATGTTTTGGCAAATAGCCAATGATATTGAGAGTTCAGCTGCGCCGAACCAATCATGTGGCTGGAATAGAGCCAGTCAACATGTGCATTTGTTTGGGTTGCTGCAGACGTGCACATCAGCTGACACCGCCGGTAAAAAAAAAAAAAGAGAGAGAGCGAGGGAGAGAGAGAGAGAGAGAGAGAGAATGAGTGAGTGTTGTCTCGAAATAAAAAGTAAAGGAAAACTCGGACCAGTGACTGACAAGAGGCTTGGTGCGCAATGGGGACAACGGGCAGTTGTAGCTTTGCGGGCGGGGGGTCTCTTTGACTTCGATGCTCGAGATCGTGACGTAATTTTGATCGATTTCGATAAAAAATCGAAATCGTGACACCCCTAATATCCACTGATATCTTATCAATCCTATACCCATTGATTAATCCTACATCCACTGTCCAATCCTGCATCCAGTGATCAATCAAAACAGAAGCTGAATCCAGATACAGAATCATGTGATGATCCCTCATATTTATTTGGTGTAAAGAGCCTCAGTCCAAGCTACGTCCTGGAAACCAATGGACTCAACTATATCAGACAATAAGTGTATCTGATGTAATTAACCAATAACATGACTCAGGAAGTACTTTTACTGTGATGTTGTATCTACAGTACAGGGAGAACTAACTTTGATACTTTAAAGGAAAAATGCAAGTCCAGTCTCTCCTCCTCTGTGTCTCTAGCCCTCCTCTCCTCCATGTGCTTTAGTTTTCAACAAAGCCGGTGAGAAATCAATCAATAGAGCAGTGGATAACATTATTTGTGCATATTTGTGTAGTTTTATCTGTCATAAACAAGAGATTACGGGTTACGTTTGTGTGGCGGTGCCGCAGAGACGAGAGCTGGGACACCGGGTCGGAGGCTCTGATCTTACAAGGTTGGTTTTCAGCCAAGAGATGCTAGGTGGAAGGCAGAGAGCCTCCATTCTCCCTGGAACTAGTTACAAGTCATTTATTTAACCAGCACTAGGACTCTGGAGCTGTTTAAAATGTAGCATTTAAGGTATAAATATTGCATAGTTCCTCTTTAAAGGGATAGTTCACCCAAAATTCAAATTGCACTCATTATCTACTCACTCTCATGTGGACTAAGGGCTGGGAGAAGTTTCAGAGTCCTCCGTGGCTTCTCTGAGTTACAGGGGGTCTCGGCGTAGCAGTGCATGTCCATGTAACGGTTGCAAATGGATACCAACTGTCTTCGTAACAAAAAGACACACCAAAAAACATCCAAATACCTCCATGCTGCTCGTATGTAATGTCCGTCTTGTATTGAAGCCCTGAAATGCTTCAGTAATCACACTGACGCCGGCGCAAATCGCCCACCCCTTAGTCGACATGAGGGCGAGTAGATAATGAGTGCAATTTGAATTTTGGGTGAACTATCCCTTTAAGTTCATGTTACTGATAATACTACTCTCCATTATTATTTTGAATTCAAGTTCACTTTCACTTTTAGTGAAGTTCACTGAATTAGTAATGAGCACACACATGTACAGACGCTGGGTGAATTCCGATTCTCCCCTTACTGTGCATTCAGACCGAAAGCGTCGAGAGCGTCGCGGTGGCCGGAAGTCATTCATTTTCAATGAGAACCAGCGTCGAGGAGCGTTGAAGAGCGTCAAAGGCGTTGGCGTCGCGTTTTGGCGGCGAGAGCGTCAGGAGAAAGTTGAAATCTCCTGAACTTTATGCTAATGAGCGATGATGCGGAGCAGCGGCAACCAATCAGAGTGTAGATGTTGCGGCCCCTTTAAATGGATGACCAACCACAACCGACGTCAACTTCTTTGACGCGCGTCAAAACGCCAGGGTGTTCAGACCACCAGCGTCGCGGAAAAGCGTCAAGAGCGTCTTTTGACGCTTTTGGTCTGAACGACCCATTAGCCCTAGCCCTTGGCCCTAACCCTTCGTTTTGCGCGTTCACGTGAAGTGGTAGGGGTGTCCCGATTCTGGTTCAGACGAGGGTTAGGGGGAAGTGGTAGGGCTATCTCGCCCTCGAAACTGAGATTTTTCAGGGGCACACTACGGACCGAGGGCTATGGCAAGTTTCCCAGAATGCATCTTGCGGCAACCGGCAGCTGTTTTATTTCTCACTGTAGCGCTGTTATTACGTCATTTTGTTAAGTTTTAATATTTTTTCATGCGAGAAAGTAGCTGTTTAGATCCCCAATGTGCGGTCGGTTTATCCACATGAGGCTGTTTAGACGTTTGCTCCGATGTTTTTGGGAGAAGTGAAGCTCCACGGTGGAGCCTCCACCTGTGGAGCAGATCAACGGCTCGTCACGGAGACACCACCCCGTCCGGAGAGCTTGTCAGCCGGCCAACCTCCCGACCTCGTCCCGGTAGAAAAGACGACCGCTAATTAACTTACCCGCAGGGTTTTAAAGGTTTACCGCCGCGTAGTTAGATTCTTTTTAGGAGATAAATGCTGGTCTCATTGATGAAATGTAACAATTGTGGCAGTCGCATTAATTTGTTTGAATTAAAAGTGAAGCTTCATGTATTGGACACAGGAGCAGCACTGCCTGGGGGCTCTGCCTACATAAAGAAATCACCACATTTACATCAATAAATAAATGTTTTACAATGAACCGATCAGTCTTCATTCAATTTTAGGGATGAAAAATAGAATTGGGCAACTGTGTTCTGGAGTGTTTTGTAGTCTCAGCAATTCTGAATGTAAATGACAAGATTTCTCTGGGATAACATTTGATCTTCAGCTCTGATTGACTCGTCATTAGATGAGCTCTCACTCTCTTCCTGTCCGATCAGTCGTCAGCCGTGTTGTCTGTCCGTGAGGCTTTCCCGGCCAGCTTTCTATCAGCTGCAGCAGCTTCATTACGTTGCAGCGTGTCTATCAGTCTACCTGTCGTCCTCCTCTACCTGTGGATCAGTCAGTGACTGGCTGAGCTGACAGTCTGCCACCGCGCTGCCCCGGCTTTGGCTTCGTCCCCAGATTCAGTTTGTGTCGGGGCTGTCAGACCTGACGAGGGCACATCCTGTCTGCCAGCTGGAGCCCTGTACTGTTTTGTTTTCCTAAACGCTGATTTGGCTCGGGCGTGTAGCGCTCAGGCCGTCTGCTGTGCTGCTGCAGGAGCTGAGAGAAGGACACGGAGGAGGAGCTCTGCTGCTGGGAGCTCCGTCAGGAACATGACGGAGAAGACTAAATAAAGCTCCTGAGTTGTGGGGTTGGTTATCAAAGATTGTTGACGGGGGGAAAGACGTGCCTCTCACTAGATTATTTTGATACTTGATTGATTGTTAAAACCTTCAAACACTCTTTGGTTCCAGACTCTTCTGACATGAGAGTAAGCTGAACATCTTTGGTATTTTAACACAAGAAGAAGTTTGTAACCTCTCCTCAAGCTGTGTCACATCCACATCTACAGGTTCATGTTGAGGAGATTCAGTGCTTTCCTCACAAAGCTGCTCACTGTGTTTTCAATCTAACACACCGAGTCATATTTCTCTGACCAGGCCTTTGCTGTAAAACACTGAGTTTGACTTGCAGTTAAACTACAGTTAACTGCACTACAGTCCTACAGTTAATACTTGAGCTTAATGTTTTGCTCCCATTGCTTCATGTCCTGAACAGTGATGGGAAGAACGGCGTTATAAATAAACAGCGTTACAGTAACGCTGCTACTATTTTCAGCCAATAAAATGCGTAGTTACTCGGCTGTACTTTACTCACTGGAGTAGCTTTCTGCAGGCAGGCGATGGATGATAGGAGCTCTTCAGATTTATATTATTTGGTGAGGGGGAAGGGAGGGTGAGACAACTGCATAATAAGTGATTATGATTGGCAATTTCATCATAATAAACCAATTAGAGGCAGAGTAGGGCAGGTGTTGGTTCAATGTCACAATATCCATATATTATATGTTGTGTTCCACTGTAGTATCATATCTATACTGAATTTGATAGGTGTCTGTTGCATTGTCCCACAGGACACTGCAGTGTAGTGTAGATACGTTACAGTGTTAATAATATTGATTTATTCTATCAAGTGTCAATTTCATTCATCTAACATATTCAGTGTCGAGTTTTATTACAGCTGAATTTAAAGGGATAGTTCACCCAAAATTCAAGTTTCAGAGTCCTCCGTGCCTTCTCTGAGTTACAGCGGGGCTCCGTGCAGCACTGCATGTCCATATGACAGTGGCGAACGGAGCTCACTTTTCTTCGTCCAAAAAGACACACCAAAAAACATCCAAATCCGAAAAAATAAATAAATAAGTCTATATTTCAAGCTTGTTCCTGGTCCGCGCAAATTGCGCATGTTGGGGCTTCAATACAAGAGGGACATTACAGACGAGCACTATGGAGGTATTTGGATGTTTTTTGGTGTGTCTTTTTGGACGAAGAAAAGTGGTGTCCGTTCGCTACCGTCATATGGACATGCAGTGCTGCGCCGAGCCCCGCTGTAACTCAGAGAAGGCACGGAGGACTCTGAAACTTCTCCCAGCCCTTAGTCAACATGAGGGTGAGTAGATAATGCGTGAATTTTGAATTTTGGGTTAACTATCGCTTTAAAAGTTCCATTGGTGGGAGTGTCTAAGTCATTTGACATACTTGAGCATTTTATATAAAGAAATGCAATAGTTACTTTTCCTGGTAATCAGTTACTTTAACAATGTAGTAACTCAGTTAATTTGTGGGGAATATAATGTGAAAACTACAGCAGCAGTACAACACTGAATGTTGTTGATGGACTCACACACACAGCTCCACACACACACACACCTGTCTCAGAGGTCAGTGGACCTGATGGTACCACGCTCCGTTTCCTGTGGTGGAAACTTTCAACCTCAAACTGTGACCTGCTGAAAACCGACCCAGGATTCTTTGCAGCGTTTAATTGGATTACGACGCGGCGTCCAGGTGATGTTTTTCAATCAATGTGATGAACCACAGAGAGGAAGGAGCTGCGCTTCATATTTTGCTGATTCAGGTCTCAACATATTTGTCCAACATCGCGATAAAAAGGTCAAGTGCAAAGTTTTTGAGCGCGTGCCAGTGGCAGGGGAGCCAGCTCCATCACGGGAACCTGAGCCTGCTGCACTAATGAACCCTCATTAAAAACAATCAGATCACATAGCAGATAGAGGGGGAGGGGTGAGAGAGGCAGACGGAGAGCCAGGTTATGTGACCTGCTAGTCAGGTCAGTGTACCTCTGTCTGGACACAACAAAGGAGCTGACAACACTACACTACACAACACAACAAACTTGTTCCAACTGAAGACAAATCCTGGTATAAGAAGCACTTTGTATAAACATTAAACGATCTGACCTCCATATGAGCATGATCAGCTGAGACAGAGCACAATGGATGTGGTGCTGATCAGCTGTTGCAGCGCACGTGTGTGTTTAACGGCAAAAAAGAAAAGAAAAAAGTGATCGCCCCCGCGAGCGTTGTAATCTTGTCGGTTATCGGTCAGGAAAAAAAAATCTAAATGCGCATCCCTAATTTGGAGCATGCTTTTATTGAACAAATTGCACATGAATAACCAATCCATTAAAGGGATAGTAGCATTTTTTAAAAGTGTGGTTGTATGATCTACAAATAGCCCCCGAGTACTTTAATTGCAGTAGAAGACTCTCTGCACTCCTCCCGTTAGCAACGCCAGCCCATAGCCCTGTCCAGAGATTTACAACATTGTTGTGAATGGACCCAAAGAAACGGCCTATTTTCACGGCCTAAAAGAGGTTTTACCTGAAAAAAAAAATACACAGTTCCATTGTTCGCTATAATATAATTTTTTCCAGCCCCTCAAAGTGCAGGAAAAACACAGTTTTTATTTGGACCTAACCAACTCACGTATCCCTCCGCCCAGGGTTATTAGTGCCCACCGATCAGCAGTTGGTTAGGTCCAAATAAAAACTGTGTTTTTCCTGCACTTTGAAGGGCTGGAAAAAATTATATTATAGCGAACAATGGAACTGTGTTTTTTTTCCCCAGGTAAAACCTCTTTTAGGCCGTGAAAATAGGCCGTTTCTTTGGGTCCATTCACAACAATGTATGTTGTAAATCTCTGGGCAGGGCTATGGGCTGGCGTTGCTAACGGGAGGAGTGCAGAGAGTCTGCTACTGCAATTAAAGTACTTAGGGGCTATTTGTAGATCATACAACCTCACTTTAAAAAATGCTACTATCCCTTTAAATAGAATGTTGATTTAACCCTCTCCTGCCTCCACCATCCTCTTAGCTCCTCTTGCTACCAAATCAACACCGATTAACCTGCAGAGGGTGAGGGGAGCTGGGGGTCATCTGATTGGCTAAATGGTTTTTATGGATGGTGGTGAAAAGAAGATTAACTCATCAGCCCTATATTCAATATATAGGCTACTTCTCTTCTGGTTAATGATGATGCTCCCTTGCTGTCTCTCTCTGACTTCCTCACAAAATATTCAAAATAAGGGCTTTCCATTCCAACACCACACAGCTCCAGGTGCACTGTTCCCTACTCACGATGTTAATCTCTAAGAAGCTACATCACTGTTGTTTGATTTATTCAAATTCCCTTTAACTCAGACTGCACCCTGACAACAGTGCAGGCCACTTGATGAAAACAGAAAAACACAGGACCCAACATTGAACAAGGATGTGAAAGATCCTGTGAAGACCTGAACCTCTTCATGTCGGTCCTGGGCTGTGACTCGTCCAACATGGCTCCACATGAAGGAGCTGTGTGAACAAAAAACAAACCACACTGGAAGGAGAGGGAGCAGCCGGCGCCTGAACGTGAGCTGATGCAGCAGAGCTGGTGGTGATCAGGAAAAACACACTGACAGAGATCTCATCATCGATGTGATGTTATATCAAAATGCTCATAGATCTGACCTTGCTTCACTTAACACAGCCTACAGTAGACTCTGGAGATTTGTCCTTGTTTGCCCTCTTCTTACCCATCACTGCACGATGTATACTAGATTCAACTGGCCATCATTGAATGTGAGAAGACGCAACTTATGCATTTACTTTAATTACCCATCCTGTCTACAGCAGTATCTTACACCGTATAGATCAATTTATCATACCAGACATTCTTCTCAGCTCTATTTTTCTGTTTCTAATGTCAATAACTCATTTGGTAGAAGATCTTTGACTGTATGTTTAAAGCACCAGCAGACTGAAATAACCTTCCTGCTAATATTATATCTTCAAGCATGCTCTGTCTTCTCACCTTGTGGCCTGCTCTTGTTTTCACTAAAGATGCATCAATTCTGATTATGTGAATTGATAGTAATCATACTGCTGTCTCATTCTCAGTCTTGGTCATTGTGGCCTTACGGTTGTATTGTTCTAATCGTCGCCTCTGTCGTCATGTTACTGTGGTCTGCCCTTTTTTGTTTGTTTGTTGTATTGTTGTTGACTGTTCTGTGTTGTTGTTGTTTTTTGTATTGTTGAGAACATGTTTGTACGATGAGTCCGTGTTTGTCTATATGTTGGACCCCTTCGAAAACCAGATGATTCATCAAGGGGTTTATCCAAATAAATAAAGACATTTCAGTCATCGTCACCTCTCAGACAGCACAACCTCTTCTTACTAACCTGTTACATTAAATTAAAAACCTAGTCTGAGCTTTAAATAGTCATTGTAATGTACAGTTTCTGCAAAATGCAATTGCAAAATGTATATTGTATGTGTGTCCTTTTTGTATTTTTATATAATAATAATACTGATAAAAAATAATAATAATACAGAGAACTAAATATTTAGTGCTACCATGGTAACGATACACCTATACAAAGTACATTACCTTAAAAACAAGTCAAACCAAACTTGTATCCCCCAGGTCAGTGGGTAAGTAAGCGATATTTTTGTGTTAATATAAGTCTTAAATAGTTATATCTTCCGACAGCAATCACTTACATAGAGTGTTTGGACCGAAACACGGGTCTGTCAGTCACTCTGCTCTGCTCTGAGCTGAGGAGAAAACTTTCCTTGTATCCTACAAGTTTTATCCAATGAGGAGAGAGAACGTCATGCAGGGCTGTGTGTGCAGCCAAGGGATGCGCGTGAATGTGGTGACGTAGGGACGAGGACCAATAGATCCATGACGAGGGCTGCTAACTCCATCGGCTGACAAGAAGTTATGGTGCGTTCAAGGCAACCCGTAACTCGTGTTTTTCCGACCCGTGAAGTCGTACCAGTTCGATCTGGTGCGAGTTCACGGGTCGGAAGTTACGAGTGGCCGTTATAGTGACTTTCACAGGCAACAGGTCGGAGAAACGCTTGTTGTGGGTTGCCTGGAACGCTCATAAGTCGTGACTTGAAGCTGTAACTTACGGTTTCAAAAGCCTGCCTGGAACGCAGCATTAACCAAAACGACCGGATCACTTACTTCTGCTTTAATGTCCTGTCTGAGAAAGTCATTGTATTCACTGCAGAATTAGGCTATTCTCTAAATATATTCATTCATCTTCATCAGTCATGACTTCACATCATTTATAATATATTTTGATCCCCATTAGACCATTGGTTTTATTTATCTAGCCTACAGTTAGTTTGACAAATTATTTCACTTATAATTTTCATATGAATATTTTTGTTGAGGACAGGCTCTTACATTCACATCCTTTAATGCAGTAGGCTCTTTAAAAAAGTCAGTGTCAGTGAGACAAGTCAACTTGTCAACTGCCAGATGTTACTTCAGCATCACCTTCGACACAACACAGACTGTACCTGTGATGGTGAAAAAGAGCTTCAACAGGCTATTATAACTAATTCAGAGCAGATGAAACCTGAAATGTTTAAATTGTCACTTGAAATATCTAAAAGTAAACCTGATGACACAGAAAGCGAATGAAGTTTCTCCTCTGGCACTGCTGCTGCTGGTTGACATAAAAAACTGAGAGAAATCAAATAAATTCCGAGGCAAATAGATCTTAAAGATAGTTCATTTCTCATTTGAAAACCTTCTTTAGAAGAACTGTGGATTATTTATGGTCATGCTTTAGCATTAAATAAGTAAATCTGTAACCTTGAATAACCCAGAGTGTGAGAGTGCAACCAGCTCTGAAGAAAAACTGAGTTGAAGACGCCGGTAAATATTCTATACAGTTCATACACTCAGACCCAGGGTCATGAACTCAACTGTCAGGCTCAGCATCATGTTCAAATCTGACAGATGATGAATAATAAATGATCTCAGCTGACTTACACTCAGATAAACCCTGTTCTTGTAGGAGTTTTACATCCGCCCCTGTTTTATTTATTCATCCTCAGTGTGATTAATGACCCCAGCAAAACTATAAACAGTGATTTATCACGAAAACGTTATATAACTCAACGAATTAACTTCACTAAATGTATTTACAATGGTTTACAGCCATGCTAGATGAAGCTGTAATGATGAACCTACAGAAGTAGGCCTATATGATTCATATAAATTAAAAAGCAAGTCAATACGATTTTAAATTATTTTGTAGGCTAATAATCTGTTGCCTAGTTATTTAAAAAAAAAATAATAATAATAAATAGGCCTACACAGAGACGTTCTAGTAGCCTATTCCCAGGTCAAATGGTTCTGCAGTGGTTCCAGGTATTAGTCGGACCCAGCTCCGAGCAGCAGCCATGTAAACATGACACCCCAGTGAACACAGTTAACACGGACCTGACACCTGTCCGGCTCGGTGTTATTACAGTAACGCAGAGGCTCCGCAGCAACACCTTCACCTTCCTCTAACAGAAACAACACACAGCGTCTCACGTGCACCGACCCGACATTTAGACGGATCCATGTCACGGGTCGGAGTTGGTCGATTGGGACAAACAACTAGTCTACACACCACGAGCTCAGACTGACTTTATAAACTTGATTTGACGCTTAAAGAAGGATTTCGCCCAACAGACAAACATGGCGGCTCCTTACCTTTGAAGTCTGAAGTTATCCCGCCTCTTCCTCCATTGTGGATTGAGGCTGCGCGGCCGTCACAGCGGCTCAAAGTCTTTTAATATTCCACTTTGTTTTGTGTATTAAAGCGTCCTGTGCAGACGGAGCTTTGCTGTCAGTCATCAGCTCCAGCTCCTGTTTGTAGCTACTAGGCCTATGGCTCTTGGTCATGTGGCCCTGAACCTTCTGCACCTTCTGGGCCCAAGCAGGAACTGACTTCTCTATGAGTTTCTATAGGCCTATGTCTATTTCCTATGAGTTTTGGGTAGTGTCACAAACATAAAACCGGAGCTCATGTGAGAAACACAGTATTAGTTGTTGGGACACTATCTCATCTTTTTTTTTGTTGCTTTTAACAACTTTATTGACCACAAAAGTATACAGAGGACCTTATACAGTTAGATGAAATAAGTGTATACAACATTAATACACAACCAAACCATCATAAATACGCCAGGGGATTCAATTCAATTCAATTCAATTCAAAAAACTTTATTGTATGTCACAGGGACAGAAAATTGTCAGCAAGACAGAAAAAACATAAACTTGAATTTTGTAAAGCTTACAAAGATCATACGTTTTAAAAGCTTTTTTATTCTCACAATCACAGAGGGAGGAGATATATTGACCAACATATGCAGACAGTTCCAAGAAGTTTGGCTTCTTAAATTTAGACTTAAGTATATAAAATTTGGATAAAATAATTAACAAATGAATCATATAAAACTGAGAATTTAGTTTTTTTTTATCATATTCAGTGTAGCCAAACAAAACATTTTTCCAGCATAAATTAAACTGGGGATAAATATGATCACTGATAAAGCGTGCCAGTCTGCTCCAGAGTTGTCTGGTGTGTGGGCAAGACCAAAATAAATGAACCAAGGTTTCGTTAAAAGAGACACATGGGTACAGTTCACATCAATGTCCTTCTTAAGCCTTTGTATATAATGATTAGTTGGGTAAAATCTATGAAGCATTTTAAATGAAATCTCTTTGACCTTGTTATCTTTGCTTTTAATACAGGAAGGTCCAGTGTTTCTATTTTATTTTATTTTATTTTTTCTAATGCTAAGGGAGATAGGATGGGAAGCTCTGAAGCTCCGCCCCTTATCATTCAGATTTTTCTCCTTCATATCCAGTTCAGTCATTATAAAAATAAAAAAAACAAGCAGATTGAATTTATTATTTAAGTAGGCTAATTTATAAGTAGTAACACTATCACCACCACAATGATATTGTTTCACTAATTCAGTTTATCCTGAGGAGAACCTGAAGGTCTGCGTTACATTTCATCTGTGTGTCTCTCATCTCATTATCCTCTCCTGATTCCGTCGCTTTGTTCTTTTATCAGTCAACCTGTTTCTGTGTGTTTAGTTTGTTGTTCATTCAGTTTCAGGCTCTTTGTAGCAGCACTAATGATGTTCGCAGGAATTTCAATCTGGACCAAAGTGGTGGAGCGACGGAGCAACAGCAACAACAACAGCAGCAATAACACTGCTGCTGCTGTGGCTGGAAACACACTGAGTGACTGACTAAACAGAGAAACAGGTTGAAGAAATGAAAAGAAGACAGAGTCGAGTTACTTCAAAAGTCAAATTACACAAAGAAAGACAGAAAGAAAAAGAAGAGTGGAGGTGTAATCAGACCTCAGGCTCTTCCTCCCCAATTACAGCCTCCTACACCGCTCACTGTGTCTATATAAAGACATGTATCTCTGATTATACATATGTGGGTATTAGACTGTTTGTCTTGTTATTGTTGTGTGTGTGTGTGTGTGTGTGTGTGTGTGTGTGTGTGTGTGTGTGTGTGTGTGTGTGTGTGTGTGTGTGTGTGTGTGTGTGTAGGTGTGTGTGTGTGTGTGTGTGTGTGTCTTGCCGCAGTGCCACATCTCTCTCCTCCCACTCTGAAGCTAAAAGCAAACGCAGCGGCTCTCATTACACACACTGAGAGTCCAATCAATACACTGAGGCCTCTGGGGGCCACACTGCTCTCAGAGCGCGCGTGTGTGTTTGTGTGTGTGTGTGTGTTGTGTTGTGAACAGTCAGCTATAACTTAAGGCGGTGAGTGTAAAGTTTGGCCTCAGTGAAACAAACAACAAAACACCAAAACAAAAGAGGATAAGCCTGTGGTGCATTCATGGTCCTCTCATGTGATGTATAGGCTATTACATTTCCTGCCCACGCTTACGGTGTGTTCTCCAGTGATGCCTTCACTGTCCCCTGAAACCGACCGCTGTTGAGCTGACTCATCCATCATGAGGCGTTCATGGTCTTTTATCTGGCCATCAGTTTATCTTCTTTCCCCAACGATGCCGTCCATATCTTCTGCGGTGATGCCTTTACTGACCTGCTGTAATGTGTTTACGCCCTTTTCTGCCAGTAAGTTTACTCTACTCTTTTATGATGCGTTCACTGTCAGCGTTGGTGTTTTCTTTCAGGAGGGAGTGTTGTCAGACACGTTGTTGGTTTCTGTTGCTGAGGACAAAGTGATGTTTTCTGTCATCACACACACACACACACACACACACACACACACACACACACACACACACACACACACACACACACACACACACACACAGGCTCTATATTTAGCGACTGCTGCAGGAGAAAACTCGTGAATTTTTTAAACTCTGTAACCCGACTTCCACCTCCACTCTCTCCACTCCTGTGTCTCTGACAGACATGTTGGGATGGCCGTGGTAACCCTCTGGTTTCCCGGGGCGATTAGAGAGCCCTGTTACATCATCCCAGCTTCACACAGATGTGCGCTGGCTTCAGTAGGCTACTTGTGAGGATATACTGACACACCCAGAACCTCGAATGCACCAGCACTAATATAACTGAACTCCTGTTGTTCTCTGTTTGAATCTACTCAAACTGCTTCTATTTATTATATTTTTTAAAGATGGAGGCAGCATCATATCTGTTGTTCATTCATTCTGTTGTTACAACCTCATTTCATTCATGTACAGTATCTTTACTTGAGAGTGAACCAGCATCACTGAATGCATCCTTCCTCCTCTCTCTCCTCTTCCTCACCTTCTCTCCTCCAGCATCATTTTCTTCACTTGCTCTCTTCTTCTCATCACCCCTCACCTCTCTTTCTTGTCTTTCCTTCTGTGGTGATAGGTGCAACATCATCATCTTTCCTTCTCCCCTTTCTCATATCATTTCACTTGGCCTGCTCCTCTCCTCTGCTCTTTAACCCCCCGTCATCCTTCTCTTTCCCTCCCCTCTGTCCTTTCACCTCCTTCCTCTTCTCATCTCACCCTTTTCTCTCATCTCCTCTTTCTGTTCCCTCTTTTTGACCCCTTATTTCATTTCTCTCCTCCCCTCTCTTTCTTCTTTCCTTTCTCCTCCTCCTCCTCTCTCTCTCTTTGTCTTCAGTACGGACATTTAAGATAAGATAAGATAAGATAAGATAAGATAAACTTTATTGTCTGTCACGAGTGACAGAAATTCGTCTTTGACAGGCTTGTATAAAAAACACTAAGAAACAAACAGACTTCAGGTGTCATCTGTTTTTTTTGTTTTTTTTTATTACAGTAAAGGGATAGTTCTGCAAAAATTTAAACTCATTATCTACTCCCCCTCATGTGGACTAAGGGCTGGGAGAAGTTTCAGAGTCCTCCGTGGCTTCTCTGAGTTACAGGGGGTCTCGGTGTAGCAGTGCATGTCCATATAACAGTTGCAAATGGATACCAACTGTCTTCGTAACAAAAGACACAGCAAAAAACATCCAAATACCTCCATGCTGCTCGTATGTAATGTCCATCTTGTATTGAAGCCCCGAAATGCGAAATTCTTCCGAAAAAAAATTAAATAAGTCTATATTTCAAGCTTGTTTTGTAGCGGAAGCTCCTCTTCCCAGTTCGTCAAATTTGGACGAATTAGGGTCTGTCCTCTTCTCAGTTCGTCCAAATTTGACGACATTACATACGAGCAGCATGGAGGTATTTGGATGTTTTTTGGTGTGTCTTTTTGTTACGAAGACAGTTGGTATCCATTTGCAACCGTTATATGGACATGCACTGCTACGCCGAGACCCCCTGTAACTCAGAGAAGCCACGGAGGACTCTGAAACTTCTCCCAGCCCTTAGTCCACGTGAGGGTTAGTAGATAATGAGTGAAATTTCAATTTTGGGTGAACTATCCCTTTAATACCTTTTATTTTGACAGGACAGCAAAGGAGACACAGGAAATGGGGGGAGGGCTGGGCAAAGGGCCACTGGGTGAAATCGAACCTGGAGCTGGTGCAGCGAGGCCTCTGCTTTACCAGATGAGCTAAACGACGCCCTACGACTTCAGGTGTCATCACTGGTTGGATCAGGTGGGTCCTGTGAGCTGGTCTCGTGGACTGTCAGAGTTCCTCTGGACCTCAAACGTCCCACAGACCAAAACACGAAAGCAGTTAAAAGTTGGAACAAAAAGAAGGTGAACATGTGGCTGACAGAAACATGGGAACAATAAAGTTAGAGACACAGACAGACAGACGGAGACAGACGCAGACCTCCCCCCTCTGAGCCCTCCTTCTAATTAAAATCACATTTGTAAAAACCCATCACTTCTTTTCCTTCAATTAACCCTCGGCCCAGCCAATCAGATGCTATCTGGTTAAGGCGGACCCCGTCAGCGGCGCGCGGTCACCTCTCTAATCTGTCTTCCTCTGTGGGACAGGAAGTACCGGACAGCTAATTAGTGCTGAGCAAGGCAGCGTCCCCCCGCTGAGAGCCCCAGACTCGACCCCCATCACAAAAACTTTTCTGACAAGAGTTTGAACAAAACCTGACAATAACAGAGAGGATTGTGGGATGGAAAACTGGGCAAAGTCTGTCAAGTTTTTCACCCACAGAGGCTGAGACAAAATAGAAGAACCAGGAAGTAGACGGAGCCTTTAAATTGTTCTCACCTGCAGAACAAATGAACCAGGAGGTAGATATGGCCTTTATACATTTTTCGTGTAGAAAACTTAAAAATAAGAAACAGGAAGTAGACGGAACCAATGAATGTTTTCACCTGCATTGACTGAAACCGAACTAATGAACCATGAAGTAGACAGAGCCTCATGTTAACACCTGCACAGCCAGAAATCAAAAGTGGTCTCTGTCCTCTTCATTGTCCTCCCTACAGACAGTTCAGACAGTAACCCAGTGTGTCACCTACACACACACACACACACACACACACACAGTATAAAAGATTCAGCAGTGTTCACCTCTGTTAATTTTTCATAACACAACTGTTTCTCTTCCTTTTTTTACTACGTCTCTTCATCTTCCCTTTGAGCTCCACAGAAAAAACAATCCTGATTTTTCTCTGTGTTGGTGGCTCACAGGGAGTTCATTCGATGGATAGACAATCTCAAGAATAGTGAATAGAAAGAGAACCCATCAAAATCGCAGTTTCTCTAAAATCACGATACAGAAATAAAATAATTGGCTAATTTATTGGTTATTTTACTGTGAATGTTAAAGGGATAGTTCAACATTTTGGCAAACTGCCCCATTGCCATAATCCCTATAGTTTTAGGAGTAGGTTCGTTACCTTTAATTGTCGGTGCAAGCTATTTTTAGAACGGCGGAGCAGAGTCGTGAGTTGCTCAGAGCTACACTACAGAGGCTAATGGAATTTCTTGGTTTCCAAACTCATCAAATACACAATCCAACAACTCCACAACGCTCTGGTGGACAAGTTGTGACCTGCACATTCACCACACTATGAGATAATAACGGAACTTTACGAGACGGCGTTGTTTATGAATCAGTTCAACATCTTCAACATTCCTCCCGTCGGGGCATTTTTTGGGCAAGCAGTCTCTGCATTTGCCTCAAAAACAACTGTTCCACCGTTCTAAAAACAGCTTGCGCCGACAATTAAAGGTAACAAACCTACACCTTAGACTGTAGGGATTATGGCAATGGGCCAGTTTGCCAAAATGTTGAGCTATCCCTTTAACATAAACAGTAAAAATAATCAATTTATTTAATGCAACTTTGATCAGTGAATGTAGTTGGTTTGTCTGTCGGTGTAGCTAACTCAAACTGTGGAGACAGAACCTGATGACCCATGTTCTCCATCATGACCTGTTCCATTGATGTTCAGGTCAGGAGGAGAGTCTATGACAGTCACAACTTTGGTCTTTGAGTTCTCTAAGGCCCTGAGGTGTCTGTCTTGGAGTGATTCCTCCATCAGAGAGATACAGCGCAGAGGGCGGGGCCTACACCAGACCTACACCAGACCTGAACTCCTCTCCACTCCTGAGACCGTCTGAGCGATAAAGCTTCTTCTTTCTCTCTTAGTAAACTGATCTTGGATAATGCTGATCCTGGTTGTGCAAAGCGGTTTAGAGCTCCATCACTGCCCCTTAGAAACCTTTTGTCCTGCTGGAAACTTGAGGCTAAACTTTATTTATACCAGGCGAGCGCTCGCTGCAGGTTGAGTTACCTGAACGAGCCGCTGATGAGATCAGATCCACCCGAGAGTCACCTGAACTCAGAAATACAGCACAAAGCAATCTGAGCTCATGGAGAGGAGTTTCAATTTGGAATCAGTTCAACATCTTCAACATTTCTTTGTTTTAGGACACAACTTCCTCTCTTTAAAGGTTTTGAATACTCAATACTTCCAATTAATTCCAGGTTTATCTCAAAATATTTGAGATTTTCACAGAGGCCTTGGAATTAGAAGACTGCCCTCCCCTCTGGTCGAAGGTTCAGACAACTGTCTACAGAACAACCCGCTTCTGCAAAAGCTCCATCCCCTCTGCCATTACAGCTCTGAACAGCAGGCGGTAGATTTTTGTTTATTTGTATATGTATGTATATTTTTTCTGGTGCTGTATGTGTGTTGGTGTCTTTGTCTGGAGCAGAACTGTGAAAATGAATTTCCCCTCGGGGACAATAAATCACTAATCTGAATCTGACTGCAGTGTACAAAACAGCATTTACATGACTCAGTTGTTTAACCCCAAATTAAAGGGACAACGAGGAGTTTTGGAAAAGCGAAGCGTTTTCTTTGACCGGCGCTAGACAGACTCATGTTTTCATTCATCAAGAATTAAAGTCAGAGGTTCGAAGACGATCACATACCGTTGTAGCCTCGTAAACCAGCCGCTCCCGGAAATGCAATTCATTTCATTTCTGAGGGAGAGTCTGGCCTCATCCCCGTTGTAAGCGTTTGGGGTGGGCGGGAGCTGGGCGGGAGTAGTAGCGTTGACAGACAACCCCATTCAGCCAATCAGCAAGTTGGTGTAGTGATGGGGCTTTGCACCAGTCGGTCCCTGATTGGCCAACGTGCTGTGTCAATCACAGCGGCGACACTGATTGGCTCGGCCTTCTGAGGGTTTCAGGCCAAACGCTTAGAATGGGGATGAGGCCAGACTCTCCCTCAGAAATGAAATAAATTGCATTTCCAGGAGCGGCTGGTTTACGAGGCTAATACCGTCGTAGTTCCCACCATAAATGGCGATTCGGCTGCATTATTCTCATGACTCGCCACGAAACCGAAAGTAAAGAAACGCTGGTCGGCTCGACCAGCATTTCCACCACCACTAATAATAACAAAATAACGATAGAGACAAAACGATATATTTATCTAAAATGGGCCCATTAACAAGTGGTAACGTAGATTCATCCACATTAATATGAGACTTTTTTATAACCAAATAGAAACTCCTCGTTGTCACTTTAAGTTTAAAAAAACTTTGGGAAAAAAACCAACATGGACACGTCGACGTCTTCAGACAATATTTTATATTTTCTTGTAGTTAGAATAATTAATTAGCGTCATGATCATCATCAGTCTCATAAATAGATCAGTTGATTCTTGGTACAGTTAGAAGTCATATCACAGCGTGTATATACAGATACAAACAAAAACAAAGCAACAGGCTGGGTCAGCACCCAGCACATAGACCGATCCCACTCAGAGCAGTGTAGACTCAGAAACAGAGAGAGCTTCAGTGCAGCTTTCTTCTCAACGTTGACTGATATCAAACATTAAAATCCCTCTATGGGTATATGCTCAGACTTATATTAACTTTCGGTTGTTCATTCATGTTAAATGCGTAATAGTATATTTTAAGTTTGGTTGAAATGATCTACATCAGATACCTGTGTCTGAAGAGTTGAAGCTGCTCTGTCAACCACCTGAGTTCCTCTCACTGGTTCAGATTTTACACTTTGACTGAAGGGACATTTCCGGAAATAAAGCTGAGATGTACAGGCATTATGTTACAGCAAAACACAGCATCCAGGATATAGTCACGGCCCGGTCAGCAGGAGCCCTCCTAGTGCTGAGTCCAAATCCAGGACGTAGTCAGGGGCCACGTTGCAAACATAAAAATAAATCCAGAAGTCCAAGAGAAGAGAGACGAGCGGAACAAACAGGAAGTGTTCGTCGTTCACTTTGAAGTTAAAGTTCAATTTTCTTTTTTCTTCTTTTTTTTTTTTTACAAAATCACAGAAGCAAATTTTAAGACAAAGACAAAATAATAAGATATGTTCTTTCAAGCAGGATGTAGGCCCAGCCCCACAGAAAATAAAATAACTCAGTTACAGTAAAGCAACAAGAGACAGTAATTCCACTTTTTTTTTTCCTGCACCATTTGGTGTCCCAGAAAGATGGAAAGAGAAAAGAATGACAGTGCAGAAGAAATTACAGCCATGTAATGCAATACATAGACATGGCCCTGGAGATAAAAAGCTTAATAATCAAAAAAGAAAACAAACAAAAGAAAAGACAAAGTATCCAGTTTTTGTTGAACTATTTTGCATCCCAGGTTAAATCACATGTCAGAGAGGATGGATGCCCAGTGGTGCTGGATCAGAGCGGTCTCATTAGTCATTAATCTAGAGAAAATACCAAACACTGTAGGTTATCATCAGGTCATTAACTTTAAAAGCTATAATTTATTATACTACATATATATATATATATATATAAAATATATATATATAATAATATAATAATATATAATATATTCTCAATTCATGTTTATAATCTTCATAATAAACTGGTAAATTCATGAACTAGGTTTTAATAAAATCTTGAAATGACACGTCCTGATCCTGTTCATCATCCCTCATCATGCAAGTGACCGGAGCCATTCTGCCTCCCAGAGTGTCTGAGGAGGAGTAATAAATAAAAGGAGGGATGCAAAATAACTTCATGCTGTAGCTGTGATGCTCAAGACACAGAAAGGTTTGACATGTAAGACAGATGTGACAGAGTCGGGTTCAGTCCAGGAAACAGCCGTAGCCTGACACATAATAACAGAGAAGACGACCTGTGTGACTGACGGCGTCTAAAGTGTCAACTCACGTGTGTCTGTCACAAAGATCCTATATGTGGAGACAGAAGCAGCACACCGCTCATATCTCAGAGTCACAGGTTTAACCAGCATCACCTGATCTGAACAGACTGTTGGTAACGTGACCAGACTGGACTAGACTGGACTAGACTAGCTGCTGCTGCTGAAGGTCATGATTGTGGCTGAAGGCTCTTGGAAAAATAGCAAAACAAAACAAAACGATGTATGTTTTTTTTTTTTTTTTACTTCAAGCTCAACTCAACTATAGTTACAATCACACAATCCAGGACATAGACAGATTCCAGGATTTCAAGTTATGGAATTATTATGATTTTGTTACAGGAAGCCCAGGAAGTAGCCCAATCATAACAGAGTTACTGCACATAGAAACCAAAGGAACTAATAAGTCAGTTTAGATGCCAGGCTAGTGTGTTCCAGGACATAGCCAGACCCCAACAGACTTCAGAACCAGCATAAGCAGAGATTTGCAGTCAGTTACAATAGAAACCATAAAAGTCTGTTACGTGGTGTGTTTTCCAGGTTGTAGTCAGGACTGGACAGTACATTCAAAAGCAACATAAATGAGCCGACCCCGGCGTTTGACGTTTCCGTTCCCCCCCCCCGGTGTTCAGGACATACTGTTTCCTCTGGTTGTTGAGAAACAATTGATGGACACATATTCCAGCAGTTAGTCATAGCTCAGCAGGACGACTGAGGTGGTGAAACCGTAACAGCTCCAGACAGTAGTCAGAGCCCACCGCAAGTCTTACATCATGAATGGGAGAGCAGGAAATGCTGGTTCTAGGTGTTAGTCTGAGCCCAGCCCACACCGGCCAGCTGAGAGGAACTACAGTGGTGAGGGGGAGGGGGGAGGGGGACGGATGGACGGATCCAGGTGATGGTCTCATCCCGACCCGGCTGCACCACCACCAGGACTGCTCTCTTTACTGAGACGGACTAATTCCTGGGACAAAAGCTCCAGGTCCTGCAAAGAAGGAGAGAAACAGAGAGGAGTTGATGGGTGACGTTGGAGGACTGTGACTGTGAGCACACTGAAAGCTGTGTCTCAGATTTCAGACAGGAAACAGGTGAGTGTGTGAGTTGTGGACAGTTTGGACACAACGTCATTATGGGCTGGTCTCAGTGTCCATCAGGCTGCAAACTGGTTTTATAACCAAACAGAGAAATCCAGAAGAACTGACCTGCTGAGTCCTTCACTGTTTCTCAGACCAACTGTTTTGTGTCAGTAACACATCAAAGCCTCTCTACAGACACTTGTTTATACTAAATGTTATGACTCCATTGTATCCTGTTCAATACCTGTGTTAAAGGACAATTCCAGGCAAATTCAACTCGGGGGTGTATTTTCCTAACATTTTAGGTCTAAAAGAAGGAATCGGAAGATTTTCAGTTTAATTGCTCCTGCTACCGTTTGTGTCATAAACACAGGAATATCAACTCTTGACACAACTACCTCAAAACAGGAGCAATTAAACTGAAAATCTTCAGATTCCTTCTTTTAGACCTAAAATGATCAGATTTCTGAGTATCCTGTTTTTGTGTTTGTGAATGTAAACACCACGTCCCCATTTCAGAAACCAGGTTTTGCTACCCGGAGAACTCTGAAAGAAAAGAGAACGGGATCCTGTTTCAGCTCTCTGATTGGTCAGGTTTAGGGATGTCATGATTATAGTTTTTCTTGGTACGATTATTGATGGAGAAATAAATATATGTATGTAATATATGGCTTCTGATGGAACCTCCTGGTCCTGACCCCTGGACTCATTCAGCCTGTCACATCTCTAACTAGTTCTAATATCAGTCTACCTCTGTTCACCACTTCACCAGCACAGAGGAGCAACAAGGTCACTGCACACTCACTGTGTGTGTGTGTGTGCTTGTGTGTGTGTTCGTGTGCGTGCGCCTCTCGCAGGGCGATCTGTCCTCCTACACACTCCTCAAAGCACAACTCCGCCCCCCACAACGAATTAACCGCTTTACACACAAACACACACTCTGGCGCTGTTCATCGTCATGGGAACAGTTACCACCACCAACCACTTAGCTAGGCCACACACACACACACACACACACACACACACACACACACACACACACACACACACACACACACACACACACACACACACACACACACACACACACACACACACACACACACACACACAGAACTGCCAATGTTCAGACATGAGGTAATTTGTGTGTATCAGTAATCACTGTGTGAACTACATTACCCAGAAACCCTGTGTGGTGATGTCACTTCCTGTGTTCCATTGACCTCAGTGTCAATCCTTGATTATTTTCTCACAACGATGAATCACTTCATTGAAAGACAATCAGTAGGTGTGTGTGTGTGTGTGTGTGTGTGTGTGTGTGTGTGTGTGTGTGTGTGTGTGTGTGTGTGTGTGTGTGTGTGTGTGTTACCTTCTGCAGGTGCATGTTCTTGGTCAGCTGCTCCTCCAACATGTTCTGCAGCTTCTTGTTCATCTCTCTCAGGTTCTCGTCTCCTGGTTTGACCAGATCTCTGAGGACAGAGCCCAGACCACCTCTGTCTCCCTGAGAGCCTCCGTGTCCTCCGACCGCACTGCCCGACACATCTGAGGAGACGAGGAGACAAGGAGACGAGGAGTTAGTGACAGTCAAGTAAACTCCTCAGGTTTCTATCTCATGTCCTTCAAGACAGATTGACGTCTTCCAGGACAGATTGACGTCTTCGAGGACAGATTCATGTCTACCAGGACTGACCACAGTTCTCTAGGACAGGTCTCAGAGGTGTCTGAGGGACAGAGAGAGGAGACAATATAATGAAAAGAAAATGAGAGGATGAAACAAGAAAGAAGATGAGAGAAGAGAAGGAAACAAGTGAGGAGGAGAGGAGGAGGAGGAGAGGAGAAGAGAAGGAAACGAGTGAGGAGGAGAGGAGGAGGAGGAGAGGAGAAGAGAAGGAAACAAGTGAGGAGGAGAGGAGGAGGAGAGGAGAAGAGAAGGAAACAAGTGAGGAGGAGAGGAGGAGGAGGAGAGGAGAAGAGAAGGAAACGAGTGAGGAGGAGAGGAGGAGGAGGAGAGGAGAAGAGAAGGAAACAAGTGAGGAGGAGAGGAGGAGGAGGAGAGGAGAAGAGAAGGAAACGAGTGAGGAGGAGAGGAGGAGGAGGAGAGGAGAAGAGAAGGAAACAAGTGAGGAGGAGAGGAGGAGGAGAGGAGAAGAGAAGGAAACAAGTGAGGAGGAGAGGAGGAGGAGGAGAGGAGAAGAGAAGGAAACGAGTGAGGAGGAGAGGAGGAGGAGGAGAGGAGAAGAGAAGGAAACAAGTGAGGAGGAGAGGAGGAGGAGAGGAGAAGAGAAGGAAACGAGTGAGGAGGAGAGGAGGAGGAGGAGAGGAGAAGAGAAGGAAACGAGTGAGGAGGAGAGGAGAAGAGAAGGAAACAAGTGAGGAGGAGAGGAGGAGGAGAGGAGAAGAGAAGGAAACAAGTGAGGAGGAGAGGAGGAGGAGGAGAGGAGAAGAGAAGGAAACGAGTGAGGAGGAGAGGAGGAGGAGGAGAGGAGAAGAGAAGGAAACGAGTGAGGAGGAGAGGAGGAGGAGGAGAGGAGAAGAGAAGGAAACAAGTGAGGAGGAGAGGAGGAGGAGAGGAGAAGAGAAGGAAACAAGTGAGGAGGAGAGGAGGAGGAGGAGGAGGAGAGAAGGAAAAAAGTGAGGAGGAGAGGAGGAGGAGGAGGAGGAGAGAAGGAAACAAGTGAGGAGGAGAGGAGGAGGAGGAGGAGGAGGAGGAGGAGGAGGAGGAGGAGAGAAGGAAACAAGTGAGGAGGAGAGGAGGAGGAGGAGGAGGAGAGAAGGAAACAAGTGAGGAGGAGAGGAGGAGGAGGAGGAGGAGAGAAGGAAACAAGTGAGGAGGAGAGGAGGAGGAGGAGGAGAGAAGGAAACAAGTGAGGAGGAGAGGAGGAGGAGGAGAGGAGGAAAGAGGCTGTGAGTGTTTTATGGAGCTCAGTAGTAAATGAGACAGTTTTATTATCAAATACATGTTACACACACAGAACAGAGAAGAGCAGCGTGTACATCACCTCTGATGTTGTCATAAAACTGGACACAAACACTGTGTGTGTGTGTCAGCTACATAAAACCAAGACATAAAAAAGACTGCAGTGTACACACACACACACACACGCGCACACACACACACACACACACACACACACACACACACACACACACACTGATTAAAGAGGAAAAAATTGATGGACATGAAAGAAAAAAAAACAAATGAAGAAACAAATAAAGGGGGTTCTAATTAAAAGAAGATCATGTGGCAGCAGAGGAGAGCAGGTTTTATGGTGCAGTTTGTCACACACACACACACACACACACGCGCACAGCTCCTATAGAGATGCTGACAGTGCAGTGTGCGCGCCGCTCTGTGCTGTAAATATTTAACAGCTGAACACCTGTAACTGTGTATACCTGCACGTTGGTTTCACACCGCTGGAGAGCCCCTCCCCCACCCGCTGGTGTGACATCACACTCATTAACTGAAGATGCTGCACTGAGCTGTCTGAAACGTTGTCGTTGTCACTGTGGCCTGACAAAGTAAAACAGACTGCAGCTTTCTGTAGTTGTAGTTGTAGCCCCCCCCCCCCCCCCCCCCTTCTCTCTCTCTCCTTCCCAGCTGGAAAATTCACCATTTGGTGTTATATGCAATTAATATCCAGTTTCATGTCTAACATCTCATTAACTCTTTCGCGACCATTGCCGAGTAAACTCGTCAAAACCGTTTTTTTTTTACAGATTACGATAATAGACACTCTGAGGTACCCTGTGTGTGAATATGGTAGTCCTCTGATATGTAAAACTGTTTTAAACTACAATCAAAACATAATGTTTTTTTATAAACTGTGTGATCTTGGTTTTGTTTGAGTAATCGGTCTCCTTGAATGCTGCTCTGGGGACAGCGTGCAGCGCTGTGCGGCTGTCGGCTACAGTGTTGCCACTTTCTCGCTGAATCTGGCGACTTTCCAAACCCTCTTGGTGACTTTTTTTTTTACAAAAGCGACTGACGACAAATCTGGCGACTTTCTCCGGTGCTGTTCCAAAGTTTCTGGTTTGGAGACTCGGATCTGAAAGCCCGTTATCACTGCTGTTTTCACGGTGCAGCGGAGCGGGCGCTGAGCAGCGGGCGCTCTGCAGTGGGCGCTGTGACCGGCCGCCCCCGCCCCAGAGCACCCACCGGCGGCCAGTCACACAGTCGTGTCACGGAGCTGCTGCGCTGTAGCCAGAGACCCGCACCACTGCCCCGCTGCTCTCCACGCTGCCACACCCCCCAGATTTGCCTACAAATATATTGATTTAGCCGTAGAAATGATTTGGGAGACATGCCACACTGCAGAGTACCGGTAAAATGAGCAGATTGCCACTTGACACAAAAGTGCGTTTTTCTCTGAAACTAGAGCGGGAGCTCCGTTTTTGGAGAAACCCAGCTCTCTTCTTCTCCTTCGTACTCACGAACGAAACGGCGGAAAAACTCGCAGAGGAGCACGTTGGAAAGTCACTCTTCAACCACGTGAAAACCGTTTGTTTCTAGGTGATGTACAGAGTTCGGTTCGACGTGAGATAAGGTAAACAAATAGCCAAAAACATGTGGTCCTGAGCGGATGTGCTGAGGAATTAGTGTGGTCGCGAAAGAGTTAATACAATCTGCTCAATAATTATGATAATAATAGATTCATTTCTATAAAACGTTTCTCAACAAAATTCCTTTAAAAAAATTAAAGGTATAGTTCAACATTTTGACAAATTGCCATAATCCCTATAGTTTTAGGAGTAGGTTCGTTACCTTTAATTGTCAGTGCAAGCTGTTTTTAGAACGGTGGAGCAGAGCCACGAGCTGCTCAGAGCCAAAATGCTCTGGTGGACAAGTTGTGACCTGCACATTCACAACGCTATGAGATAATAACGGAATGTTATGAGTTGTTTTCGAGGTAAATTCATGCAAAACCACTGATGCGTGTTGCCTTCAGGGGCAGTTTTTCAGCAACAGTCTCTGTATTTACCTCAAAAACAACTCCATCTCGTAACGTACCATTATTATCTCATAGCGTGGTGAATGTGCAGGTCACAACTTGTCCACCAGAGCGTTTTGGAGTTGTTGGATTGTGTATTTGATGAGTTTGATGAGGGAAACCAAGAAATCCCATTAACCTCCATAGCGTAGCTCTGAGCAGCTCACGGCTCTGCTCCGCCGGTCTAAAAACAGCTTGCACCGACAATTATAGGTAACGAACATACTGCTATGACTATAGGGATTATGGCAATGGGCCAATTTGCCAAAATGTTGAACTATCCCTTTAAAAAAAAATAAAAAAATCCACGATATAGAAGCAGAAGCACCTGAGCAGAAATAAAAACATATCAGAGGATTTGGCGGTGCAGGTGAAGAGAAAACTATAGGCATCAAACTGTATCGATAAAACACATGACACCACTGAAGGCTCAGGTGCTGAGGAGCCGTGGAGCAAGGCACAGACCTTCCTGCTAATCCACACCATCGATGCTGTTGCCTAGTAACCAAGCAGCAGGTTACAATAACTACGAAGTGTTAACTTAATACAAATGAGAACCTGATGTATATTTATATAGACACACACACACAGGCACATACACACACACACACACAGCAGAAGTAGCTCAGCCTGGTTTTACTGCCCATTAGATTTCACATCATTCCAGTTAATGGGAGAGAATGAGAGTTAAAGCAGTGAAACATGAAATTGAAAACAGCAGGAGAGAAAGAACAGAGAGAATGAGGAGGGAGGAGGAAAGGAGGGAGGGAGAAGGAAACAGGACAGAAGAGGAGGGAGGAAACAAGAGAGAGGAGAAGGGAAGAAAGGAGTGACAGCGCAGTACAGGAGGACTGGAGTGGAGAAAAATGAGACCCGAGGAGGAAGGGAGGAAAGGGTGGAAGGAGGAAACAGGAGAGAAAACGAGGAAGCCGCAGGAAGGGTAGAGAAGAGAAGACAGGAGAGGAAAGAAGGGAAAAATTAGGAAATATTAGAGGAGGAGGAGGTGAGGAAAGAGGAGACAGGAGGGGGAAAGGGAAAAGGAGGAGGAAACAGGAGACAGGAGGAGAGAGGGGAGGAGGGAGGAGGGAGGAGGAAACAGGAGCCGGGGGGGTCTATTAGTACATCACGTTTGACTCAGACACTGAGTCACGTGTTTGTTTAGAGCAGAGTCAGAGTCCTGCACAGGTCTGGTTTAAAACCTGATCAATCAAACTGATGGATCAGGTCTGACCTGAACCTGCAGAGGCCAAAGCTGCAACAATGACACTACTACACCTCTTCTGTTCTGTTTCTTCATCATGTCATACAGTAACCCTGAGGCCTCTCCCACTCATCTCTTCATCAATATAAACAATTAAATAAAATGTATCTGATTACTGATCAGTGATCAGTGATCTGAAGTTAGAATAAACTGAATCTCTGTTGGACTAAATAAATATAATAAACCAGGTGTAAACGCCTCAATTCTAAACTTTGTTGAATCTGAATTCAAAGTTCAAAATGATCCTGGACAGAGTTTAGAGATTCAGAGAAAACAGCTCTTTGTTTTGTAGCTGTGTTTAATTAACATTCTATTATGATTTATTTATTACTGATAAATAACAAAATGTTTTGTTGTAGCTCTGATGCTGTTAATAATGTGCAGTTATATACAGTGTGTTTTTTCTGCAGGAGGAGCAGAGATTAAAGAGAGGAGGAGGAGGAGGAGGAGGAGGAGGAGGAGGAGGAGGAGGAGGAGGAGGAGGAGGAGGATATTTAAGTGGAAAATGAATCTGCTGATAGTTTGTGGAGTTATTAAAAACACACACATACACGCGCGCGCACACACACTCAGCATCACTGTGCTAAAACAGTAAGGCAGCTAAATATAGCAGCAGTGGAACATGAGAGAGAGACTGTGAGTTCAAATGGATTAACAGAGAGAGAGAGAGAGAATACATCTGAAATATCACAATTCTCAGAGTGAAGAGTCCACACACAACTGATCAGTGAGACTTTCTGTTTGATCCTGGTTAACAGATGAGCTGTCTCCTCTTCCATCCACACACACACACACACACACACACACACACACACACACACACACACACACACACACACACACACACACACACACACACACACACACACACACACACACACACACACACACACACACACACACACAGAGGTCCATGTGTGTGCAGGTAAGTGCAGCAGGAGATTAAGGTGGTTGTAATGAAGTGTCACTGTCAGATAAACGACATGCTGAGCCAGCTGAGCCACCGCTGGCTGACTTTATATTACCTCACACTGCACAGAACACTTTGTACGGCTCACACTGCTCTCATGGATCTCATCATTACTTTTCATTTAAGAAGATGATTTTAGCTCTAAACTAGCAGCAGAAGCAGCAGAAGCAGCAGAGAGGACAGACTGACAGACCATCTGAGCTCATCATGAAAAGACCAAACCTGAGCAGCAGACTTCAAACTCTCAAAAAAAACACTAAATCCTACAGTTCCCATACTGCAACTGGACAGAGTCTTTCACCACAGCCATTTAACAAAGTTAATGAACAGATAAATTGCGGCAGGTTGGAATCAAATTGGATCGTTTTCTCTTTTCATCGGCGCTGAGGATGAGACCGATAATCCAATACTTCCTGAATGGTCCTCCAGCGATCAGCTGACTGCAGGCTCAGCACGCCGCTGGATCCAGACCTGTCAATATGGGCCCTCGTTTGTTCACCGGTTAAACCATCTGGATGCTGAGCTCATTAACCAATCAGGGAGATGGAGACAAGTTATCTGCTGCTAACAACCTCTCACTGGCTGTTTCCATCCACTTGTCCATTGAATTATCTGAGGATTAGTATTCCAACTCGGAGCTCGGAAATTCCGACATCCGGGTAAAACTGGAACGCATAACTGCACAAGAAGTAATGTTTACTATCTGTGTGTGTGTGTGTGTGCTACCTATGCGGCTGTCCATCACATATGTCTCTATGATGGCGCTCTTCCTGCAGATGTCCTCGGCCATTGATGAGCAGCTCACCTCCAGATGTTTCACCTAGAGACGGAAAGAAAAACAAAATGATGTAAATGATGGGGAATGGCTGATGAGGAATTTAAAAGCTCCACCAGCAGCTCAAAGACTTCATTTGATTAAAAGCTCAAATCAAATCTAGCAGCAAGCTGTGGTTCAATCTGCAGGTCAATCTGTCAGGATTAAAGATTGATTGTCTCAGGCTTCATTGAGTCGAGCAAAGTTACTTCAGTCATTCTAATAAGGCCACTTCAGATTTTGGTTAATATCCTCAGGGCAGCACTGTTGTGGTATTCGTGGGGCTCAAACTGCTTTTGGTAGAGCTGTTCCCCAACACAGCCTGAAGACATGTGTCCAGATTTATGATGACTGGACAAAGCATTAATGAGTTATGGATCATTTCATCGATGTGAAGTTGCATGGTCAATATCTCAAAAACTAAATAAGGTTTAATGGAGAGTTTCACACAAACGTTGCTCGACTGAGTCCTGTGATGATCTACAGAAAACCTGACGACTGTTTAGGAAGACAAGTGGAGTACGTTAAAGGTTATCATGGCAGTTTTAAATGGTCCTGAGCTGGATGAGTGTGTCGCGTTCAAAGACTGAGGGAAACTTCTAAAGCTGTAACTAGCAAGTATGGGAGTTGGAGTAATGAATTGAAAATGTAAAGAACTTGTCCAGTATCAAAGTCATTAACTTTAACAGATGAATTACTGTAACAGCAGAGAGTGGTTCAGCCCTGAGCTCATAGACTCAACATCAATAATTCATCTAACAACGTAAACCTGCTTCTCAAACAGGCTGAAGTTGAACTGTACGGAAGCATATTGCATCAGTAATTTACTTTTTGGTTTGTTTTTCGGGGTAATTATTTCTGTTTTTCTGACTAATATTTTTCTGTTTTTCATGGTAATTTTTTTCCTCCTGTTTTTCGGGGTAATTTTTAACTTAATGAGATTTCAAAATCCTGCGAGAAGCTCCCACTTGCAATTAACGTTTAACCACTGCAGTCAAGCCTCCACGTCATCATGGATGTATTACATCTTAGATCCATGAGATACATTGTTAAGGATTTTTATTCAAACTCCACTTTGGTTCAGGTTCCACCATTGCTTTATTTTCCAGACCGACGGCTCGAACACAATTCGATTTTGAAATCCTGAAGCTAAGTCAGAAAAAAATTACCACGAAAAACAGAAAATAATTAGTCACAAAAAGAGAAAAAAATATTCAAAAAGACAAACCAAAAAATAAAATACTCAGAAAAACAGGATTTTTAAAATTATTATTCAAGTGAATGCAATACGCTTCCGTAGAACTAAGCTGCTCGAACAGGACATGCTGAACGTTTGCTTTCGTTCCATTTCTTCACCGGTGTGGACATAACATACAGGTGCATCTCAATAAATTAGTTCAATTACGGTAGTTTATTTCAGTAGTTCAATTCAAATAGTGAAACTCATATTATATAGATTCATTACACACACTGAAATATTTTACATCTTTATTTATTTTTAATTGACTGATAATGGCTTACATTTAATAAAAACCCCAAGATTTAGTATCTCAAACAATCTGATTAACCTAATGATGTCACACCTGCAAAGGTTTCCTGAGCCTTTCAACGGTCTCTTAGTCTGGTTCAGTGGCTACACCATCATGGAGAAGACTGAGATGTGTCTGTATTGTTGTCATGGTAACAGAAAGCTCCTCACCTTCTCCTCCAGCATCCATTTCTCCTGCTGAACCTCGGCGAGACGCTGGAACAGCTCCCCGACCTCGTCATCGGACAGTTCGGCCGGACGCTGGGACTGAGGACTGCCCCCACCAGACTGAGAC